>NW_017728916.1:1462462-1534674 GCF_001723895.1 Crocodylus porosus
AGGGAAGTGGTGCTGGCTCCTACCCTGGGGGTCTTTAAGAAGAGGCTTGATGACTACCTGGCTGGACTCATTTGAGTCCAGTCTTTTTCTCCCACCCAGGCAGGGGTCGGGCTTGAAGATCTACAAGGTCCCTTCCGACCCGACTTCTATGATTGTATGATCTGCTCAGGTCCCTTCCGACCCTACAAACTATGAAACTATGAGGTCAACTGTTGAGCCAGAAAAATATTATACAGGGCAGGAACAGTAAAGCCCTAAGACAGCTATGCTTTAATAAGGACCTAAGAAAGTGGTGGTTTCTGTCACTCTCTCATTGTTTCCCCTCCAGTTGTAATCCACCCCGTCCATATACAGAGCTCAGCAATGGCATGGATTTGGTTTTCCAACCTGTATGAGAAAAGGAGCACAATGATCATTTGTTGTACTTGAAAATGTATACCTTAAGTAGAACAAAATCCAAATAACCTCTTCTGAATGGCTTCCAAAGGCAGGGGCTGAGTAAAGATACTGGCCCAGAGTTGTTTTATCTGATCCAAGTTGTCTCCAGTCTAATCTGACCATTATCACCTGATGTGCAGAAACATCAGTACAGTATTTCTACCACCCAACATACCAGAAAGGGATGAGGGAGTCCTCTCCCTTGGATGCCACGTGACAGCCAGGGGACCCTCTCTTTATACTTTTCCATGTCTAGTGATAGTTCATCGTCCAGAAATGATTCATTCTGAAAAGTGCTCTTGTGTGATACCAAAACAGCCCCCTTGTAAAATACCTTTAATGGGAGGTTTGTTTCCAAGCAGTGTCCCATTTGCTGATAAGAATTTAAAGAAAAATTATAATTTCACTGCGCAATGAAATTTAGAATTAACCCAGCCAATAAAAAATACATGTAATCAACAATGAAAAATGGGTGAGATAAAATTAATGCATATTTGGTAGGGACATTCTCCCAAAACATAAATCTTTCTCGGATTGCCCAACTTCCAGTTCTGATTTTGAATGTCGGACATATGGACTCTAAACAAGGCCATTGGTCCCACATTTGGCTGACTATTCATACTTCCTGCTTGGGTTTGCAAAGTCTGTGCAATTCTTTAGCGGTTGCTTTTTAACCAAACAAAAGTATCAGGACTCTTCTCTATTTCTGTATTTTTAAATCAGTGCCATGGACAATGTTGCAGTGATAAACCATACTCAACACTTAGAGTAACTCAGCAATTTTATATGAGTGGACTTGATGGGGTTTTGTTAATTCGGACATCATTTTCCCATATAAAGGGAGAAGAGGAGTGGAGGTGTGCTAGGTGTCTACAATAATAAACCACTGGGTGTATGGACAACCTTTCTAAAGCCATGCTAATTGTTTAACCTACGCAGAAGATTCTGTAGGGAAAAAAAGAAATACCAGGCTAGAGACAGTCCCTTTAAGAATTAAAAAAAAGCTTGGAAAGGCAGCAAGTAGTCCCAGAAAGTTAATATGCCTGTTTGTGCTGTTTAAGAGCCTGTACAAGATAGTTTCTCAGTTTTGACTATAGTTTACAAGCTCCAAAAATGTTGTGCTTTGAACACGGAGGAAGGAGCCAAAATCAACATGCAATCCAGTCAGCCAAATACCAAGGAGCAGGAGACCGCAGTCCCAAACCACAGAACGCTGCCTCCCCCCTAGCGCTTGCAGTGCTCTCCTACGGACCCGGGACGGATCCCTGCTTTTCTGTCTGCTCGCCCCAGACTGCAAGACCCAGGTTTCTGGCCAGCTCTGAGGGATCCCATGTCACCACAACACCGGCAGGCAAGTTAGAGAACAAATCACTGCATTTTTTTCTTGTTGTTCCTCTAAGGACTGAGCTTGACTTTTGTCTGACATCTACAGCTCTGCTGTGACCACAGCAGTCCCAGTGGCCACTGGGAGGCGGACATGATCGGCTGTCAGTTTCCCTGGGATTCAAGGCAGCCAACGTGAGTGCTGAGAGATGTCTCCAGACACCTCCAGGGTCAAGGCTCTGCGCACAAACACAAAAGCTGGATGAAAATGTTTCAAGTTGACTGGGAACAAATCTGAACATCTTCTACAAATGCTTCCAGCCTCCACTCCTCTTGCTTGCTAATTATTTAGCACAGTGATTTGTGTGCTAAGTCTGTGTGCGATTTGTGTACAATTAGCTGAGCTTCCTCCCCCTGCACCCCCTTCCCCCACCAGCCTGTCTTCTCCTCTTTGATCCTGCTGTGAAATTGTAGCACAGAATTTGTGGTTTCTCAATCAGTGCCATGGCAACAGACTGCGCTGTCATAATTTGGGGGATTAGGATTTTGCAACAGGATCCTGTTGGAGGAGTTTGACTGGGTTAGGAGCAAAGTTCTGAAGTCCAACCTCAAAAGAAGTCAGAGGGAAGCATCTCTCTCCAGGCATCCAAGTTTGTCCTGGAACAAGAGCCCACCCTGTGCCAAAAACAAAACCTGTCAAACTTGGACATGGACAAAACCAGTCTGAGTAACAGCTACTGGGCATAGCTGAATTTTGCTCATGTATTCAGCTCTGTACTGGGGATCCAATCAGCCTTGACGTAATTCCAGAGAGAGACCAACGAACACATGAGATCTGGGGTTGAGTTTGTTTTGTATCCACTCTTCAACAGAGATCAGTACTGGCTACTAAGAGGATGCTACAGAGAAAAGCTTGACGGTTGGTAAGGTGCGATGGGCCTGATCCCAAGTCCTGAGCCCATAGGGGTAGTCACTTCCTAATCACTTAGGAGGTGGGTTACACCCTGGGGCATGAAGATCCAGTGCCCCTTTATAAATATTTATCCTCATCAGTGCAACAGAGCATTTTTTTACAGCAAATTGTCTCAAGTAACTAGCAGGGCCAATCTGGGGATTTAGACCTAACCTTTTTGCCTGAACAATAGGGAAGGGCTCTGCCTAGGGAATAAAGCTAATGCCCCTTGAAGTGCAGCTGGCCCTCTGAAACAAGGGCCAGAGTGCCTGAGCTCCAGTTCCACTGAGTCAGGCGCAGTAAATCGAAGAACTGGGCCTGTGCCGTCCCAGAAGACTCCTGATGCTCCCTTAGGCAGCCGTAGTCCGGCTCCAAGCTAAACAGTGGGTTCCTAATAGTTGTCCTCTGAACAGCCTGGCAGAGCTTGTAAAATGGAGCCTCTTTGCATTTCATGAAGTGATAACCATCTGCTTTCAGTGTGCATCTCCCCCATCCTTTGCAGCCTGAGGGGGCCCCAGATTGCTGTTCCTGGGGACAGACAGCTATGCTAGTAATGCTTTTGAAGCACCAGCTCCCCATTTACCCAGAAACTGGAACGCAGTCACTGCTGCCAAGTGCATTGTGCCAAGCCAGACACGTCCTGCGGTGAAGGACTGCTCCCACATTTTCCGTGTTCCTGAGCCTCATCCAGCAGTGCAATGTGAATCCATTCAGGCTGTTCAAGGACCTCCAGTGGGATGTTTGCTAGGGATCATCCCTGGGAAAAACCAGGCACTGATGAAACATCTCCAAAGAACAAGTTCAACTGCGGGATGCCTCTCCCTGTCTGATGCCTGCAAAGAGGTCGTCTGTGAGCCCTGCTGTCCCAGGGCAGGGAATTCCCTGTCACAGGCATTTCCATCCGCAAGGCCAGCCTCCTCCCCACCACAGACTCTGGCTTTTCTGATTATACCGTGCCGCTCACGTGGGACAGTTACAAGCACATCTGGAACTGGAGCTTCATTTCTCTGATGAATGGACTCTAGATATCCCCTGTCTGAGAGATGCAAGTTCCCTTTGGCTAAAGAGTAAAGGACAAGATGGACTGGCTGTCATTGAGGGCACTGGCTGGCATTATGTGGATGTACGTTGTTCAGGGGAATGTGAGGGGCAGGAGGAAGGCTGGGTCAGGGGATACAGGGAGCCAGCCTAATGCTAAGAGGGAGGCAGGGAGTAGTGATGGTGAAGGCCACACGGGCTGGTGGAATAAGCAGAGGACTGTGGCATCCAGAGACCTGGCTTGGTTTGAGCGAGACAACCCTGCCACATCAATGGGTTGGACTAGACAGTCTTCTGAAGTCCCTTCTAGCCCCTTTGATACTGGCAAGTGGGAAAAGACAGGAAGTGGTTGGCAGCCCTCCCCGTCCCGCTTCAGATGGTTGTGGAGGGGAAACAGTAGTACCTTCAAACAGCCAGGAGGAAAAAAGAAGAAAACATGCTTTTGCTGGTGTGCTCAAGGCAGGGCTTTTACCTCGACAAGCTCTCTCTCTCCCTCATGCACGCAGAGTCACTCCCACTCTTCGGCCAAGAAAATAGAGAACTCGAGGTCCGTGTTGCAGCTGCCCACACGTAGTCTAGACGCTTCCTGATAGTTCATAGGATTTTCACTGTCAGGTGAGATGTTGAACACTGTCCAGTTCAGTCACAGCTTAGATGGAAGTTAAAGAGGGTAGGTGGATAATTGTTGCTGTAGCCAATAGTCCCTACTTCAGGAAGTATGGTTTGAAAGCTCGGAGTTGTGCGCGAGCTTATGCCGATTGGAGAGAGTAGCTGTGGCCATTCCCCTCCAATCCCTACAATTGTTGTTGTTCATATAGCACCAGAGCCAAGTACGGTGCTTTGCAAAAACACAGATGCCTCATTGTTCAGGAGAGTTTACAGCCATGGGGCGCTCGTACACGTGAAGGGGGTTTCGTTCTTCACAGTTGCATTCTGTGCCCCGTAAATTGAAACAGTGAGTTTTTAATTGAAATGGTGAGTTTTGTTTTTCTGTCTCTGTATACGCATCGTTGTCCCGGCAGCCGCAAGCACCTGCTGAAGGCAGAAGCTGTGAGAGGCCTGATCCTTTTTATCGGCAGAGCCTGCCCACCTCTCCCACAGCTGGGGGATGAGCTGACAGATTAACGGCTGCAACATTGCAACTTGGAACATTGCAAACTTGCAGCATTGATGCCTGCACAGTCAGGTGGGTGGCTAATCGGCTGGACAGTCGCACCCAGAGAGTGGTGGTGGATGGGTCGTTTTCAGCCTGGAGGGATGTGGGCAGTGGGGTCCTGCAGGGCTCGGTCCTCAGACCCACACTGTTCAACATCTTTATCAATGACTTGGATGAGGGGATGGAAAGCACATTGTCCAAGTTCACTGATGACACCAAGATGTGGGGTGAGGTGGGCACGCTAGAAGGGAGCGACAGAATCCAACTAGATCTGGACAGGTTACGGAGGTGGGCAGATGAGAATAGGATGGATTCAACGTGGACAAGTGCAGGGTGCTGCACCTAGGGAGAAGGAACCAGCAGCATACCTATAGCCTTCTCATCAGCACAGAGGCAGAAAGGGGTCTTGGAGTCATGGTTGACTCCAGGTTGAACATGAGCCGCCAATGTGAGAAAGCGGTCTTAGGACTGTAGGTCTTAGCAATGTAAAGCTAACCACACCTTGTCATGCATCCACTGATGCATCACAAGCAGGTCCAAGGAGGTGATCCTTCCCCTCTGTGCAGCATTGGTCAAGCCACAGTTGGAGTACTGCATCCAGTTTTGGGTGCCGCACATCAAGGGATGTCGTCCCATTCCCCTGGGCACCACACGAGGTCACTAGGAATAACAGTCACAAGCTGATAGAGAGCAGTTCAGGCTAGACATCGGAAGGCATTACTTTACAGTCAGGGCGGCTAGGATCTGGAACCAACTTCCAAGGGAAGTGGTGCTGGCTTCTGCCCTGGGGGTCTTTAAGAGGAGGCTGGATAGACACCAGACTAGGGTCATATGACCCCAGCATCCATTCCTGCCCAAGGCAGGGGGTTGGACTTGATGGTCTGTTTAGATCCCTTCCAAGCCTAGCTACTATGATACTAAACTGTAATCAGGATGTGGTTTATTTTGTGACAATGCCAACTCTTTTAAACCCCCCAAACTCGTGTATGTGTAAAACGTGACACCATTAAGCCACATGAAAGGAAATTTTCATCATGTGTACATGGTAACATTGTCAGATGTACAAGCACCCTAGGAGGCCTAATCTTGACAACAGAAGACAGAACTTCTCCTACACAGTCTATGGCAAGGCATGTACTTACTCTGCCCATGGATGTAGTCACAGCAGGCTGGGATGTGTTGGCAGAATCCAGCCCTGTATTTTCTTTGCATTTGCCAGTACTTATCCCTCTGTTACCTTCCGGGTAACAGAGGGATAAGTACTGGCAAATGCAAAGAAAATAAGAGGTATTGCCTCCTACACAGCTGCTAAGGGGCTGGGAGGGTGCCAGACTTTTGTTATTGTTAGTATGCTTCTAATTTATTAGCAATATAGGGAGAAATTCTGGTGAAACAGCCTTGGAGTCAAGATTTCACCTATATTCTCTCTAAGGAACGTCAAAGAAGTAAAGACTGAATCCATCACTCTTCCTTCCCAAACTTTAGCAGTGGTTTCAAAGTGTATATGGTTTTACTTCTTCATTTGTTGCACTCCTCTAGTGTATAGCATTCCTGCACACTATTAGAAAGCAGTTGGTTTCTACCCCAGAAGTGGCTGCACTTCCCTTCTGGCTGAATCGGCATCATTGCAAAGGTGATGGATCATGTGGGGCTTCTTTGGCTGGCTGGTTTGGCACATGTCTTGTAACACTGAAGGAGCCAGTTGCTATGGACTGGAAATGTTGCAGGGACGTCTCAGACTTAGCCAATTCTCTGCCACTCCTGGCGCACTGAGTCTTGTGAACTTAATACAGCATTTTAGTGCAGCCTCTACCCTCCACCTCCTCCCCACATCCCACATGCTGTTTGGAGTTCTCTTTGGCTCCAGAGAACCACCTGCCTCTGCCCTTTCCACACCCATGGATGAAAGCAGCAGAAGACAGGAGGAGAGTTATTTATGAGTTTTGCTAGATTAAAATCAAAGCCAGGAGGTGCAAGAGCCCTGAGACTATCGTTTCATTTTGGCCTCTTGTATTTTTTCCAAATAAGGGCTCTTTAGAAGGAAGAACACAAACTCCTAGATTTAACACATAATCTGCCCTGAGGACATGAATAGAGCTTCATAACACAGAGGACATTCAAAGTGCAGCCCAAACAATAAACAAGGGTGGCAGAGCCTTGTTTGTGCTCGAAGCACTATTGGAGGGTACAGAAAGGACTCGAGATTCTGGGTATGGGCACACAAATAAGTTATTGTGAGATAAGCACCTCACCTAACCTCTACCAACTGCCTCTGGCTACACGCTTCCTGTACTTTACTGAGGGGATGTAAAACAAAGGAGGTAAAACTAGCTCATAAAAACTAGTTTTCAGCCTAAATGATGAGGAACAAAATGGAGGAACCAGTTCCTTCAGAAAATTTAACCAAGGTTCAAAGGGGTTTCTGCTGGAGGCGGATACATTCACTGAAGGTGAGGATTTCATTTAAAAGATTTTTTTTCATCTGAGGGCATGGGCATCTGAATAAGTTGCCCTGAGACAAGGTTGAGTGCATGTCCTTTCCCCACAGTAAATGCAAAAACAGTCCAAAAGAACTACTCTGCTCTGTGGCCCCCATTTATGTTGGGGGCCATGTTGGCTGGCTATGTCTACTTGGATGAGTGTTACACATCCAGGACCAAGCCTTCCTGTGTCATTGGCAGCCCAGCTACAGCCTTCCTTTTCAGGCTTCGGCTATGCCTTCTTCAGCCATTGATAACGCACTGTGCTGCTGATAAAACTCTTCACAATCAGTGGCTTCTGTGTTCAGGATTTGTACATAAGAAGCTAAATTACATTAACAGCCAAGGGTCAGAAGGAAGAAACCGTTCTATGTATTCCTATCCATGCAAGCTGTAGCACTCAGTAATACTAGTCCACTCTTGCTGCTCCGTGCTTTCTTCCTAACACTCATTACCATCTCTTCTGGACATGCCCTGAGCCATGGACAGCTGTGCCTTCTCTACCTGAAGTGCTTCAACTACCTGAAGGGTGGTTACAAAGAGGATGAAGCTGGACTGTTCTCAGTGGTGGTAGATGATAGAAAAAGGAGCGATGGTCTCAAGTTGCAGCAAGAGAAGTTTGGGTTGGATATTAAGAAGAACTTTCACACCAGAAGGGTGGTGAAGCACTGGCATGGGTCACCCAGAGAGGTGGTGGACTCTGCATACTCATGCATTAGTAGGTGCATCACAAACAGGTCCAGAGAGGTGATGCTCTTCCTCTATGCAGTACTGGTCAGGCTGCAGCCGGAGTATTGTGTCCAGTTCTTTTTTGAAGTTAGGGTTGCCATAGAATGGGCTTCCAAGCGAGGGGGTGCTCTCCCCTACCTTGGGGATCTTCAAGAGGAGACTGAACAAACACCTGGCTGGGGTCACATGACCCCAGCACTTTTTCCTGCCATGGGAGGGCATCAGACTTAATCCATTGAGTTCCCTTTTGACCCTAGCATCTATGAATCCAGAAATCTATGAATCCTTGGATGTTTTAAAGCTCCAGATTGATAAAGCCCTGGCTGGAATGATCTAACTGGGGATGGTCCTGCTCTGAGCAGGGGATTGGACTAGATGACCTCTGAGGTCCCTTTCTCCTGTCCCTATAGGCACCCTGTCTTCTACTCTTCTACTCCAGTTTGAAGAAAAACTTAGGTTTCTGCTCCATGAGGCATCACAAACATGATTATACAGGAGGTCTCTGAACTCTTGTTTCCAGTGGAGAGGTACTTCTTGTTTTACAGAAGGTTTTCTAGATATTAAAAGTAAACTTCCTGCACAAAAGAAATAGTTTAGCATGGTAAAAATTAAGAGTTGAGCCATCAAAGTCAACAGAAATAAGGAGAGAAAAAGAATAGATGCAGGCCAGAGGGAAAGAGGCTGAGACTAGGAATGGTGTGACCATTTATAATTACAAGGAATTTGCAACTGTAGGGGTCATTTCAAGGAACACTGGAGGTAGCATGAGAGCCAGTAATGTGAAGCTAACACAGGAAAAACCTAATTTAAATAGCTGGCCAACACTCAGGCCATCTCCCACTCCCGCAACAAGTGTGTTCGCTTGCCCATATACATATTGACTTATTGCACCCCTTCTTTAATAGCTCTGATGCACACGTGTACTTGCTAACCATTACATTTGTTGGAACACGCATATGCTCTTACCATATCTTAGTAAGCATTAACGATATAAGGGCATTTTAAGTTAAAAAGGGTGGAGTCCAAGGGAGTTACACAGCTGGGGCTGAGAGAAAAATGGGGTTCATGGGATGCATTATTACTCCGCTACTTAGAAGATAGGTTAGGTGCATTTTTCCTCTATACCAGAGCCACAGCTATAACTTAGAAATACACAAAAAGCCTCACCTTCAGATGGCTTCTCTCTGCTTGTATGTAAAATGACTGAACCTTCCTTGCTTTATCTAAATCATTGAGTTAGTACTTTCTGACTGTGGGGCTAACAACACAGAACTCATGTAGCTCCTCATATTTTCAAAGCCTTTTTCAGCCATTTGCCAATTCTCTTGCTCAGTTCAGGCCATATGTCCCATTAGCTCTGCCCATAGATGATGCTCCCTGGCGTGGTAACCACATTCCTTGTTTGTAATGTAAGACAGAGATGCTTGGAAACAGAATTCAGGCCATGATCAAATATTGAAAGTGGCTTCTCAGACCCTTCTACCTCCATTTGTGCAGTAAGACTCCTTCCTATCTGAGGGAATATGCAGGGATTGTTTTTGGTTGCCCTGAACAGGTCAGAAAAGGAGAAATACAGGATCTCAGTCCACCATGCAGCTAGAGACTAGCATCTCATTGCAATATGCCAATTTGAATGCTCTAATCAATGGTCTGCTTTAGTGAGGAAAGCGCTGACTTGGGAGTTTTTCTTTGTAGAGCTCAGCGGGGTAGGCTATGCCTGTGGGGCACCCTGGCTAATGGAGAGACTTCCCTCTATAAACAAAGGAGAAAATTACCACATTTTGAGAACAGACACAGAGTAGAAATGCATTTGAGACTCACTGAAGCTCGGGATCCAACATTCAGGCACTGGTGGATCTGAGGCTGTAGGTCAGGCCCAAAACTAGTTATGAACTTTCATGGATGGGACTAAAGCACTTGAATAAAGAAAGCCTGGTCGCTGGAGGGGAGGCCCCTGTGGGGAGGGATCTGTTTCATGCACCCTCTTATTCTTGCTTCTTTTTATGCGAGCTATTTGAACCAAATGCCTCCGGAACAGCTCATGACAAGTGAAGCAGAGCAGAGCAGAGATTCTTTGGTGTGGATGAAGAGTGGCATCGGAGTTTGGACACCCTATAAATTAAGTCAAAGCTGTTGATTTTGGCCGAGTTCTAGATGATGCTATTAGTGCAGTCTTCTCTGCTCCCTTAACACATGCTCTGCTAACCGGTATACTTGGTTAGCTTGGTCTGCTTGGGAAATGGGAGCACAGAATTCACCAGGGGCTTCTCCTGCATTCTGTTACATTTCAAATGCTTGGTTGTTTATGTAATGTTGCAAAAAACCCACGAGGCTGAGAAATGATTTATGGATTAATTTAGGAATTATGTCCAAGGCAATAATGGGGTGGAATTTAAGAGAGAGGAAAGAATTTAAGAGAAAAAAAAAAAACAGGAGGAAACAAATGCTTCCTGAGCAATGGATCATTTTTCTCTGGGAACTGGTGGAAGCCCTGGCATTGAGGCATTGAAGGGTATGACTACAAGTGCAAATAAGGAACAACAGCTCTGCATTGTAAGATGCTTGATTACCTTTGTCTCTACTTCTAGTATTTCCAAGCCATTTCACTGTACGCAAATACTTCAGAAATTTCCTGAGGTCCATAACGACACTAAGGCTAGGGACTGACATTACACATAAACCGGTATAATAGGAAACCAGTTTAAGTCTGTAACACAACAGAAGTTCATTGCACATAAACCACTTTCAAAATGGGCAAAACCAGTTTAAGATTAACCTAAATCAATTAAACCTGATACTGCATTCGTCCAGGTTTAACTGGCTTATTGAATTTCTGTCCCAGATCCCCTCCAGAGTCAAGTTAACTCACAGTCTCCCAGCACTGCAGGATGCTTTGTACCTCCCCTGTGACCCGCCCCCGCCCCCCCTTGCAAGACGGGCAGGTTGAGCTTTGGCCCAGCGTGGAGGCATGCTCCAGCTCCACCTGGCTTCCAGCCTGAAGTGCTGCAGGCATGTAGCTGCATTTCTGGACTCAAAAGTGAAGGTCTGTTCACCTGCTTATCAGTTCAATCTACGCAGTTTAAACTACTCTGTGAAGATTGAATCAATTCAGTCTTTGGCTCTTTGACTGTCCGTACTTACCCTTAAAAAACTTTAAAATAAAGCTCATGTAATCAACAATAAAAATAAATAAAAGGAGAGCACAGAAATGCTGAAACACACATCCTGGATTTTTACTTCATGGAAACGTCATAACCATTACAGCTAACATAAACTTTTACAAAGCAAACTGGATCAGGCAGCTGATGGCACATGGTGCTTTAATACTCAGTACAGCACTGCAAATGTCCAGGTGACTTCTATAAGCTCAGCTCCTGGTCACAGGCATGAAATGTTTCCCAAAAAAAATCACAGAAGAACATCTTACGTGATTTACAAGTGAATGCACAGTCCCCGAACATTCACTTGTGCTAATGGCAGGGGGAAAAAAGAGCACAGCCACAAGACAAATAAACTGAAATGGATGCCATTGTGTACGTTTCCAATTAACTGCCGTCTTCTCTTGTTTAGAATTTCAGAAATTTGGCAACCAGGCCTCTTTCTCTGCTGATTTTGTTCTCTGTTCCAGGTCCATTGACAAATACTAGTCCCTCCTCAGTTATACCCCTCAAGTATCTGGTGCCAGAAAAATGAACGGGGAACAAGTTGCTTTACTTCCTTGTTTGCCCCTCAGCATTGTCTGTGTTGGGACGAGTGCTTTACAGCCATATTTTCAAATGGCACTACTAATTCTGGGAGTCTTTACTTCCTTGGGCCTAACATTAAACTATTAGGAGCCCTGTTTTTTTATGTGCAGCATCTACATCTCTCTTTGATATTGATAAAAGTGTGGGTGCTTATAACATTACTGAAAATCCAGACCTGAAGTGTTTCATTCACCTGTACCCATGCTCAAAGGATGAGGGTTGAAGTGGCGCGAGTGATAAGGTGTGTGGTTCACAGCCTAAAGGTTACATATTTGAAGCCATAGTAGAAGCACTCATGTCATGGCCTGTCAGATTCCAATAAATCTGCAAATTCTGGTGAATATCTTGGCACCAGGACATGAGAAAGGAAAAGGATTTACAGGATACCTCAGGAAATTTTGGCTTCAGTAACATCTGTTAACAAACCAATAAAGGGTGCTCACATGTTGTCTTTTGAAGCAGTCACACCAAAGCAGTGGCAATGACTCCCCTCCTCAATGAGAGATTCAGAGACAAATTCATGCCTGACTTAAGAAGGCGCCATTCCACTGATATCAACTGAAATTGGTTTACAGACAACGGACAGGATTTCCCACTAGGAGTAGAGTAATGCTGATCTAGATAAAAGCCCTTGACTGCACCCCTCCTATGCCCACCAGCTTCCCATTTCTGCTAGATAGTCTGGCGTCATTTTATCTGTGTAGATTTGTAACAGCTTGATTCAAACAGGACCTGCTCCATTCCCTTGGCATTGAGAGTGCTTTTCTTCAAAGAATGAGCCAAGCTGATCACAATTTAAGAACACCAGCACACTGATGTACATAATGCAATACTGCTGTTTACATCATATTTTTTGAAGCCCCCTTTATCTGCCACTTTTTATAAGCGTATATATACAGGACTGCCAGCTGAGAGCATGGTACTGCAGCCACAGGGAGCAGCCGTACCATTCACACGCCATTGCAGTACCTGGTAAAGGCCAGAATGACATTCAGTAATGACGCAGCATTGTATACTAGATGCACAAGAAGGCAGGCAGCAAGGACAGCAGTCAAAGGAACAACAATTTGCACACACTTTGGCAAATCAGAGTTTGCACCCCAGTCACAGCTGAAGCATACACCAAGGATGTTTGCTTTGGTTCCAAACCATCACGCTTGCAAAAGGGTGTTTGTTATAACATGGAACTTCTAATTAACAGGCTAGCAGTTTCTGGGAATGATTAGAAAACACTCACAGGACATGAGGACAGTAGCTGGTGATGGGGAAGGTGCTTCAGCCCATGGGGGGAGTTGGAAGCTGCTTGTTGGGCAATTCTATTTAAGTACTGTATCATGGGATCATCACTGGCTTTCAGTGGAACCATGACATGGATCTACATCATTAACAGAGGTGCAAGCAACAGCCACAGCTAAGGGAAACATATCTCCCTTCCAGATTAAGAGTGCAATATAACAGCAGCTGCTGCTGTGGAGAAAGGGTCCGGGGCAAATACCCAGACACAAGGGTGCTTCTCAGGAATGTTGTTCCCAGTCCAGTGAGTCTCATCCTCTGAGTTCTGGCAAAGTAAAACAGAAACAGGACTGATACTCTCCTTGCATCTGCGTAGCCTGGTAAAGGAGTTTAATGAGAGCAGAATAAAGATGGATGCATGGAGCAAAAGGGCCTGGCATTTTTCAGCTTCAAGAGACTGTGACCAAGCTGGTACTTTTTGGAAAAACACTTACTTTAAATACTCAGAAAGACACCAGGCACAGCTATGTTTACTAACACACATGGTAGCTGCCTTTGCAGCACAGGGGCATGCTGTGGGGCAGCGATGGGTAACAGGAGTGCCCTTAATGCTGGGCATGAAACCCCGCCCTTAGCACTAGCAGTGTTCTCATTAATACACACTGCATCGTTAACCACTGGAACAACACAACAGAACTGACTCAGGAATGAAAACAGGCTTTCTTGAAAATGGTGCGTCATAGCAAGTAGTTTCCGACAATAAGATGGTCCAGTTCAAACTTCAGACCGCTCCGTCCTGGTACTCAAGCTCTGGGAATCTGTAGCTTGCTTTTTGGCTGCAAGTCCATCTGAGCTGAAAGTCCTTCCAGGGCAAAACTGCTACAGGGTCAGGGTGCGGACAATGCCCAGAGTTCTCTGTTATTCCTTTTAGGACATATCAGTCATCCTCTGCCCAGCTCTGCAGACTGGGTCACCTTCCACTAGTCAGCATCAAACCTAAGGTTTATCACCCTACATGATAAGCATCCTTTACACACTGCATAATGCAGGAGCTCAGGGGTGTGTGTGGCCAAAAGAATTCAAGATGCACATTTAATTTAACAAACAATAGGTCTGGATCTTCCTGCTGTTTTGTCCTCCTCTCCTGTAACTCCCTGGACTGTTCATAATAGTATGCCCCAAAGTCAGTGTCCAGTGGGATAGCTGCTCTCCATGGCCACTTCACGCAGGCTCAAACCATCTGGGTGCTTGGAGAGGCCATTTCAGATACAGGGAGAACTACCTGGAACCAGCCAGGATTGGTTAGTGAAATATCTGAAAGAAGAAAGCAATTGTGTGAGTAAAGCCAACAACCACAAAAAAGCAATAGCAAGAGACAACCTGCCCTGGCAAAAATATATTGGTCATCTAGTCATTGTGGTCAGGCCTAAACCTAGGCCAGACCTCAGCACCCCAGCCTTCGGCATTGTCTGCACCTGACCTAGGACTTTGTGGGCAAGGCAACCCACTGTTCATGTGGATTAAATGGCGATAAGGGGGCAGAGAGGGCATCTATATGCATGTCCTCTGGGGTGGAGGGGGTGGCACTTTAAATAGAGCAGCTCTCAAGGCTGCTCTAATTAAAGCGCCTTCAGTGTCATGTGTATTCAGCATCCCGCGCTTCAAAACTGGTAGCAGGCACATTTTAACTAAAGCCCATTTGACAAGCTTTAGTTAAAGCACCCGTGCCACCATTTTGAAATGCAGGGACACTGAATACACATGACACTGTGAGTGCTTTAATCAGAGCGTCTCTGAGAGCTGCTCTAATTAAAGCACCACCCCATCTACCCCAGACCACATGTATAGACACCCTTTCTGCCCCCTTATCACCACCTAATCCAAAAGAACAGTGGGTTGCCTTGCCCACAAAAATCCTAGGCCAGGTGCCACCAGTGCCGACATGCCATCACATGTATAGGTGCCCAGAGGTGCTGATGCATCTTGCCCTGCTACACTGCTACCAGAGCAGAGGGGGAATGGGCCCCCTCCAGTCATCACCTCTCCTCCAAACTCCTCTGCTGGATGAGGGGAAGAAAGGCTGCTGTCAGTCAGTCTTTCTTCTTCCAAGATTCCCAACTACCTCCGCTGTCTTCCTCACCACCCAACCCACTGGGGGGCCAACCTTGGTTCAAACTGTGCTCTAGTGGGGTTTTTTGTGACTGAAACGTACCGTTAACCTCAGCTCTCATCATTTGGGAGTCTGCCTTGAGGTGATGAGGAGCTGCGAATAAACAGGGAAAAAGGAGAGAAAACAAATTAATTTCATAAATAAGCCTAAATTCAAGTGTATGCATCTAAAAGGAAAGTACTCCATAGCTGGCCAGCTCAGTGATATACTGCTCAGCACTCTCGGTGAGGAAATTGTCACATGCTTTAAAAGAGAGACAACATCTATCACCTTCTCAAAGCCGTACACAGCCCTTAGGGTGCTATTGGAACATGTTGGTAATCTCCGAGAGTGAGAGGTGGAGGCTACAAAACTAAATTTGATTACAACAAATAAACTTCACTGTGCCTAATTCAAACCCCTGCCATCTCAGCTGACCCAGAGAATCTGATGCTGTCTCCAAACCCACTGCTTCATTACACTGGGCTAAATAATGGTAATGTTGTGACCTGCAAATAGATCATGTGACACATCAGTTTAATAGCTATTTCTGTATTAGAAGACTACCCTCTATCCAGGCAAAAAGGAAAGACCCAATGATCCAACAGGATTTTCTCATCTATTCTATACCACGATTGTAAGCTTCTCAAGCAGTGAGTATAGGGTGAATACCGCCCTATACACACTTTCAGAATTGAACACACAACAGCGTACAAACCCACAGAAGTATTTGGTAGCACACCTGCTCAAGCTAATCATTCAGTCCAGGTCTGGATTTTACAGACCCCACAGCTTCCCCTGTTTGAATCCACTGTTCTGGTTGGAACCTCTTTGTTATCTCTATAAAACACACATGCTCAGAGAAGAACCAGAGGGTCTTTCCAGCTTGCTGTGGCAGTGCCCTCTATGTTGAGTGCAGACTCTTGTCCATGTGTGCGTTCACACGAAGGGTTTAAGTTCCATGCATCTCTTACCTGCTTGTCCTCTGGGAAGCAGTCTCAAAGAACTTGGTTCTGGAGGCCACTCTGCAGACAAAACCAGAAAGGTTTTTTTTACATTTACCCAGCACAAGGCAGCTATTTGTTGAAATAGTATGTGTGTCAGGGAGTGGTTTAGAGCAAGGCAGGGCGAGAGGGTGCTATAGGAGCAGAGTGAGGATGATCAAGGCCCTTCTAACGGACAATCCACCTGCTCTCACACCTCTTGCCTCTGACCGTTCTGAACACATGCTACCATCAAGGATGCTTTGCTGTCTGTCACTTGGCTACCCAATTCAAAGCCCAACCAGCTGGCTTAAAAAACTTACCCCTATGTCTTTAATTGGCATGATTTATCTCCATTGTGTTTACTTCAGACCTGGGTTTAAATCAATTATGAAGAGAGAAATCACAGCAAGTGATTAAGGACAGTAAGAGTGTGGCCTGTTACTGTTACTCAGGCATGATTACCAACAGGAGGTTCACTTGAGCAAGGAGATTTGGATCAACTGCATAACTCTGCTTTACTGAAAAGTTATTTGCCAAATAAAGCATGGCTTTACTAGAAATGCTGCATCTGCACATTATCAGTGCACTGAGCGCAGAGGGTTTGGAGTGTGCTTCACGTGCCCTCACTCTCCTATGAAAATTTGGGATCACATCCCTTGTTGTTCAGATATTTTTAAATGCTTTGTGGCATTTAAAAATACAATTTGGTGATAAATGATGGCTAATTAGTACATTTCATCCTTGGTGCAGTGTGTGGGGCCTTAAATCAAAGCTCTGGAGGGGAAAAAATGCCAACCTTGAAGTAAATGATGAGAGACAATTAAGCAACTGGCTGTCACTAATGTCTGCTACCCTGATGAAATGGTCCAGCACAGGATGACATAGAAATGACAAGTTTATACTCCATTACTGTATTACAGCACCAACAGCAAGGAGTGAGGTCTTTGTCAGCAATGCCTAGACATCCATCTCCAAAACAAATTCTTACTGTTCTTCTTAAAAGGCATCTTGTTATTCTGACAATGGTGTGTGAAATCCAGACACATCTTTTACTCAGGCACTCTCCCATTTGCTCTAGTGGAATTTTGTCTAACCAAGAACTGAGTGAAATTTGAGTGGGGACCTAGGGTAATTTGTGCTAACCCTTCCTCCAGTTTTGCTTGGAACAAATCCAAGCCAGCCTGGTTCCTTCTTGGAAGTTTCATTCTTCAGTGTGGCTTGACCAGCTGCCAGCAGCTAGCAAACGCAATACAGAAGATGCTGGCAAGTCGAGTTCTAGGACCACAGCAGAAAAGGTTTGCAGTTTTGTTGTACCACTACTATAGGTCTAGTTTTATTCTCTCTCCTCTTCCTTTTTCAAATACTGATGGAATGCAGCAGCTACTGCTAGTTTGGTCTTCCAGGCTGAGTCTCATTCCCAACGAACGCTTCCCAAATCCCTCGGCTATGAAGAGTTGCCTCTTGCTGACCTGTTCATTCAGGGGTGTCTGTACAGCCCCGACAGATTTCCTACTTACACAGATGATGGCATTTCCTCTGCTCCTCCTGCTATTAGCTCTGGCTTCTGCTCCAGCTTCTGGGGTGTGGGGGCTCGGCAGGGAGGGTCAGGGGGTCTCACTGGAGGACGTGTAATCACTGGCTTGTCTCCATGGGATCGTACTTTAGTAAAGCTGTCATAATCACCTGAAAGGTTGAAGGTTACAAACATGGTCTACAGTGGCAGCAAAGGATTATGAAGAGGCAAAGCATTCAGACTAGTTAAGAGAGGAAGGGCATTTGGGGAATCTACCACCACTGGCACAGCTAGACATTGCCATTTCAGGACAAGCTGGTTGTATACATTTGGTTTGCAGGTATTACTGCATTATTTGAGAGGGAAAACTAATCACAAGGTGCAGCATTGCCCTTCAAACCCAGGGAGCGAGGGTTCAATTCTGGTTACAATTCCCTCTTAGGATCTCCCTGGGTCTCTACTTGTCCATAAGCATATTCAACCTTTATTTTATGAAGTGATTATATATTTCCTCTCCCTCATCCATCTTCCCTTCCTCCTTCTGGCTTTCTATTTGTTCTCTTCTCCCAGTTCCTATTCTTTTTGAGTTTTGTGGTATGGCTGGCTGACTATCCAAGTCCAACTATCCATACATTGCCATCATTAATTTTTTGAACCCACCACGGCACACTTCTCCTCTCTACCCCATTCCCTGTCCATTGGTTTGGTCATCACCATCTGGTCTGGCCACCACCAGCAGAGTATCATGGGGAAAGATGCTATTTCACTTGTGCTGCTTCATCTCTGTGAACCCTTGGCCCCTCCTTGATCTAAGACACAGTTCCATTCTCACCTTCCACCAGCACAATTTTTTCAAGAAGTATTTTATAAAGCCAACAGAAAAATCTCATCTCTGCCCCTATGTAAAACAAGCCCTGGGACTCCAAATCGACTCCCAACCAGAGCAAATCTTTTAGAAAAATGTCCAACCTTGACTTTAAAAATTTCCAGTGATGGAGAGTTCACCATGAACTCTTGGCAAACATTTAACAATGTGTTTCTAGTCTAACTTTGCCCTTCTCTTATCAAGCCGTTATTCCTTGTATAGGTATTTATACCCTGGAATCCTTAACCCTTTCTCTGATAAGAGGAATAGATTGTGCTTCTTGAGTCTTCCACTAAAAGTCATGTTTTTTTAGTGCTTTCACCAGTCCTGTGGCTCTCTTCTAAACTTGTTCCAATTATCCAACATTTTCCCTCAAAGTTTGGACACCAGAACAGGGAATGATAGTGTAGTAATGGTTCATTAGTGTCTAATACAGATGTAACAGAACATCTCTAACTGCTATCAACAATGTTGATTAAGAGTAAGGTACACCCACAGCCATCTGTAAAAGCCATCCTGTTATTCCAAAAGCTGATTTCCTCTTCATATTCATTTGATGGATTTAAATGAGACTGGGGTATTAGCCAAATGAACCTTTTGGTAATGCTATGGAGCCAAGCTTTGTTATTCTTCCTTTTGATTACACCCAGGAGACAACCCACAAATACACAGCTTACTTTTGACTTTCTAAACGTAAGACTGTGAACATTACTGGTGTGTGAAAGCATGTAACAAGCACTGGGATGAATCAGGAAGAACACCGCTTTCATGACAATCTTATAGGAGGAATAGTAATGAACAGCAAATGCGTATTTCTAAAATGACCTGTACATAGCAAGACTGTTCCAGACAAACATGGGCAACTTTGCATGGGCGACTACAAACAAGGAGACCCACATCCCTTCTTTTTTTCCCCTGTACAATGCCTGCTCAGACATGGCCCTACATCTTCTCCCTTCAGATCTGCATTTTGATTTCAGGATCTCCAGTTATAGAGGCTTGACTTTTCATTATGCCTCAGCCCACACCTTGTGGCTAAGACTAGGCTACAGTAGCAACAATGCTACTTAACCCTCTGGCATGACAACGGCCAGTGTTTTCTCTCCTCCAGCAGTAAGCAACAGGCTGAACTTATGTGCCTGGCTGAAATTAAATGGGCCCAACCCAAAAAGTGTCCATAACTGGGAGAGTCTCAAAAGGAGGGTTCAGATCCATTGATCCACTCTGGCTTATAAATATCTTGTTTTTTTGTCCCCTTTCACTGAACTTCATGAAAAGAGGTGCAAGTGGGAAAACTGGCATTTCCCTTTGCCAAGAACCCACAGGTTTCTCGAATGCCAGTATTCAGGGGTCTTTGTCATATTGCCATTATGAGTTCTGCAGCACAGCAAGCTGAGCCAGTCCTGTCCAACTTCAGGTGTGATCTCCGTGTGTGGGAGGCCTTACAAAACAGAAAACTTACCCTCCTTGCTGTAAATCACAGGCCTGGGGGCAGGCCTCTTTGTGTGGAGAGTGGTGGTCTTTAAAGCAGCAGTGCCTGTCACCATACCATTTGCAGCCTTGCTGGCAACCTTAGATCCCCCATCCTGCAGTTTGGACACCAGCTTCCCTACATCCACCTCCAGATACTGTTCCAGCTTGTGGTCTGAGCCAGGCCTCCCAGGATCAGCCTCTCCTGCTCGTGGCATGGGCATTCGGTTGCGATGAAGTGGCTTGGGAGCTTCTGTGCTGTTACAGATGATGGTGCCATTAGGAGTCTGGTTATGGCTGTCACCTGTGAAACCAAAAGGCAAAAAGAACAAGCATCCCAGGTGAATCACAGAACCTGATTTTTACAAGTGCTCGTTCAGCTCCCACAGCTTTTGTTAATCTCTAGCTGTTCATTAGCTTTGCAAAATAAAGCTCATGGTATGTGTAATAACAGCAGCAAGAAATAAGCACAATTGACTGGTTTGCTTTCACTGTCCCTGCTGAGTCAATTATGAAAGGTAAGTGGCTTATGCCGGTGGGGAAGAATAAGTGACATTTAAACATTAGTTTGGTTTCACTACTCTTGAGCATTATTAGCAGGTAAGGAATGGAAATGATCAATGCATGTGTAAAATCTGGGATTTTTAGAGGGATGCTGTTAACTCTGAGTGCCTGGCCAATTAACAAAAAGTAGAAGTAAAAAGCTTGCCCATAAATCTCCCTATATTTTTGGGGGGGAGGGGGAGAATTGACTGACATTTCCATATTCCTCCAAAAGCTTTCTTCCTTCTATTGCTGTGTCACAAACCCACAAAAAATGAATGCCCCCATAGTGAAACTAGCTACACAGTCCAACAAGTCATGAACACATTTGGTTTGATTCAGACAAGTTGGGTTGTTGTTACAGCCATGGTGATCCAGGAAATGTGCAAGAAGCAAAGGGTTTTTTGGTGATATCTTTTATTGGACCAACTGTACAGTTGGGAGAGATATTATACAAGGTTTGGGCACAAAATGCCCTTCATTGGGTCTGGCAAAGAAAAAGCTACAGCCTAAGCTACAAAAAATAGATAAAACCATGGCTTGTTATGCTTAACTCCGTAAGTAAATAAAAAGATACCTAAAGGAATAGAGGGCTATAAACTAGGGGAAAAAGGAATTTATAAGAAGTAGTTTCAAAACAAAAGAAGTGCAATTGAATAGATAAAATTATGTAGAACAATCCTATATGTAGAATGACACTGTCCAGTTGACTGCATGAATACATGACAGATAACATACATAATAGATATACAATAAATAGCTTGCCCTTGATTCTTGCTCATCCAGGGAAGCACTGAAGTACAATCTCAGCTTGTACTGACTTTTAAGAACTATTCAAGTGCTTAAAAGTTAACCACATGTTTAAGTGCATGTTTAGGTTGGGCAGATGCTCAAAAAAACATACAGCATCTAGTGCAAAGTGTGGTCAAATGCACAAAGTACATATACTTAAAAAAAAACCCTAGAGAAAATATACTTCTAATCTCTTTCAGTGATAGTGATCTTGGGAGCAATTAGTAGCAGCAGCTGGTAATATGTTTGCAGACAGAAGCATGATTTAGAGTTGATGGTGCCCCTGCAACATGATGGGTGTGTCCTTCTGAGTTACTAACTCCTTACAAAAAAGAAAAAATGACTGAAGAGCAGAACTGAATGTGAACCAGGAAATGTTTTCATCGGGACTTGCAAACAACCAGTTGTTCACTTACTTTAAATACTCTTTTGAGGGATACCTCACCTGAGTGACCATTAGGTGGTCCATGGTTTAAACACCATCATAAGATCCCCCGCAACCAAGCTTTGGCCTATACAATCCAAGGATTTAAATGAAACACTGATCTATTTATTTTAGCTGTGCTTGGCATTACCTTTGCATTTCCTATACTGTGCCAGAGAAGACACTCTTTTATTTCTCAAATGTATTTGCTTATTGGCATTTCTCTTTTACCTTTGAATCTGCACAATTTTATCACGATTCTCAATCATGCAAACTGTGTGTTTGGTTTACACCTCTGAGGCAGCAAATGATCAGAAAACCCTGCCCCCAGAGAGAAGGGTTCATCGAGAACATAAGATGGTGCAGCCTACATAATGAGGTGCGTTTCCTTTGCTTTCTGCCAGAGGAAATAACCTGCAAACCAAACAGAGCTTTTCAGCCAAAATGGTCATGCCCTTGGTAATACAATACTGTTACTACCATTTCAAAGCCTTCTTTTGCAAGGAACAGAAAGGTGCGTCCTTGGACATGATACTGGCAAGTGCAATGTAAGAGGTTTCAGGTGGATGTGATGTTAGTGAATAGCTGAACTGACCTTCATTTTCTTCCACAGAACCACCAAAGAAGACAGGCCTTTCTCTCAAAGGGCGCTTGGAGATTGTGATGGGCTTGTGCCTACGGGCGGCTACCCTGGGAGGAGGCACTGGGGGAGCTGCATTGTCCTCTGGCGGGCCAGAGTAGATCTGCAAGGAAGAGTGGTTTAGAAGAACATGATTTCAGTTGATCCCTGTGCTCAGTTATTTAACGATTCTCACTGTGCTGGGCCAGAATGGCAACCCCTGGGGTTTCCTGTGAGCCCTATTAGTCAGCCTGATTTTTTCAGCCCCTACAGGACACATTGACTGAGAACTCCAAAGGGGGAAAAAGACTGGACTTGTGAACCCAACCAAATAAGAGGTAGCAAGAGAACTGGATTCTACTTCAGACTTTGCCATCAATGTGCTATGTGACGTGGGAAATTCAGTGGGCTTCTGTTTCCCCATCTGTAAAATTTGGAATATGTGATTTCCACCACCTCAGAGAAGTGTAGCGAGGCTCTGCTTAGTGATGGAAGTGGACAGGAAGGGGCTAATGACAAAGACTCATTATTGTCATCGTTAGCTATGCAATTTAAATCCGAAGAGAGAACAGTGTTTTAGGGATGCTCAACAGGAGCCAGGCACTCCCTTTCCAGAGAGAATGTGCAGCAATATTTGGCCTCTTTTGTTCAACAGCCTTGTAACCATGGGGAGTTTAGTCATTTCTGGCTGACTCTCTCTTCAGCAGAGACAGGTGTATCCTACTCATTGTGTTGGTTTAAGAACAGGGATGCGATTGTCACCTCACTTCCTCAGGTGCATGTTTCTCACCTGATGCTTCAGGCTTCAGTCTTGAATATAGCATTCCCAACACAGACACCCCAAAGCCATGCAACTTAAATGCAGAGCAAAATGTGTGAACTACCTACAGAAAATGCATCTTACAGTATACCCTTGGGGGGCCAGTCCTAACCTGCATCCAGGTGGGTTGCTGGGTGCAGATTACTGGAGGGAACACACAAAAGCTATTACAGGTCAGTAAATTTGGGCCTAATTCCACACTTGCTCAAACATAGTTTAGAAAGGCCTTAGGGTTGCTCTAAAACTATGTTGCTTGCCTACTGAATTCAAGTGCCTGGTAGATGAGCCAGTGAGCACAGCAATACCTTGGAAATAGTCTCTTCCTCTTATGCATGCTACCAAAACCATGGGTACAAGCTCAGGATGGTGGATGAGCTGGCTATGAGACTTCTACAGCACTCAGAAATTCTCCTATGCCAAGGAAATCCCCAGCTGTCTGCTTATGCCTTTGTACAATCAAAGCACCACAAAGACAGAGTTCTGCTGTACTTAAAATCTGGTAGAAACTCAGCACTGGGGAAAGCAATGCATTCCTCACTGTATACTTCTATGTCTCATGGTGGAGGCTTTCTTCTAGACAGATTTCCTGTTATGCATCTTTGCACACACCCACTTCAAAAACTAAAATGTAGCACTTAGCTATGCCGAGGAAAATGAAAGGGGGAAAAAAACCCCAAACCACTGAAGGATGAAACCTGTGTTAGCACAAAACTGCAGGGCATATCAACCATCCCTTGAAGCTGACAGCTGCAGAGAAATAATTTTCCATGCTGCTGACAAGAGCCAATTTAGTCTTTTGCAAAAAGCACCCAAACAAACCATCACGTTATTTGGAATTAGCCCGGAACAACCCTCAGATCCAAGACTCTTCTGGGGGCATCATAAAATAATCTCAGTGAAAATGTTTGTAGAAGCCACTGAAGGCAAATTAATTTGATTCCATTTTATTCTGGGCATCTGGCCTTTAATACTTATGTGGGTTGGTCTTAATTTAGCTGCTCTCATTCATTCAGTTGCTTTCTTCACGGTCGAAGAGGAATTGCAGTAAACTTTGGATAGGAGTTTGGAGATGTAAACTGCTACACGGAGGTGTTAATCCAACTGCTATTGGATTTTATCCTTTGGATAGTAATAGAAGTTGGATAGGGCCCTGAACGAGTAGACACTATAACAGGGACGGCCTGTGTGTAATGGGTTCCCGAGTCATGGACTGGAATCCCAATTGCAATGAAATATCAGAATTGGCAACTCTGACAGCAGGAAGAATAGAAAATGAGTCAACCCTGGAGAAGGACTGGTGCTGTCATGAGCTACACGACTCTCACTGGCTGGGGAGGCAGGTGGGGCCCCTGTTCTGCACAGGTACTACAGTGGGGGGACAGGCAGGGTCTCATTCAGGGAGACTTCAGAAAGAAGTAAATGCAGTGTTTTGTTTCATAAAATATCGTGCATGTCATTTTCTGTAAACAGAATCCTATGCGTTGCGTGTGTTTTAATCGAGACACTTTTGTCACTCTCAGCCGAATAACTCTGTGAAGTCAAGAAGTGGGATGAGACGCTGCAATGCTCTCCAGCTCCTTTCCCCTTAATCTTCTCTGTCACAAAGCCCAGGCAGAACATATAATAGTGGTAACAGGAGCCAGGCATTTCTGCAATCAGATTATCTGTATGCTGAGAGAGACCAACACATGAGCAGTTGAGGCTCTGTACTTTCACCAGCCAACTCAAAGGGCGTTAATAGCGTCTCAGACTTTGCCAGTGAGTTTGCTATGAATGCCGTCTCGGTACGTGCTCCTGCTTTTTCCATCTCATTTTGTTTGGAAGCCACACAGGCGACATTCCCTGTTCTGCAGCTATGTGCACGCACAACTCCCTCTAAAAGTAGTTAAGGGCAAGGATTCAGGAACTTCTTCCAAACTCAGATCTGTTCCATTGGATTGCTGGCCTTTGAAATCCTGCGACACAAAGCAGCTGCTAACGCTTAATGGACTCCAACACCCCTGGTCCTGTCCTTTCAAAATGGGGATACATTTTTTCCACCCTTGAATTTGAAGGTCCAGAACGTTCCTCTGGCCTAGGTGCTAAAGAGTGTGCTGTTACACAGCAGTCCTTGATTTAATAGCAACAGTTAATGGCCCATTAAAATAGTGAGGATTATCTGCATCAAAGTCAAGACAAGTTTCACAAAACCTGCTGAAACAACATCTTCATTCTTGGCCACAACATTCTGCAGAAAAGCAACTCTCGGCTTTCAGAGGAAGAGTGGAACTGGCAGAACCACGAAGACCTCTTACCACAAAGCATCAATTGTAGCAACGGCCTTCTGGCTCCTTCTGAGAACTGTGCCAAAATGCAAACCTTTCTGAGATGTGAACACAAGCCCTGCTCAGTTCCTGCTTTTTCAAATGAAAATCAAATTTAAATAATGCAAACGTACAATGATACTGACCTAATCTCAGCTTCAGAAACAAAGGTTTGTACAGGAGTGGGAGATATTTCCAGGGAGATCAAGTTTTTAATTTAGCCGTGGCATTCACATTTAAACTGTTGAAGCAATGATTACTCATGGAGACTCAGCGAACAATTTCCTTCTCCTTAACGCCTTCATACTGCACCCTATAAATAATAAATCAATCCTTTTCCATTTGAACTGTTTGCTTATGAGTGAGCTGAAGACATATTAGACTCTGAAGTTCCACTTAACAAGCCCAATCTAATAAAATGTTACAACTTAACCTTATAATTGAAAGAATTAAAGGTAAGCAAAGAGAGGACTGGCTTAATTAAAGATTTAATTCTGAATCTCACAGGTGGCAGAATAATTATACATTTGTCCTGGCTCCCCTGTACCAGTCATAACATGGGCCTGCATCCTCTACTACATTAAGGAAAAAAGAAAGTACATGCTCTAGCATAAAATCTGAACATCCTAACTTAAGCGTCTACTTGGCTGTGAGAGATTCCTTGGAAGGGATGTCAATGAACTGCAAGGAAATTGCTTTCATAGGCTTCTGCTCAATTCCTGAATCCAAAAAAAAAATGTCCTTAAGTACTCAAAATGCCCTGTGGATTCACTTAATCCTATCTCTGACCCTAACTTTTCACATATTACCGCAGAATGCAATCATTCTCTTCCAAATCAGCCTCCAAAATCCCAAGCAGTTCCTTTCTACCACAAACTGTGAATGACAGACTAAGAATTAAGGTAGTGCAACACTGAACATTCAATCATGACACAGAAAACCATGAATAACACCAGTTTGTTGCTAGTTGCATGTGAATAGATATGTACACAGCTAGACCTGTCACAGTGCGGATCCAACCACAAATGGGCCTGCTAGGCACTACTCCAGTGCGAATATTAAATAAAGTTACCATAAAAAGGAAAATCTTAGCGCAAACTCAAAATGGCCCTGCTGTGTCAGTGCCTCCACTTTTCTAACACTTCATCAGCATCCTGTGGTCTCTACCACTTCCACTCTGGAAACTTGACACCTGGATGGGCTACCGTAGTGCAAAGCATTCCACTTAATACAGAACAAAAATGCCAGTTATATGCTGAAGCCTCCCACAAACAGCCCCATTCTAGACCATGCCAGATAGGACCAGTCATTCTGCTAGTATGGGTTCATTCTCAGCCAAGAATTGGTTTAGCGGAAAGTATAAAACTCCTTTCATGTACAGTTATGGAATAAGATTCCCAAATGGGGAAGGGTCTCTCTGATTTCATGAAGGCAGTGATTTTTTTCCCCCCAAGACTTGGGCAAGTCATTTAACAAAACAGTGAAAAACATGTAATTGCTACAATTTCTCCTTCCCCCTTGCTGGATTTCTAAACAGCACAGTGAAAAACCATGTGGAGAATCCAACAAAAGAGGCCAATGGTCCAAACTAGAGAGCGCAAAAATACACATGGGACTTGATGGTGCAGAAGCGAGCTTTGGAGGCAAGTTCTTGAGGGCTGCCCCATACCTTTTTAAAGTGTTCGATGAGGATCTCAACCACAATGTTTTGGAATTTGATATTCATCATTGCGGCTACGGTGTCCTCCTGAGCCCGCATGAGGGTGGGGCCAAATATCACCCCCATGTTAGATGGTGACATTAAATTCTCTCTGCTGTGTTCACACACGCTGATGGAAGGAAAGCAAAAAACCAGAAAGAGATAGGATTAGAAAAGAGAATGCTAAAAGCCATTTAAAATCAGCAGGACTAATTCATTCCATTTCCTCTGTATTGCTGCAGCAGACTTGTTACCTAGCATTGTTGAGCTGGCCATAAAACAAGTATCTGGCTATGACGAGTACATTCTTTGGCTGCACAGGCCGTTTGAGGGTACAACATGCTGGCACTGTTGTTATTTGATCTCTTTGAATCTCCAGCTCCTCTTATAACCCTCTAGGATCCAAAACCCTCTGTGCTACACACACATTGAGTGAAACCTTTGGCTGGGAATACTTTATTCATCCCAGGCAGGCATGAGGAATAGTATTTTATTTTGGTTTTTTACAGCAAAGAAGGACTGTATACGAGCATAACACCTCTGGATGATTTCAGAGAGATCTCTAGGCAAGCTCTTTCTGTGGTTTCAAAAAACAGTTTTGTTTATTTAGCAGCCCTTAGATTTCTGCAGCACATGCAGTCCCACTGAGAAGCACTGACCGGTGAATGATTTACTAACTAAGCTAGGTAGAAACCACATATTTTGGATCTGGAATGGGAGCCAGAGCTTTGGGACTGGGGAGTAGAGAAATCACAAATGAGTTTGCTTTCTGTCATCTAGTTCCTGTTGGTATGAAAGGCTTTCTGCCAGCTTAGGTTTAGTGGAGGTTAAGCCACGACCTGGTGTTTGAAACACCACAACTAGGACTTGTAATGGGTTCTGTCAGACTTTTTAAAGTGATGACTCCAAATTAGGGAGGGGTTTTTAAAAAATAACATCTCTCTCAAGGACTAGAGGTAGGTCCAAACCAAGACCACATAGCCAGCTTTCCTGCCTGTGGAACAGAAGGGGAAGAATCAAATGGCACCAAAATGAACATCACCCTTTGTGACTACAAGACCAAAGCAGCTTTGTTTTCTTCTGCAGAAGTCCATTGGGAGGTGGCTTTTCCCAAATGGGATGGCCAAAACACATCCTTCCATTCCAGATGTTAATTCCTCTGTCAAGTATGTCTCTTACCGACTGAAGCCCAGCTTTGAAAATCTACTCATAGTCAGTCCTTGCAGGAGCACAAAGCTAGCAAACACATCGACAGCACATCCAGCACTGACCTCCAGTCCTAGAAAACCAGGGTCTGAAAACCAGTCCCAAATCTCAAACAAACCTTCTTTCTAGCCAGGCTGACCAGTCGATAGAGGTCATGTTCTGGTATCTTGGACCATGTTATCTTTAATTTGCTGCTTGTCACAAAGTGGCCATTGGGCAAAAGTGGCAGGTAGGAAAATAAATAACACTTACCCCGATCAAATGGCAGTGAAAAGAGAGCTAGACAATTTATGCAGCTTAAGTGCTCTGAGTTCCCTGGTGTGCAGTAGTTCACCAGGCTTAATTAAATTTACAGAGAAACACACTTGTTTCTCTGGCTACATAATTATCACTGTGGCTTAACAGAAAGATTTATTGGATTCTGCTTACTTGACCAGGTGTCGTATGAGGAGTTCCAACATCTCTCTGTTCTTGTCAGGTAGTTTATAAACTAGCGAGTGAATGGCTCCCAGCCTGTAATCCAGGTTCTCAGACTCTGGAAAGAAACAAGACAGAAATTTCTGCCTGTTGCTCAAAGCAAATCTGTGGGTGCTGTTCTCTTAGAAGACGGGGGGGGCCTTATCAAAAGCAAATGGATGTAATCACCAGGAGAGTGAGATTACACATCGTGAGAAACAAAATGAAGTGGAAAGAGAAGAAATCAAGCTTAAAAATATGCTCAGGGCTGTATTTTATATCTGAATTAGTGCCAATGAAATGTGTTGCATGGATAGAAATGGCACAACAGAGTTTTCCTCACAGTTACCCATGCTATCTCAATCATCACCGAGAAAAATCAGTGCTGGGAGCAAAGGACAGCTCATTTTTATGGCCTCTCTGCTGAGGCTGTTATTAGCACAGATCAACACAGTACTGTACTTAGGGTAAATGTGGGGGGGTGAAGTACAGAGTCCCTGCCCCACACTGCTTACACTCTAAAGGGCACAAGCCAGTATGGATCAATAAAATACTCAATGTAAAGAGAAGGATGTGTGATTTTTACAGCTGGAAAGCTTCATGTAGCAGCTGAGGTTTCTGATGGCGGAAGATGAGAGGGTTAATTTTTCTGCCCACCTGGCCATTACTGGTTTAATCACAGCTAAAAAACTACTAATACATTTGGGGCCTGAACATAATCAGCTGGAAGAGAAAAAAATTCTTTTGGTGGCAGGAAGAAGAACATTTTTCATCCTCCAAGAGCCAAACCCAAGGAGATGCTGAGCCCTCGCAGTTCCAGAGATTCCAGACAGAGCTGCAGGTGCTCAGCACGGTTTAACCTGGATTGTTTCCCATCTGCAGTACCTTCTTCAAACAGTTGCTCTTCTTTTTGTCAAGAAAGACAGCTAAGTAATCGCAAGACCAAGGTCACTGGCTCTGCACTCTTGCTCCAAGTGCAATTAGGGGACTAATTTAAACAACTACTTTAAAACCATTTCACTTTACTTGCAAAGAGACATTCTAGCAGACTGAGGAAAAGGAGTTGCTTGAAATGCGTCTCTACTCTAATTAGGCGCTATTGGCACACACATGTGGTTTGCTGATCTTTGTGAACACTAACAGCTCCATCAGGAAAATACATTTCATGTATTCAAAGGTACTATGGGATCAGCAACTCTGAACAACTTGCTTTGCCAAAGAGGACATCTGAGCAGCTGCCTGGCTGCAAGTGCCTGACATCTTATGTCCCTATTTACCCATTAAAAAATAAACATGATGCTCAGATTGTGTCCTGTTAGCATACCCATGTAATTTGCCTGACCTTTGCCAGCCGGGTCTGTGACTTAGTACTACAAGCCCCAGCAGAAAAATGCATTTCACACACTAGCAGGTCTTTTGAATTTACCATCCCAGGATAAATTCCAGTGCCAGCAAGGGCTGTGAGAGCTGCTGTGGCCACAAACATCTGTCACCTCCTGTATCTATTAACTATTAAAAAACTTGTCCAGAATCAACTGTAAGGACAAAACTGCTTTTAGAGTGTTTTAAAAATATCCTTTGGCTCTCAGGCCCACCTTGAGAGCACCTGAAGAGCTCTAAACCTAGATACAGGGAAGCATGCTGAGAGGTGACTGGCATGAGGGGAAGAAAAGGTGTGCTTCCTTTTAGGAGTGCTTCCCTTCAAACCAATTAAGAAACCAGAAGAAGCAGGGGCAAGGCTCTGCTACCTAAATACAGTGAGCCACATCCCCACATGGTGTAGGTCAGTGTACCCTAGTGAAGTGATGTCAACTGACCCACGGAGAACGTGCTCCAATATGTAGTGATCCTGCAAAATGCCATACCCTCACCAATCCCACAGCTCCCTGACGTACCGAAACATAAAGTGTCACTTGCTGATGAGCAAGGCACAGAGGAAGTCTCAAGACCCAGTATCCCAGAGGCTAAATCATAGTATTTCCCATCCCTATCAGTTCCTAAATGGATGTGGCTGCTGCACTGGCTCTGGCCCTCACTGGTTCCCATATAGTACAAGGGCACATGTGAAGAAAAAAAAAAAAAAAAAGACGCCCACCACAGGTTCTGCAACTTGTCTAAAACACTTCTACCTGAGCTAGAACACCATGTGCAAAACACTCAGCATTTTCTCTCGTTATGAGAGAGAGAGACAGAGAGACAGAGACATAGGGAGATGCAGTACTTTGATTCAGAGAGAATGCTGAAAAGTAGGGACAAGACAAGCAGGAGGGAAGCTGCTGGGACTTACTGGCAGCCAAGACCAGCTCTTTATGAAGCTTGTATGTCATGACGGGCTCAGACAGGTTCCTGAAACAAAGAGAAAGAATACTGAATTCCTCCAGGAGCCAGGGAGCAGCTGTGATTCTGATCTCATTACTGCACAAGCAGCAGCAGCAGGTATAATCTCATTGTGCTCTCCAGTACCAATGACTCCCGAGGTCCAGCTCGCTTTCCTTTCCTGACCCCTGTGAGTTATGCTCTACTGTGTATAGGGTTTTTAAAACAGATGCACTTTTCAAACAGACAAACACAAAAGCTACGTTCCTTGCTCAAAGAGTTCTGGTGTTTTTCCGTCACCCTCCCCACAATTGTTTTTCTTAGTAAAATGGGAGCACTCTCCTGCTATTGATGTTAGCTTTCTTTTGATATATTCATCCACCTGGCTCCTCCCTGAGGCAGAAGACAGACTGTTCCTTAGTGACCAGGGCAAGGGTTGGGAATAAGGAAATCTTGAATTCCCATTCCAGCTCTGCCGCCAACTTTCCACATGACAATTTTTCTGTCATGGGCTGTGATTATCCCCTGCCTATTAAGAGACGTTTGGACAGTTACTCTAGTAACATGAGTGGGGAACACAGCAAGTGGATAATGTCTCTAGAGCATTTTGAATATGAAAAATGCTTGATGTTACAATATTATTTACAGAGAAAAGAAAAGGAGACTGCTTTGAAATAAATTTAAAGTATATTGCAGTTTGCTGAGCCCCTGACTTAGGCTACTAATTAGTTACCACCTCTCTCGCCTGCCTTGGGCAATCTCAACCAGACAGAAACCCATGAAGCTACCTGAGGTAGAATTTCAATGAGCTGGTAATGGTCTTGATGTCCCAGTCACTGCTTTGGAGATCCACATTCCCTGGACATTTTGGATCTTGATGAGGAAAAGGATGTAAAATAATAAGACATAAATTAGCTTTGAAATAACCCTGTTTTTTTAAATGGCTATCAAAATACATTTGGGCAGGATTTCCTTTCATGGCAGAGGAGCCTGCAGTGGTGCGTAAAGGAAGCTGGTGATTCTTCCTGGTCAGGTAAAGCATAACACCAATGATAGCGCTGGTGGCCTTGATCTTCTGGAGACGACGTTGCTTGGAGGGAAGAGGATGACAGTGTGTTTAAAATTAGGGGGAGGAGGAAGATGGAAAAGGATGTGGCCTTAGCATGGCCAAAATAACACAGGGACTGACTTCCACCATAAGTCACAGAGGTTGGGTATGGAAAATCCTAAGGGCATGGGCAGATGAATAAATTATGCTGAGTTAAAAGGAAGAAAGAAACACTTACTGCATGTCAACTACTCTTCAGTCACTATTTTGGGCGTCTGCTCCTATCCTGCAGCCAGTGAAAACTACACTGACATTGCCAACTCCCAAATGAAACAGGGACCCACACAGTCTGGCTTCCACTTGCCCCAGGACAGCAGCAGGCATGCTGAATAATTACTACCCACCTGCTGACATTCTGTGAGTCTCTGCACTTTTAACTCAGAATAATGTATCTGTCCATACTCATGGATACTGTACACACTACATTGCCCATCAAGACTATGGATTGGGAAGGTAGGAATTGAGAAAAAATTAACACTTTCAAATTTCAGTGATTAATCATCAGGAAAGTGCAACTACGCATAGTATTCTGGCGTTCCAACTGGGTGGGAAGCCAATAAAATGACATATCAGGATAAGCAAACTGTTTAAAATAATAAAAATAATCACAGCGTTAGCAGCCTTTGAACAGAACATTTATATCATGTGTCTATTCAGTGATGTAAAGGCAGTTGTCTTAAAGTCTGCTCATCTGGAAGTTTGGTCTGTGTTCCAGGTTTATATAGTCTCCCCTATCTGGAAAGATATTCATGATAAGGATTCAGGTCTTGGGTATCTTACAGACCTGCCTTTGCCTTTGTGCCTTGATGCTTTGATGATTAAGCTGATCGTTTCCCAAGCTGCAGATTTGTGTCTAAGAGCAAGATGCTTCTTAGCACACAGATCTAGACTATGGGACATGTTCCTTGCTGTGGTCCAGGGTGCCCAATGTTGTTGACCTTCATAAAATTTTGCAAGGGCCTGTCTGTTTATCCTGGGTTCTTCTAAAATAGAGGAGGCAGAGTGGGGGATTGTTAACAGTGGACATATTTGGTGGCTGTTTTATTGGAATTGTCCCTACAGGTTGGCAAAAGACGTGACTAAAATAAATAACTGGTATCTACAGTAGTGATTCTCAACTCGGGTACCCCAGGACGGTGAGGGGCTTTGAAATCCTTTCAGAGGAGCTGCTGAGTGCCACACAATATTAGCACTGTTAAGTGTGAAACATGGTTTACAAGATAAAGCCAGGGATTTCAAATAGGAAGCTATGGTGTCAAGAAGATTCTGACCTGCTGTAAACTTTCTGAGTTCTCTGCCACAGAAAAACTGCTGTATATAAAGGGAAAATCACCCCTCAGGTCCGATTCTCATCTGCATTAATGACCTTTATCCTGCCACAGGAGAGCAAAGGGATCTTCCTGTACATGACAGTCAGGCTCTATGTACCTGGGGGTGGGGAAAGGGGCCCAGATTGCAACATGAATAATCTCTATGCTTTTGTTTGTACTTGCACCTGCAGTCACCAAAGGCTGCGAGGTGACTCCCCTGCTGCGTTACTGTTTCCTTTACTCCTCTAAATCTGGCAGCACTTAAAGCTTAAAGGACTAGGTGATAGAGCAGCCTGGAAAAGTGGCCCAGAAAAGGAGAATGAAAAATGATACTTCAGAAGAGCTAGCAGAGAACAGCAGCAGCCTGGAAGGCAAATAGCACAGGGAGATCTCTCTGCAAAAGTGTGCAGAAGTCTGTTTCACTTGGAAGCTAATCTTCTTTGTCGGTGCCTTAGAAATATAAAAACATGACAATTCAGTCACTTAAGAATAACTAACGCTTACCAAAGAATGCATTCAGAAGCTTCTGCACCTGGATATTGCTGCCAACAGTTCGATACACGCCCTCAGTAACAATCCCTGGACAGGAGAAAGATGAAAACCATTCATTTCGTGTCCTTTTGAGACTATGGTAGTTCAAAAGCGCCATCTACTGGAGCAATATTTTCTCCTAAAAAGCTAAGAGGGTGTCAGTGTCTGTTGCAGAATTGAAACACTTACCCTAAGAACCACATGAACAACTGAGAACAAATAATTGTAAATAAAACAAAAAACAAAACAAAACTGGCCACAGACTGATCATATTGTCCTCTAATGCATTTGTTAGGCAGAATGAGTCATCAAATATTTCTGCAAACTGCTCAGGCCATGTAGCTAATATGTGAGCAACTGGTGGCAAGTATTCATTAGTGTAAATTGAGCTGTTCACTTGGGACATTTCTGTTTTTTGACTGGATCAGTGCAACACTTAGAGTCAGATTTCAGAGATGACTAGTCACAAATCTGAAACTGACTTCTTGCCAGTCCTGCAACATTGCTTTAAATCTAGTTTGTTACCAAATTGGTTTGCTGGCATCACTGAGAAAGTAAAGACAGTCAAAGCTGATTCTTTTAAAGTATGAACCAATATTTGGAAAACTTGTTTGCATTATTTACTCAACTATGTTTCCTTTCCTGCAAACGCCAGTGGTTATACAGCATGGCTGGGATTTCTAGAGTCAGACTACTTCTGAGCAGATTACTGTTCTTCAGACTGGGGGACAGGGTTGTGGCTAAACCCGCAGGAATGCTTTGAAAAATTAAACCTCACATATGTATTATGTTTAAATAAATCTTTATTTTCTGAAGATACCCCCTTATGTTCACCTGACACATGCCTGAAAATAGTTTCAGAAAATGCTCCACTGTGGTCTGGTACCAATCATGTGGTATTTCAAACTTAAAGGCAAAGTTTTTGAGAAACTGAGGAATGAGTGAAATCAAAAAGAAAGTGGGACTTCAACCTTGACTAGTGTGTGCTGCTGCAGGTATTCTACGAAGACACGGTTTCTGTCATTTTGACATACGCTCTTTATCCAGTGAAAAAAGTTTGATTTTTATATGGCAATTTTGTCATGAGGAAGAAATCACAGCGCAATCAAATGCCATTCAAACAAGTAAATGCCAAAAGCAAATGGTTTCCAGTCACCGTGCTGATATCTTCTTACCTTTTGTCTCTACTGCATTGATGCATTTCCTTACAAACTTGAAGCCAACCTCGTTCAACTCCACTATTTCAAACAAAGGGAAGCAAAGTTAGCTGCCTGCGCGTCACATGCAGTTACTGGGGGAGACCTATCAAGGATGAAGTTACCGCAGGGTCTCACCTTCCAAGTTCGCTGCTTTTTTAGGGACTACATTTTCCAATCCAAACGTGTAAAACGCACAGCCGCAGCCACAGCCTAGTATGCAAATATTTTTCTGTGCAGGGTCAAGTCAAGGCTGCATATCCATTTAGCCCCACCTTGCACTTGTAAGGTCAGGTATTTATATCTCTGCATTGTTCTGAGCAAAATTACAAATGTATTTTGAAAGCTTATCCAAGATTTGTTTGTTTTCATTTGTTCGCTATTTTCCCCTCCCAAATTTGCTTTGCTAATAAGCTTCTACCCCACTTTTAATACATAATAATACTGTAATTTGGAGAGTTCAACCATACATAGCTTGCTGCCTGACAAGAACTGATTTGCAGATTCCAGTGTAGTAAAAAACCTGCGGACTGGCCTCTTCCATAACGCAACAGCATGTAATATGTATCTACTTGCTGAATTACAGAAAACAACAGAGCTATACTAAACAGAGAACACAAGCCTTCCCACTGATTAACCAACATAGTATTACAACAGTGGCTTTTCATCATAAGCTGGAATGCTAGTTTTCTCTGATTTAAAAAAAAAAAATCCCCAATTTTTGTTTTTACAAAAGTACCCCAAAATCCACGTTTTTCTATGATTAAAATGAAACACAGCTATATATAGCTCTCTATATTAGTGGCGTTTCATTTTAATCATGGAAAAATGTGGATTTGGGGTTACTTTTTTTAAACCAAAAATTGCAGATTTTTTTAAATCGGAGAAAACCAGGATCCCTGAAAAGGCAGGCAAAAAGCCGGCCTGTTTCTTATAGTGTTTGCTTGATTGATTCTATCTTCTTTAAGTAGATTACAGTTCACCTTGGACTAATGTGATGCCCAAGAAAGTCAGTCCGTTATACCTCAGTGGTATCCTACTTTGTTTCTTAGAGCCCAGTCCTTCAACTTACTTAAATGGGTTATCTCTAGTCACACTGACCCTCCTAATGACTTTGGTGGGACCGTTTATATAACGAAGTTTTGAGGAAGAGGGCCCATGCTATATGTTACTATGTCACTGGTTTTGTACACTGAAGTAGCAGTCTGTCTGTGGCAAACTGGTATTTTGAATTCCTCTCAAATATCACTATAACTGGGGAGAGGAAAAAGGCTGTCTAAAATCTCACTCATGGCAACTTTATATCAGAAGCAGGATTTCTTCCAAGGAATTTGGATCATGTCTATAGCTAGTCAGCCGGGAAAACAAAAGTTCTTTGATGGGAAATTTCAAAATGGAAAAAACTTCATTCAAAATGCGATTGGTCAAAAAACAAAAACAAAAAAAGTTTTTACTCATTTGGATTTCAATCCAAATTCCAAAGGAAATATCTGGTTTTGAAAATCTGGTTTCGAAATATAACACCATTCCAACTTCCCAACCTTTTTTTTTTATTATTTTCCAGGAACTATTCATCTCAAAATTTCTTGTGGAAAATGCAAAGTTTCTCCTTGGCCCTGATACTTTAATGTTAAAATTTGGTTTTAACATTAAGAGTAATTGGTTTGACAAGAAACATTTCCTCATGAAATCTATGGATGAACTCTCCTCAGTGCACTCTTGCAAGGACCTGTACGCTTGCCACAGCTACCAGCAAGTCAGTTTTAAGGAGCACACCTTTTCTTGGCATCTTTACCAGAGACCTGAGAAGCAGAGTAGCTTAACAGGAGGACCCGCTCACATCTATTAGCAGAGAGTTACTGCCTGATTTACCAGTCTGCATGGTGTCCAGTTCCATGCTGTTACAAATAGGGTTCATCTGTACTGCTGAGCTGGAAGGAACATAACTCATCTTCTCCAAGTGGGGACTGATCAGTCTCAAGGACTATGTACAAAAGGAGTTTCTTCCATCCAATAGCTGTACAGATTAAGGACATGCTACACAAGTCTGAGTAACTGAGCAAATCATGCCTAAGAGGCAAAGTGCATATTTTTCAATACCCACTAAGATGCCTCAGTAGTAAATCTGAAGTACTGAAATACTGGAGGCAGGGTGGTCGTAAAGATGCCACATTGCAGACCGTAAGCAAATGCAAAATGAAGGGGGTAGGGGGAGAGCTAAGGAGAACACTTTAGTATTAGCTGTAATGGGCTGTGGGTATTTGCACAGTCAACTGATTGAATGTGTGGTATTCAAGGTGGCACTCATGAACTCTAGCTCAAAACAGGAGATATGAGAGAACCCAATGGTTTTGGATTTTCAAGAAATCCCTTAAATATTTTCTTTCTTTTTTTCTTCCCCCAAAGGTTTACTGTGCAAAACTCTGTCAAATACCATGGGACTCTTTCCCTCCCTCCTATGTTTTCTAATGGAAATATAAGTGAAAACCTTATGTGTTCTCACTGAGTGCTTTGCAATTCTGGTTTGAAAATCTTCCTTATCTGGCTGGAATGGCCAGGGGATAAAATTAAAGAAGTCACACAGCAACACAATCAGCAGGTTTAGCACCAACTGGAACATGAAGTTCAAGGGTTTTGAGCTGTATTTGAAATCGAGAACTTGCATTTTTCCAGTGGGGAAGGAGGGCTTGGAATTAGCAAGTTCTCCCATCCCTGCCCAAAAGAACAGTCCTTCTCTACTTAAATAGCTAAGGGCTTATCCTGCACAAGGGCTGAACACTCTCAACTCTGAGAGACATAAAGGTACCCTGCATCTTTTAGGATCAGACCCCAAGAGCTCTGTAGTGTTTTTAGCTCATTGAGCAGAGGGAATACGCATTTCATCCAGAAGGAGCAGCAATAAGCAAATCTACAAGTTAAGTTGCACAGCTTCAGCACAGGCAGCTCTTAAGCTTCAGAGGAATAGAAACATGAAGGACTCACTCTCTTCCTGTTTCGTGATGGGACTGTGGTAGATCTAAAAAAAGGGAGGAAGGGGAAGAAAGAAAAACATAAGCAGGCATGACTTGTGGTTTACTTCCCAAAGAAAATCCACCACTACTTAAATGAGTGCAGGCAAGTCACAAGCACACAGCAGATCTATAGTCTCCAATGCAAACTGTCTTATAATTAAACAGCATGTAAATCTCTATTTAGCAAAGGAGTTATAGCCTCCCTAAGTTTCACTGGAGCACCTGTTTCCATACTGAAAACAATACTTTACCCCTGAGGTATACTGCATAAATCAGGTTGGAAGCAATGTAGTTAGGCCTACATTTATTTACACAGAATAATAATACATAGTTTTCTTCATCCTTATGCCAAAACACCATGTGTATATTTCAAAAATGCTACTTGGTATCTTTCCTCCCAGAGGTTCAAAAGCCCTTTTCAGACAGTAACAAATTTTATAGAAGCTGGTTGAAAACTGGACATTACTCAGAATCTCAGTGGCTTTCCATCATAAGCAAGTTCACCCTCCTCATTATTTAATATTTATCTATATTCATACAACCTGTTCTTTGCTTGCTTCACATGGACACCCAGGTAACACAGGAACCAAGATTGTTTACTAATTTATATAAAATGAAAATCAAATATTACCTGTTGGTCTCCTGTTGTGAAAAATTTCAGTTACCCTATAGAGAAGTTTGCTCAATACTATGTAACTTATGTTATTGATCACAGCACACAAACCAGTGAACAATACTAACAACATCACTGTGGATTAAAATTTGTTTGTGTAAACTATTTTTTGAACATCTAAATTCTCGGAAATTGAGAGCGTGACTCGTGAGTTGCAAAGGTGAAAAAAGGCTACAGTTGCTGGATAATCAATTCACAATGGATAATTTTACTCATTCTAGAGAATGAGTAAATTTACAGAAGAAATTTACAGTTTTGCCTGAAGGTAGATGGGTTAAGTGTTATCTTTGTTTTAAAGGTGAAAAACAAAACTTCTGAGAAATGCAGTGACTTGCCCATGAAAGAGACCACTTTCTTCTGACACAGAATCTTGCATTTTACCAGTAAAAAATGCCTTCTTTTCACAAGGACAGGTAAAGGCAAAGGCTAATTTGAACAGCTTTAGCTTGGCCTTTTGATTATTTTTACAAAACACCTGACATAACCAGAGATTCTCCTCAATTTTCCACGACAAAAGCACCGTTCTAATAATTACTGCAAGCTTGTCATTCCTTTACTTCACTGTTGTACTTGGAGCCTGAGTAATTCACCAGGTGGGATCCAGGAAAATGCACTTATAAGGGTTTTGCATTAACTCCCACACAGTTGACTTGCTTTACAACATGTAGCAAACTTTGCAGGGGGCACCAAACAGTCCTTATGCCAGGATCCCACCCCTCATGCTTCTCGACATCAATACAGCTCTGGGCAAAAAAGGACTTTGATGGATCAAGCAGGCTTCAGGTCACAAAAGCATGTGACACCCCCCCCCCTCCTTTCTCTCTACTTTGGTTAGTCTGTAAGGTGCAATTCTACTCTGCTTTCTGCCAGAATTAGGTGCTAGTCTTTTTACAAAGGTATTGGATAACATTGGGCTGTTTAAGGAAAAGGAGCTGCCAAGGGATGTAGGGAAATGGCAGGAAATATGTTTACTCACATTGCACACAGTGCTTTCTGTTTACAGGAAATTCTGTGAAACAGAGAAGTTTATGCTGGGCTTAGATTAAAGGACGGAAACCAACAAAGAAGCACAGACAGCTTTGGAAAATCTATGCTCAGACTGTTTTCTTATATGTCTGAGCACATACAAATAGGATGTCTACAATGCCAGACTAGATTTAAAAGCAGCTGTGATATACAAGCAAGAGCAAACAATAAGCAATCTGTTCTTTCATACGGATTAGGCTCTGATCTCCCACATGTCCAAATAAGTTTTATGGCATTTGCTGTAGGCCAGTATAACTACCAGAAATGACATATCATACCACAGAATAAAAGTGGACAGTGCGGCATGGTTCTGACTACTAACACCACTTAGAATGAAGAATGTGAAAATGTATCTTTAAAGCTCTACTTCCTCCACTGAGACCACACAAAAACTGTGATGTTGCTGACTGCACAACCAATATCATGAGCTCTCTAAGCAGCTTTACCAGTATGTTATGCATCTAAGCGTGCAAAATTACACCGCTAGAGGACACTGCACACAGCACATCTATCAACCAGGCACCAATTCTGGAATACTTACTGGCTCCTTTCCATCCATGGCTTCCATCCATAGCCGTCTATTAGCTTCTGAAAGAGCCTGCAATGTGATGGTTGCAGACCTGTATAGATTTTTACAAAAAAAGGCACAGAGGAATTTAATCTAGGAGCAGAGAGTATGTTTCTGGAAGCCATTTCAATACTACACAAGACTGAATATAAGTGGTGTTCTGAGGCCACCACACACACACATTTTTAAAGCAGGTGTCTGTTGCAATATTATTAACACAGGGAAGTGACACACAGGGGTGGAAGTTACACACAGGCTGATAGCACTGGTAGAGAAATCCCTAAATCAACCTATCCACACGTTGTCTTCCTGTATTCATCAACAGGGAGCTAATCATGCAGCCTGCAATGCCCAGCAGTGATACACCAGCCTGCCCTCACACTTATAAGCTTGGGAACACTTTTTGACAATTTTTCAGTTGTCAACAAAGGGTTTCTGAAAAATCATTAGTCTGTGTCAGGCTAACTGCTCCTCCCTCTTTTGCCAAGCACTTCGGAGACCTTTATTTTTTACATATCCAGCAAAAGACACATGGAAAACACACAAGAAAGAGACAGGTACAAAGGACCCCTGGACTAGGTAATCTGACCAAACACGTGACAGATACAGACCACCAGAGCTTACTCTGTGCAGAGTTCATCTAGAGAACTAGCTACTGAGTCAAATGGTGGACAATGCAGTGGTGAGATCCTACCCACTGGCATTCCTATAACTCACCAATTCATATTTAATTAACTGCTATCATATCAATTTTCTAGACAGGGGGACAAATGAGTTTAGCATGATGTTACCTAACATTAAAAAGAGGGCTGAGGGTTGATAAAAATCTTACGGTGGAGTTCTCATGTGGTGATAAAGTCGTCACTGTGTACACAGACTACACATTCATATACACGACTGGATCACAGTTTCCTGGGGTGATCCCAGTACATCTCCCTTGTGCTGAAGGAATTGGCCAGAGATTCAGGAAGACTGCCCAATGCAAAGTGCCATGTATATGACAGTCAGCCTTCATATGCTTTTATTCCCTTGCTACTGTCAATAATAATCATCCTATGCGTTATCATTAGTGGGCAAAACTCCCTTCAGCCTTCTGTCACCCTTGTGCAGGTAAGACTCCCTGGTAAGCATCTTGAGTAACGAACAAAAAATTTGGTGCAGTGCCATATATTTCAAAGACTGCATGTTATTCCAGAATGCACAATCTGAAACCCAAGGCTCTAAACTTTAATCCTGAGTTCTGCTCCCTTTGCAAGTAATCGTTTTCAAAGCACTTGGTTTCTTTTAGAAGTCCAACCTAATTCATGCCCTACTACTATAAAACCACCTCAGAGGTCCATGGAAACAGGTTTATATGGTTTATAGTGAATGGCATACAAATAATCCAAGGGGTAATGCTTCAGCTGTGTAAAACAGCTATACTGTAGCTATATCAAGGTTAAAGATGCACCTGATCCTTACTGAAAACAATGGGAAGTCAGGGCCCTTCATGCCTCGGAAAGGGAGGTCACAGGATAAGATGGGCCCAGTAAAGTGCATTCTCAATTTAACAGCAAGACTCCCATTAGTTTCAATGGACTTTGGTTCAGGCAGCAGGACTACAGGCTGAGGACAAAGAACACTGGATTCCCTACATGTTCTTCCCGCGCACATAAAACAGATTTTAGTATATTCAGAGATGATTCACCCTCACTCAACAGAATTGTAAGCCCCATGCAAAGGAAAGCAAACACACAAAGGACATGCCAAGAAATCCGAATGGTGTTTTGAATGTTACAATAATGGGAAAATAGCAAATCGCCCTCCGGCTCACCTTTCATTGGTTTCAATGTCAAAACAAAACCTCTTGTCTATAGAATCAGTTTTTCTCCTTACGCAGGACTTCAAGGTCAAGTCTAAGGTGCCCTGAAAAGAGAGAAACATTTAAGCCAAAACAAAGCACAATAAAATCTGGAGGGAGGGGTACAATTTTTAGAATCCTTTGGCCATCTTCCTACTATCTGTGGAGACATAAGGAATGATTGTGCAATCTCAGCATGAGCCTTGCTAATCAACTAGTATTTGTAGCATGATGGCAGATGGTACAGTGCACCAGTCTGCCAAACTGTAACTATGATAAAAATCAATTGGCTTAGTAAGACAGGCTTTCTCCCCGTAACACGAGTTAGCAGCTTACTAGGATTACAATGTGAATAAGAGTTTAAAGTCCCAGTATCTAGTCTTTCATTATGCATTGGTATGGCAGAAATGTTGCTTACGATAAACAGGTCACTAATGCCGTTAGACCAGGCAAGGATCATGTCTCTCTATGTATCTGTAGAGTGTCAAATGCAATGGAATCCCAATATGTATTGGGGTTCACAGGTCATGCTACACTAGTATCAGGTTACCAGCAGCTGCAGTAATGAACCAAACCATTATAGGAACAGCTCTGAAAGCCATTTCAGTTGGAAAAAATGTATTGCCCAAATATCACCCTCCTGTGTTTTTTGCAAACCCATAAGAAGCTAGCCATTAGTGCACAAATGTGGAATTAATCTTTGCCCAATGGTTGTTATCTGTCATCTGGAAAGACTTTTGGATCAAATAGATTCTAAAGACTTCAACTGTGTTGAGAACATTTTCAAGGCATCTTATTTCTTTCTGTTATCACTGTGCACATACCATATGTTTTGGGGTGGGGCGGGGTTAAGAGCATTAGTTATTGCTGCATTATTCTATCATGTACTGAGAACACACATTTTTGGCACAACGGATTGTAAGGGATATTAACTGGTATTTTTATAAGCCTGGACATGATTCAGCATTTCTGAAGATATTTAGCTATACAGTAGATGTTAACAGTTCCATCTAGCCAGCAGGTTCAATGAATGCCCTTACTAAGTGTTTCCAGAAAATGTCTTATTCTCTTTTTCTTGATGGGGTTGATTTCTTCAGCTCAACAACGACTGAGGAACATATGTGGCAGGGGAAGGAAGCATTAACTGAATCTGTTTCTGCTACATCTGTCCTGTGCCTAGAAAGAGCCCTTCCATCTTCAGACCTGTTGATCCAACACTTACTTCACTATCAATACTTTTTACAAACTGAAAAATTGTGCACAGTATTGTTTCATGCAGGCGGGCTATTTACAGACATGCTTCCTCGAAGAAGGAAATAAACCAGAACCAGGTGCCTGCCTTGCTGTTTGCAGAGCTATTCCTTTGGGAAAAAACACTCACTTGCTTAGCTCCAGCCTTCTGTTCCATAGGAGTCATCCTTAATGTCTTTGTCTCCTTCTCGTACTGGCAATAATATTTCACCCAAGATATGCCAAGGGCCCCTACAAAACCAGAAAGTCAAACATCAATTAAGAAAATGTTTGGGTTTCAGTGTAAACTGTTTGGGGAGAGAATGTGATTTTCTGTGCATTTGTATGGGACCTAGAACCCTACTTCTGACTTGGGGCTATTAAGCAGTTCCTCAATATACAGAGTACTAATAATGGGTACAGGGCCTCAGTATAACAGGCTGCAGAGTACACAGATGTTTTATTCACTATAGTTTTATTTATAACCTGGTTACTGATAGCAGCAGCAGTAATCAGGGAGGAAAGTGAGCATTGTTTATCATCTTGAACCAGTCAGTATCCCCAGACGGAAAAAGGGAAGAAAGGGTGTTTGTGGGAGTGGATGATAGCAAGTCATCCAGGGTTGGCCATGTCAGCAAGAACCCAACCCTCTGGAATATCTGCTTTGAAATGGACAGCACTAACATTTCTTGTATTTTCTTTACTGACAACTTTTGTGGACAGAGAAAAAACAGCAGCACATTCAACTATAACTTTCAATCTATATAAATATCATGCCAAGGTTTATTTTCCACTGTGTTTCCATTGTTCTAAATAAGTAGTTTTACATGTTCAGTTAATATTTAAAGAACAAAAAGCACCAAATAGCATATTTAAAAGGCCGTGTTTGTTTTCTTTATCCAATTCATAGGAAAAAAAGATTAAAGGCAGTAAATATAGTTCATAATCATACAGGAACGTATAAAATTTACTTGTGGTCCAGAATTACCATGTTTGTGTTTTCTCTTTAAACATCAGACTATTTAGCAGTGACACAGACAAGGGAAAAGTAGAGTTATCTGGTTATAAAATTAAAAGAGTTTGCAGCCCTGGCCCAATATCTTGCTTACTAGCTTCCCTGCCAGAGCTTTTGAAATTGTAAATGTTTGTACTAGTAAAGCCACTGACAGATATAAAGCACATGAATTAGTAGAGGGGGGTGGGACTTCATCATAGGACCATACCAATTATTAGCTGTCAGTGGGTGTATCTATATGTGCAATTAATGCACAGCAATAAACTCCGGAATATATCATGCCGGAAATTATTGCTCCTGGGTGCCGTATTTAAATGTGTGCCCAGGACCACAGCACGTTGAGCCAGGTCTGAACCCCCATGATTCCCTGTCAGCCAGGGCTGCTTCAACCCAGCTCAACACACTGTAGAAGGGGTGGCTGGAGCACAAGGATGCTTCAGTACAGAGCTAGCCGACAGGCAGCCCCGCACTATAGCATCCTCTTGCCCCAGCCAGCCCCATCAGCATCTACTTGTGCACTGCTGCAGTGTAAAACACTCCGCTGTTGTATAGAATGTGTGTTTACAAGTGCTGTACTAACCTATGGTGGGGTTAATTAGTTTACTCCATCCTAAAAGCACTGCAAATGTAGACACTGAGATATTTACTGCGGAGATAATTAGGCAACTACACAGTAAACATTTGGTGTATATACACACCCAGTGAGGGCTTTTATCCTAGCAAATAGATGCCTGCTCATCCCCACTAACTAGGTACATTACAACTTGTTCACCAGATGGAGTCACTGCATGAACTATCTGGTAGAAAGACATAGGAGATGGAAAATATGGAGGCAGCAGGGAAATAATGTATATGAAGGTTTCTTGCTTCAAATGCTACATTGCCAGCTAGTTCTATGACTGAAAGAATGTCTCCTCTGCATTTTAAATGTCAATACAAAACTGATGTATTTGCAGGCTGTGAATACAAGTATTATCTTAGAACCAAGGACAGGAATGAGCTTTGGCCAATGTGACAAATGTAACAGCTGTCCTGATCTTTGGGAATGCCAGAACTGCCTTGTTTTGGACACACAAATCACCATGATTCATGAGAAGCATAAAATAAATAAAAGAACAGCTTCTATGTCTCCTTCGTGTCTATGGGAGTATTTAGAACTAAACTGTAACTCCTCATCACAACTTTGGTGGACTACCATGCACACAAAAGACACACTGATGCCTTTTCTGCTGTGTGCCTAACCTACATATCCACTCTGGTATACTTCTGAATACACAGATTGATTTATTTGGACAGTCTCAAAACACTAACACTCAGCTCCTCAAGCTTGCCAAAAGTGGGGAGAGAGGACATCTGGAGAGGATGGAGGGACATAAACTCCCACAGTCTCACTATAAAATTAGCATCAGAAACCTGGTATGTGCCTTCTGAACAAACTATAAATTTAGCCTCAAATGAACCTGTGGAAAAGGAGAGGACAGGACAGGACAGATTTTAACACTCACACTTCAGTTTCAAGGGAACTCCAGGTATGGGATGAAGCAGTGAGTTGAATATTGGTAGTGGTATTGCAGATATTTTGCAAAGAGAGATATTTTGTATTTAGGAGTAGCAGATTCTGTTATGGGGACTGAAATCCTCCTTATTCAGGGAGATACCATAATATTGGTCAGGACCCCAAGTGTATTCTGGTAAAGAATCGTCAAGTCTGAATCTGCCCATCTTTAGAATGGACTCTTGAATCACACCCATGTAATTACCAGGCAATTAGCAACTTGCTCATGTACTCTCAGTCCAAAGATGTTGTCTGGAACAGTACCTTCCCCAGCTACACTGGGGCTGTACTGCACTTAAAGTTATTGCTAAGTTGGGATCTGGCATGGGAAGGTATTAAGTGTGCAGCTACAGCAGTGGTTCTCAACCTTTTTTAGGCTCAAGGCACCCATTGGAAAATGCCAGTGCTCAGCTTTCATTCTTTTTCTGACTACAGAAAAAATAACAGAGCAATTATTTTGCAAGAAGTCAGAAAGACCACAACAGGTCAGAATGTTTTTGACACTACGGATTCTTAGCTGAAATCTCTGAGTTTCTCTTGTGCATCATGTATTCACACCTAAGAAGGCTAACACTGCATGGCACCCTTGAAAGGATCTCAAGGCACCTCAGCATACCTGAGAATCACTGAGCTAGAGCATTAGATATGAGAAAGGTGTGAACCTCTGAACCTATGAGCTGCTGGCTCAGTAATAGTCCCACTGCATGACTGAGTCATGGCAACATTTGTACTTCCTATAGCTAAAAATACCTCTGTATACAGATCCCTGACTGCTGGCTGAATGAAGCTTGCAGGGTTTGGATAAGTAGATAGGTATGCTATACAGCCTGCAGCTGACCCTGCACTTCTTTAACACGTATGGATTCACACACAAGGCATTACATTTCTCCTGAGTGTAGAGATAACCCTCTATGGTTGGCTGCCCAGGTAGTTTGCAGGTCAAGGGAGCTTCTTTCATCCTTTTCTTCAGGTCTTCCAACTCCTCCCGTGTGCTGGAAAAGTGATTCCTTGTCTGGTGAGAGAGAAAGAGAGAGAGAGAGAAATGAACTGTGCTCGAAAACAAGCAAGAAAGAACGATACCAGGCCAAAAGTTCAGCCTCAGATTTTGACAGTTTTTGCAGGCAGGTCTCACATGTATGGATTTGGTAGCTGATCCTCAAAATTCCCAACACACACAAAATGGCCACTCATCCTCTTTTGTGGGAATTATCAGTAGTACGGAAACTCAGGAAAAACTCAGACTAAATGAAAACTTAGTCTTTGCCAGTCAAATATGGTGAACAGCACATGCCCAGAGCTGAGGACACAGTGTCAGAAAAAGGTAAGGTAACATAACCATGGCTAGAGCTTGTCTCTTTTCAACATGAAGGAACCACAACAGAACATTTTAACCATGTTAACGCCCACAAAAATAAGATCCGAGTGTTTAGAAACTAATTTAGGAAAATATAAAGTGAATTAAATGCATAACGGGCTTGGCACAGCTCTTGTTCTTCCAAAATGAACGTTGGCTATGAAAGATAACAAGTATAAAATAGGGCACAGATCCTTGAATGGAGAGTGTAATTAAGCAAAGGAACAACGTAAAAAGGGGCGGAGAGGGCAGATTGGAGTGAGTTATAATGAGCATACAATGGGGCATAGATCTTTGAACACAGAGCGTAATTAAGCAATGGAAAAGCTTAGAAACAGATGGAGTGGACTGGATGTCTTTGTAAAAACGTGGTCTAATATTCACAAGACAAGGGGTTTGAGGTGGGAATTAGTGAGCAAAATTCCATGGCCTGTGTTAAATACAAGGTCAGATGAGGCGACCTTTTCTTTCTGGCCTAAAGCACAGGCCTTCGTATACAAGAATAGCACCTGAAGAATCCCCAGGTGAACCGCAGGAGGAAATAAATTCTCAGCCAGGCATTTTTTATGGTAGAGACAATTTCTGCACCTGCTCCAGCAAGAAAAGAAGAGCTGCTTCCCCTCCACATTCAAAAAACCTCTTATATTAGCAGTATTTAGTTTACAAAACAGGACAGAGTTTGCTTACAAAAGGTGCAGCTGGAAGGGAACTTACATTTTGCAGGCTGAGCTGAAGTTGCTGTTTGTAAGGAAGGAAATCCTGCGTGAGTTCAACTGTCAGGTTGTTGTAGGTAAAGAGGCTGTGTAGAAAAGCCAAAACCTGTACAGGAAAGAATTTATTAGCCATTGTTTCTGAAACAGCGGTGTATAATCTAGCAATAGGTGGGCAGGAAGTGTGATCTTAACAGAAAACTATTGTTAACAGCAGCCATAAAATAAAATCTGCAATAGTGTGAAAGGAGCCCAAGGCAGATTTGATCTGTACCCAGCATGCTGACAGTGAAAGTAGCCAGAACTGCTTGGGTGGTGATTTTTTTTCAAAGCACGTCTATATGATTATTTCAGGGCACCACCTACTCATGCAATATTTAACTAAGATAAGATATAGACCAGATCCTGTCAACCTATCCTCTAACAAGGCATCATGCTAGCTTTCCCCATGTTTTGAGGACTGATTTCAGCCTGACATAACTAGCCCACAAGGTCCCAAGGATTCCCAAGGCACAGGACAGTCTCTCCCCTGAGAGATGATGTAATTATGGTGCTACATGTGTGCCTTGGCTGTCATCCTAAAATTAAAGGAAATGAAAGAACATGTTGGAAGAAGGGCAAAATATTTAAGGACAGTTTATTCAATGAGTTCCATTCAGAATTTTTCCTCACGTAAACCTATTTTGATGAGACTACATCAGAATGAAGCTGTTCATTTAACCAATATAACGCATTACGATTCACTGGCTTCCTGTTGGAGTGATGAGCTGAGACCTGACTGCTCTGTACTCGGGCAGATGGCTAAAAACTTATGTTTATTGTTATTTTCCCACGTTTGAAAACTACTGCTGACCAAGCAAGGTAACTAAGACACTTCTTGGCAAAATGTACAGCTAGCTACGGTGTCCGGCTTATTAGGCAAATTTGAATTTTAGAGGTGAAAGCAGCTTCCACTATTTCTCTTAGCCTTCATTAAGCAACAGCAAACAACAGTTAACGGCATGTTTGGCCTGGCCTCATTACAGATGCCTACATAAACTCCTTACTAAGACAGAACCCAACTAAATAATTTCCTACCCTTTGTGTTGGCAAGTCAATAAATCTGAGTGCGAGAAAGAAAACGGGAGGTTCTTACTGGCTCCACAATACTGAACTTCTTGCTTTCCTGCACTTCCTGGATTTGGTACACATATTCAAGTGATGACTCAAAGAAATTGTGTCTCTCTTTGTCAACGACCAAGTCAGCCTGAATGAGAGGCAGAAAGGGAAAAATCAGATTAAGAAGTGGCAATACCTTAGTACGGTCTGTATGCTAGTTTGCAAATTGCACCCATCCCTTCTTAAAAATCACCAAAAGGATTGAATGCAGGTTTTGCTTTCATTACTTGGATCCAGGTATTACTAGAAGGCATATTTCTTTCGACAACCTTGTCTGAGCAGATTCCAACTCTCATATGTAATCAGAACCTAGCATAAGTCTGCAAGGACAAGATTTTCTGAAGCACATTAATTGCTGTGAAAAATGCCAGATGCAGAGTGCTGCAAACCGAAGTTTCCCTATTTAGCCACACGATTAGTACAGCGCTGGCAGAGATAATACAAGCATACCAATGCCTCCATCTGGCATCACAGGACTTTGGGATCTCAAAGCAGGTATCTCTCTTGCTTCAGCAAAAAGAAACAAGCAGTAGAAACAAATCTTTCTATATGATCTAGACACTATAGAGAGACAGTCACAAGGTTACACAATCTCTTCTATACTTCCTTGTAAAGGGACTTCAAGCTTGATCTGATAGAATTACTCCATGTTGGTGGAGGAGTCAGCAGAGCAACTGCACAGTTAAGTTTCCATGGCATATTTCTATCAGAAATAACTTTACCTAGATTTCATCACTTATCATTTTCAATCTATTATTGAAAAGGAGTCTGAAGTCCAATTAAGTTAGTATCATTGCTGCTAGACATCACACTCACCTCCTGTAACTGGGATTCCTTCTTCTTAGATGATAAGTGCAAATGGCGATCCAGCATGGAATAAAATTTCTCACCATCCTTCTCAAATTTTTTCTTCCTTTCCTAGAGATTAAAGAGTTGAGACAAAACTGATGGTTATGGACATTATTTTGACCATGTTAGGTAAAAATGATGCAACACTACCAGGATGTTTCTCATGAAAAGATAATGGTAGTCTATCTCATTTTCTTTATCTAGCTCTTCCATCTTCAGCCAGCTCCTTCTACTGCTCTCAGTTATACATGGAGAGAGAGTTCTGGCAGTACTTCATAGCAAAAATACTCTAAACATTTGCTATTAGCAACAGTGCAGCAGAAGGGAGCACTGCTAGAAAGGTTTCTTTCAACCTGTTAACCTCTTTGCTCTCAACAGAACTTGAGATTTATTAATAAATGAAAACCAGTGTACATTATTTACTGATATATTACTCACTTCAAAGGAAATCTAGGTTTGTGCTTTAAAACCAAACACGTGTCCAAGGCAATAAAAAGATTAGTAAATAGCGGGATTTGCTAGGTTTTGAGGGGATTATTTTTGGAAAGTATTTGTATTCCAAAACGTGGCAGATATAAAGAATAGACAACTCTTGAAAAGGAGAATGTGGGGGATTGATCTCCCTGTGTGTTCTTTGGCCATGATGCAATCAGAGATCGCAAGCTTTGTCTTTGACTGCACACATTCAATCCCACTGTCCGTGTGCTGCCCAATCTGAACACTGCCTGGAGACACGTCACCCAAAAACTAATGACATTCACGTTGTCACAGACATTGTGGAGCCCTCAGAGTCCTTTTGGGAGTTCCACATAAATTGCCTGTTCCTTTTTATTGACCTATCTTGCATCTGAAGCGTGTTCATGCATTACACGTGCACACACAAATGACAGAGCAGAGCATGAAGAAACATTGACTACACAGGAACCTATGCAACAAGAGGACTAATGATTTATTTCTATTGGCACTGACACATAAAAAAGGTCCCGAATGAAGCCAGAAAAGAAATACTGAAAGATGAACCCAGAAATCCCAGCAAGAAGATGAGTTGAGAAGCTACGAGTTTTGCCTATACCATAAAATGACCCTGGAACTATTAAAGACTCTGGTTTTGATTGTGAAACAGGCAAATATTCACTCCAAATGGGAAACAAACTAGGCTGTGTCTTGTGACTGTTGGTGGATCTCATTAATAAAACCGCAGCCAGAAAGTGGTCTCAATTACAGCTCCGGACACCAAACTACAGGCCGACAGGTTGCGGAATGCCAAAAAGGAAAAAAAAAAAAAGAAAGCCTTCTCTCAAGCTGTTAGGTTTATTTGATGATTCAGGTATTTAAAAACCCAAGCAAGCAGAAAGCAAGTCTGGAAAGTCTACAACTAACAAGGACTTAGTGAGGCCTTTCTACACATCTACATGACACCCTAACATTCTGGCCGTCTTTCTCCGGTAATCCCTGTCAAAATGCCTGCCCTGATATTTGTTTTAATGGAAGAATATTTAATGCTGGTCCAACCTTGACAAAAAGGGAGCGTTTACGCAAAACCCAAGATGCCTGGCCAATACACTGCTATGTTCTCTTAGCTTCCACTTCACATCTTTGAGCCAGAATAGGGGTAGGATCCTTTAGACTTCCACTACTGAGCAGCAAGACCCCAGGACTGGATTTTCCACATAATAATATGCTATCTTCAGAAGTATTGGGAGGCTGTTTCGATATCCCAATTTTGCTGTAGGATCACGGGACAGTGAAGGTGGTACGTGGAATGGGGTGGCAGAGGAGAGCTGGGAAGAAAGCCCTAGTGTTAACAAAAATATCTTGAAGCATCTGTAAGAGTACGAAGGCTGAGGGAATAGGTGCCATAATGACCAAGAAGTAGAAAGACATTTATGCAGGAGTCGGCCGAGTTCCAGTGAAATGACTGTATTAATGCTGCTTTGGGATTTCACTTTGTTATTAATGATGTAAGGCTACCCAGACCCCTGAAAAAGTATCTATATTAAACCTGAATAAACAAATGCACACATGGGAGTGGACCACTGCCAAACCCTCGCAGACATTTCAGAGAGGCTATCACCTTGCCTCCGATTTGTGAACTCTTTCACATGCAAACACAGACCGAGTACCGGCACAGACCTTTCTTGATTTGCTCCTAAAACTAACTGCATCTGCAACAGACTGCAGGTGCAAAGGTGCTGGGCCAAAACTGGAGACTACTTTTGAAACATCTAGTCTTTTCTCCCCTTTTGGCGATCTCTCTTTCTTTCTGTAAAGTCTCATTTTCTGTTCTGCTTTTATAGGCTGTTTGTCTGTATATGAAGATGTCCCTACATGGTTGTATCTTGTGGGGCTCCTTAAGGTGTGGGCTTCAGACTAACCTACTGCTTTCCCCTCTGAGAGGCAGACAGGGAAGGGTTAAGGCGTGTGGAGCATAGCCAGCTGGTCTCAATAGCTTCTTAGGCTCAGCTGCTGAGTATAAGAAGAGAAGGACTGAGGGAATAGATTAGTTTTGAGGAAGAAATGAAGGATGTTATCCTGCTTGAGTCCCAAAATGGGGACAGCATTTATTTTCAATACTCCTGGGACATGAATGGGGGACATATAATAACAAAAACCGAAAGACTGCCTTGGGATGCATTGGGGGCAGCTGATTCAACAGTCTGATTTTGCTGTAAGATCACAAAGAAGCGGTGGAAATATTGGTGGCAGAAGGAAGCTGGGAAAGGAGAAAGGCCTGGTTTAACAACAATATCTTGAATGACCAACAGAAGTAAGAAAGCTAACGAAACATATGGAGACTATTGCTTTATACAGGTTAATGAGACTTTTTTTCTGCTGGGCACATACACAAAAGGATTTGTTTGGACTCAGACAGTTCACAAACCTGGGGAGAAAGAACCCAGTTCACCGCAGCCTGTTACCAATCTCGGTATCCATTACAGTGCAAATACGCATGACCCCCCCACCCCACTAACCACTACCGCAGCTACTCCCCCTTGCACTGTGACAGACAAGGATTATTCCAGCCTGTGTCAGACAGAGGAGCCTGTCATCTGCATTACATCTAGGGTCAGTGGGAAATCTGGTCACTTCAAGAATCTCAGACGAAGGAAAGTCCAGTTACCTTTCTTAGGAAATTACTCTAGATCCACACACAGTCCTATTCCTCCCATTCTCTACCACCACCATGGTCGGAAGACAGTAACTGCAGGAACATGAGGCCAGGCACGTGGAGATCCTAATGGCAGACAGAGATGAGCTCTTCTACTTGCAACTCAACTACTAAGACAGACAGGCCCCGAGACACACAGATCTGCTGAAACCAAAGGGTCTTTGCCCAGGAACAACTGACTCATGATACTACCCTTACCAAATGAAGATGATCACTAACAGAGTCAGCAAATTCATGCCTAAGAATAAAGAAAAAACCTCAGTCATCAAATCTGAATGGGAAGAAGAAAAGGAATTTGGATAGCAAAATCTAAATTGAAAGCACTTCTGCTGAAGAGCTGGCACAAGGAGAGACTGGCAAAACAAAACAATCCCCTAGCAACCAAACCTGGGGCTGAACCAGTCCAACCTGCATGGTCTAACAAAACAGAAATGTTAATCTCTCTTATTTTACTAGGGTCACATTTCCGAATCATTGCTCACAGCATGAGGCACTGGGCCAATGAAGCCAGACGCCTAAACTTACTGTATTTATCTTTTAAAGAATGGGCCACAAAAACACACCAAGTCTTTGCATTATTTTCCATAAAAAGGTTTAAAAATAGAGACACGTGAACAGCACAGCTTGCATTTTTCCCTTCAACACATTCTCTCAGGCGCTCTAAGGTGTCTATACACATGCTCCGGGGGGGGGGAGCTCTTCACTTAAAGCGGCTCTAAGGGCACCTATACACGTGACGGACTGCTGGCTCCAATGCAGGTTAATTAGAATGCAACAGAGCAGACTCAATTAATCAAGTCTGCTGGAGCATGCTAATTAGCACTCTCCAACAGCCTCTGCATCTTGTGTTTTCAGTAGGTGTGTGCGAAATGGGCTGTATTTGATTTGAATTTGGCATTGGGGACAGTGATTGGATCTGTTGATTCAGATCACTGTCTCCAACTGGATTCAGCTGAATCTGAAGATTCAATGCTGATTCAGAGAATCAGCGATTTGGCCATAGACACAGCTTTATATGTTTTTTCTACATACCACAAGGTACCAGTGTGGCTTGTGAACACTGTGATGCTGGGGCGCATGGAGCATCCCACAGGACCGTGGCGGGGGTAAGGATGGGGGAGTGCCCGCGTACTTGGCAGTAAACCCAGAAGTGGACTAGAAGTACTTCCAATCCACTCCCAGGTCTACCAGGGAGGACACTGGGGGGTCCCCCTACACGCCCCCCCCCCCAGCTTGGCAATCAACCATGGGGGGGGACCCCAGGTGCCCCCTCCAGACCTAGGAAGCACCAGTCGCCAAGCTGGGGTGTGCAGGATGCCCCCCCATTATGCTCCCCGGTGGACCCAGAAGTGGACCAGAAGTAATTCTGGTCCACTTCCAGGTCTGCTGCTGAGCACACTGGGGAGCACCCTGCACTCTGCAGGACACTTCATCCACCCCAGCATCACAGGATTCATAAGCCACCTGCTATTTTGAGGTATATAGAAGAAACATTTATAGCTGCGTCTGTCTGAATCACTGAATCTTTCCGAATCTCCCCAAATCAATTTGCAGTGTTCCTATTCAAGTTGGAAACATTAAACGGTCTCCGGATTCGATCTGGATTCGGAGGTTCAGCCACTGAATCAGGCCAAATCTCCACCAAATCGAATTAAGGCTTGAAGCTTTGCCACAGCCCTAGTATTCAGCGTCCCTCCATTTCAAAATGATGGCATGGGCGCTTTAACTAAAGGTAGTCGAACAAGCTTAATTAAAGTGCCCCCACTGCCATTTTGAAGCATGGGATGCTGAATACACGTGACACTGCAAGCACTTTAGTTACAGCGGCTTTGAGAACCGGAGAAGAAGTCTGTCACGTGTATAGGTGCCGTATGGAAAATGGTTTGCTACATGTACAACACAAGTAAGAGGATAGTTGCAAACTTTAGAATAGTTTGATAAGTAACTATATCAGGAAAAGAAAACCAGTGCTGAGATAGCAGAAATGGCATGAGATGGAACAAACCATGTCTGTCATACATCTAGGCTAGAGAAGTCCTGCTCTATTTCTAAGAAGGAAGAAAAATAAATTGCTGAAAAAAATCAATACAAGCTGTAGATTCCAGTCTGTGGTCTGTGCTTAAGACTCAGCATCTGGAAGAGCCAGGCCTGTCTGTGGTGGCAAGTGTCATATGTTAGACATGACAAACAACATCCACCCCAGCATTTGGAATGAGACTGCCACTTTACTTGGTATTCTCCACCCCTGTGGAATTGTCAGAGAGGACGTCAGCAATATCCATGCCCAAAATAAAATGTATTGTGTCAGATATCTGGTATCCATGTTTCATGCATGAAATAAGCACACACAAAAAATCCAGGAAACATGAAAAATAAAAGAGCATAATTGCAATCATGTGACAGATAAAATTCTGATGCTGCCTGCATATTTCATCAGTGGAAGGTTGGAAAAACATGCACTGATACGGAACATGCAGATGTGACAGCCAAAATAGGTGCAGATTTGCACATCAGAAGACACCCTAGAATAGTATGTCCTCTTCTTCCATGACCCAGACTCAGCATCCCTCCATGAACTTGTTTTTGGATTATATTATGTGACCGAATAAAGTGATGATATAGCACAGGGGAGGCTAACCTGCATCAAGAGTGCTGCACATGGCATGGGCACTCTCTGTGTAGCAAGTGACAGATCAGGGAGGGGACGTCAGCAGTATCAGGCAGGAATAGCAGCAGATGGGGCAGGAAGCAGAAAGCAGAGCAGTGGAACAGGCAGGGAGCACAGAGTAGGGAGCAGAAAGCAGATTAGGCAGGAGAAAGGAATCATAGTGGCACTCAGGGAGGGTGCAGGGCAAATTTATGGTGTGCTTGCCAAAAAGGTTGCCTCCGCTGCTGTAACATATGCTTAAAATACCACTGATACCCATTGCTATGTGTGATCAAAAATGAGATAAGGAATCTTGCTGGATTCCTGGTGTTAGCTTAGAGCTGAGCTGTTCTTTCAAGGAAAATACCATCCGCCTATATGTGTTGGAAAATTATTTCCGTAATAAAAAGCCTGCAGAGGTAAAAGGAGATTCATCAAGAACTGGGATGTCAGTCAATTCTATGAGAAACTTCTTTTCTCTCAAGATTTTGCCACCATCTAGTTTACAGGATATTCTGCACCAGAACATGTACAAGGAAGTGAAAGGCAGAGACATTTCCAGTGAGTTGAGGAGATGAAGAACAGCTGCAGATACAGCAACATGCATAATAAGCTGAGGTCTCTCCTACAAAGGGATTGCTGCCATGTGGAAATAAGAACAGCACAAAATTGATTATTTGGCAAGACTGAAAGAGATGCCAAGCAACTTGCATTCCAGCTAATTAGCATAGAACTGAAAACCAGGAGGATGCACTAAAAACTCCGCCTGAATCTGGAGCCAAGGTTTCTAGGAGCTTGCTTGCTCACTCTGCTCAGCAGCCAAAAAAAAAAAATGACCAAAGGACAATCTGCAAGCACAAGCACAAATTAGTCACTCATGAATATTCAGTGAAGGACAGCATTACCTTCCCATTAATATATCTGCCAGCGTTCAAATCCAAGAAGCACCCAACTTCCATGCACTTGCTTACCAACAGAGTACTTATTGCAGTTGCATGCAAGGCAGAGTACCACAGTCAGCAAATGTTTATACAGGCTAACAAAAGAGACTGCTCTTCGAAAGCCTAGCTCTCTAAGCTGCAGCAGATGCCAGTTTAATCAGAAACTAACACAAGTCCTAGAAATAGCACAAGCGTCCTGTGTTTGCTGTCTATCTAAAGGCAGCTTGGGATAACTGTACAACTGAAGGTTTGCAATTCCCTTGGCATTTCCTCATGTATCATTTGCTGCTGATAAGCTCTGGCACAATGGCCTACGTCTTCTGGAGAGTGGCTCAATTCCAAGCTTAAACTGAAGGATGAAGCAATCAAAGAGAAATGAAACTCAACTTACAAAACTTTCCCTTAACCATTTCAGAGCTAATTTCTCTGAAATTCCCATCCAGCGGGGGAATTGAGTTGTGAGGCATCCAGGATCTACAACTCTTTCAACTCACTTTAAAGCTCAAACCGAACTTGTCTTCAAGGATCCTCTTCCCCCTCCTAATGTGCTCGTAAGAGACCCCTGGCAGGTTGCTAGCACTGCCTGCTGTGGACTGAAGGCTAGGGCTAAGTACAAACATTCAAAAAGCCTGAGCCTGAATTGATTCAATCTTTGCAGGTTAGTCTAACCTGCATAGATTGATCTGATTTGCAAGTGAATAGACATTCACTTCTGATTCCGCAAATGCAGGCACGTACCTGCACTGGCTCAGGCTAGAAGCCGGAGGGTGCTAGAGCAGCCCTCCCTTCCCTTCAGGCTGGAGGGAAGCTAAACTGAGGTGAGGTGTGGCCAGGCCCTGGCAGGCTGAGTATTGCTGGGGAGGGGTTTAAACCCCTACCCTAGTCTGAAGGGACCCCCAGAGCACCCAGGGGGTGATCCCTGCTGCACTTTCCCAGCTGCTAGGGCCAGGGTTTTGCTCGGGGCAGCTCATGAACAAAGGGCAGATCCCGGAGAGGGAGGGAAGTGAAACAGCTCCAAACCCAGGTGGGGATATGCACAGAGGGATTGTGGCAGCAGCAGCTCCATCCTGGACGTAAGCCCTGATGCGCAGAGGGACTCAGGCTGTTGGGGGGCAGGGAAGGGCCTCTAGTGTCTCGGCGCTAGCCCAGGGCAGAGCCTCACCAAGCCGAGCATGCAGTTGAGGGAGCAGTTCCCACCCAGCAGTCCTTTCTACCTGCTGGAAAGAGGCACGTGGGCCGGCCTCAGCTCCTGCAGCAGTGCACACGGCAGGGACTCACCCCCTCAGCCCCAAGCGCTGTTATCTGTCCCCTGGGCCTCCGGGCACCAAGCTGGACGTGCATTGTTGACTCTTCTCCTATCCAGCGGTAGTGGCGCAGCAAGTCCCCATGTACCACGTGCCAGGTGCAGGTCTCCCTATGGCTGGTCAGCCACCACTGCCATCAGGGGAGGGGGGCCCACCCTGGCTATACTGGTAGGCACCACCTACATGGTGGAACTGTGGTTGGTAGCTAGGTGGGCACGCAGCACCAGTGGCAGAGAAACGGTAGGGTTAGCGTCCCATGCCTGGTACACTGGGTCCTGCTATCCCTATGGCATCCCCCCTGTCTGCCCACTCGTCGGCCAACTGCAGTTCGAAAGCATAGGTAGCACCTACCAGTATAGCCAGGGCAGGACCCCTGATGTGATGGTGATGGGGAAGCTCTAGGGGTAGTGCCGCACGTCTAGGACACAGGGCTATGCTGTGCCTATAGCTTCCCTGCCGCTGCTGCCACCGCTGTATACCTGCCCAGCAGCGAACTGCAGTTCAGCAGCATGGGCAGTGCCTACCAGTATGGTCAGGGTGGGTCCTCCTGATGGCAGTGGTGGCAGGGAAGCCGTAGGAGTAGAGCACCATGCCTGGCACATGGGGCTGTGCTGCACTGCCACCACTGGGTAGGGGAAGAGTCAGGAGTGTGCACCTAGCTTGGTGCCCGGGGGATGCAGGTAATAGCACTAATGTTTGAGAGGGCGAGCCTGCACCATGCGCGCTGCTGCAGGAGTCAGGGCTGGTCCAGATGTTGCTCTCCAGCAGGTAGAAAAGGCCACCAGGTAGGAGTTGCTCCTCAGTGAGGCTCTGCCCCGGGCTAGTGCTGACACACTCGAGCCCCTTCCCCACCCCACCCCACTCCCAGCCTGGGTCTCTCTGCTTTGAGGGGCTCATGTCCAGGATGGAGTCACCACTACCACAATGCCTCTGTGCGTGTCCACACCTGGGCTTGTGACCATTTTGCTCCCCTCCCTCCAATCTGGCCTTTGCTCTTGGGCTGCCCCAAGCAAAACCCTGGCTCCAGCTGCTGGGAAGGTGAAGTGGGATTGTCCCCTGATTGGGAGGGGGGGCTCTGGGGATCCCAAGGCATGTTGAGCCATGAGCAGGACGGAAAAGCTGGGCAGCCCTAGCTAGGGTCCATGCGGGTGAGACGGGGGCAGTTAAGCCTCCCTCCAGCCCCTGTTTGCTTGAGGTTGCTCCTGGGGCTGGCCATGCCCCTCGCTGTTCCAGTGGTGGAGGGGGTGGGGAGGAATGCCTAGCAGGGCTGTTCCAACCTGGTCAGGCAGACACTGGCTTGGGTCCCCTTGGGGGGGGGGGGAAATAAATCCCCTTCCTGCCCCCTTTACCTCAGGGGGCCATGCCAGGCCAGCATCTAGCCATGCCCCTGCTCTCTGGAGCAGACAGCACAGCCCAGCCCAGGGCTGCAAAGCATGCTGGGAAGCTGGGGGACTCTGATTTAACTTAAACCAGGAAGGGGTTTGGGGCAGAAGTTCCACAAACCAATTTGACCTCAGTCAGTTAAGTCTGATACTACATTCAGCCAGGTTTATCTTAAACCAGTTTTGGCCATTTTGAGAGACCGGTTTATGTACACTGAACTTTTGTTCTGTTACAGGTTTAAACCCGTTTCTGATCTCTTAAACTGCACACATCTTATGTTTATGTGTAATTTCTATCCCTAGCCTAGCAGACTATGTGGGATAAAGACTGGATGTTCAAAAACCCCCACTCCAAGGGCACGATGCTGACTCACACCACTTTTCACCAACAAATGTAAGGTAAAATATTCACTTGGTTCCCACTCTCTACTTCCTAACATCTCCTGCCTGCTAATGTCTTGCATTTCAACTTGGGCATGACAGATTCCCATTCTCATTGCAAGGCCATGATATAACTTGAAACAGAGCTAGGGAAATAATGCACAACAAAAATGCCTCTGAATAGTTGCCTGGAGTTTTCGATTAACCTGCTGAGACTGCAGTTATCCAGCAGCAGGGTTCCTTTTGGTGAACATGCAAGTAGTGAAGCATACCAGGAAGTTTGTTTGCAGTGGCTGAATTTAATGCCTGCACTACAACTGCATGAATATTTATCTGGTCAGGGATGAAATACAGTGTCATGTGACTTTGCACTACTCACAGCTGGGCAATGCAGCTCAAGAGGTGAATATTGACTACTGAATACAAAAGCTGAATTGTCTGGATTGGGATCAATGGGCAAGAAGGAAAAATAAAAAGTAGGTTGAATAAATTCAGACAATAAATCAGTTCAGGAAGTCACAGCTTGCTGGGAGAAAACCCACAAGCAGGAGACTATAGACACAAGAAGAGGTATATGTTAACAAGTTATCTTCCATCTCATTTTACAGCAGTCTTAACAAAAAGCTGAAGGAGGAGGAATGAAAGGGAATAATAAGAAAATGCTAATACAGGAAAAAATGTTCTATGGCTCTGTTTTCAACTGTTACTAGTGATGCATCAGCAGCTAAGACAAAAGTTTTGCTAAAATAAATGCGAGTGTAGCTGAAAGATGCTGAATGAGCATTTGTATAAAATACTCTATATTCATCTGATCTTTTCTCCCTGCTTAGTTCCCCAAAAGTTGCCTTAGAATGCTTTTTTTCTGATTAGTCTAGAGTTGAGTTCTTTCTCCTTACTTCCTCCTTTTAAAAATATTTACCTTGGAGTTACATGTTGTGAACTGGGACCAAGAGGCTTGATTACTTATGGTCTAAATGCTGTACCCTCGAACACTGACAAGGCAATGTTTCAGGATAACAAACTATAAGCCAGTCTTAACTATGCTTAATATGGATCAAAGGAAAAATTGACAGCTGTAAGTATGGTGCATGGTAGTAGAGGTACAGTTCAAGTTTGGCCTTTCTATGGACTTCATATCACACATATTTTTAAAGCTCTGTTTCCTACAGAAATCTACAGTCCATGAAGTACTGTTGGAGTACACAGAATCTCCTGTGCATCGACTATTCCTTCATCTTCAGTTACACCTATATAGAATCCCATGCAGCAATAAATATTCCTCTGTCTTGCCACACTGATCCTCAGTAGGTTTGGGAAATGACCAAACAAAAGTAAAAGGAAGCTCCCAGAGTTGTCTCCTACAAAGGAGGACCTGAACCAAACTTTTCCCAACGATCTCTCATAGTCTGAATGGCTACAGAAAAGCTATGAAAGGTATCCTAAACCACACGTAGAGCTTGGCCACTGCTTACAAATAGAAATGTCAAAGCACTTAGCTAGACAGTCATGAAAGCAGGAGATGGGGAACAGACGCATTCTTTTAATGTGAAAAAGCTTTCATGTGTGTCAGTAGGGCAGCATTATTCTGTAGAAACATGCTGAAGTGATTTCTACTGCTCTCCAAAGACCAACATCTTTTCTTAGGCTGATAAAAAAAATGATTTCTGCTACAATGCATCTTTGTTCCTCCAAACCCCAGAGTTGTAGATTGTATAGATCAGAAGTAACTATATTATGCAAGTGACATCTTTCCAGTTAACCTTGGTTCCTGGCTGTCCTAATCAAATGTAGATTTTTCCTTTTTTATATTCCCATGTGGCAGTTACCATGTCTCCTTCCTCAAAACACCCGTAACTTCCACTCCTTCCTTCTCCTTTTTGAGAGCTTCCCCTTTCCAGCAGCATGAGAGAGAGAACTTGTTGCATGTTTCCATTTATTTTCAAATGCCAGGGTTATTTTTACTGGATATACTGTGGGCTTAATGGTTACTGGAACAGGTAAGCAGCACAGGGCTGATCCAAAGCCCACTGAAAACTATGGAAGCAGTCACTTCTACTTCACTGGGCTTTGGATCAAGCCAGTGATCTGGCCCATATATTTACGATGTAAATTAAAAACAAACCCACCAGCCTGTTTCTCTCCTAAGTGGAGTTGGTTCAAGAACACTGCACCAGATATACCCTTTCTGGATCTCACTGGAGCTCTCATCTCATTTGATCATTCACTAACTACCAGTTTTAGAGTACAGCTTTCCCTCGCTTTATGCTGTCTATGCATTCCTGGAAAACAGCACATAACTTGAATTCATATAAAGAACTCACTTTACAATGTAACAAATAGGGATACGTTCCAAGACCTTGACTGTACTGACCTCCAGACCCATTTCTATCACTTTTACAAGACAATTTTTGTACTCACCAACAGCAGGCAGTACACACAAGCACAGGGTGGTGGTGAATGTTTAGTGGGTGGTGGACGACTAGGGAAAGGGGTAGGAGATAAGATAGCGAGATACTTAGAAGACATAATGGGGATGGCAACTACAGAAACACATGTCACAGACAATGAGCGAGGAGCACAGATCCACACAGGCGACTATATTTTGGTGTGCGCCACTGCCACAATGCACTGCACAAAGCAGCTGAGTGCAGGTTTCCACCACACCGATCACATAAGTGAATTTACCTCACATATAAGAAATTTTTGGTATAAAAAGGGTCATCGCGTAAGAGTGAACTCGCACATACAGAACCCGCATAAAAGTGAGGGAAACCCGTACATGGTATGTTTAGGGACTGAGAGACCAGTGAGCTTTGATCTCACCCTGGGATCCTTTGCTGCCTTGGAGATAAATACAGTGCAGATGTTCCTTATATTGCTACTTTCCTACTATTCATATACACAAACAGCTACCTACCACCAGAGCCAGAATAACCTTTTAGTGGGCCCTAGGCAAACCAACTTCTGGGCCCCGGGTCGGCTGAGGCTCCCCTCGCCTCCCCACCCCAGCTCTGCCACCTGCAGGGAGCGGGGCTCAGACCTGGCGGCCGCCGCAGCAGTGAGACCAGCAGAGGGGAGGGGAGGGGAAGGGAAGGGAGGCGGATGGGGCCATTTGCACTGCCACCATGGAGGGAAGGACTGGGGCCCCCAGCAGCTCAGGCCCCAGGGCAGGGGAAAGAAAGGGAAGGGAGGCAGACAGGGCCATTCACATCACTGCCATGGAGGGAAGGACGCTCCCCACCCCAGCTCAGGGCCCTAGGCATGTGCCTAGTTTGCCTGTGTGTTAATCCAGCCCTGCCTACCATTCATGAAAACGGCCATAATCCAAGGCATTGATTTGGCAGAAAAGGAAACCTGACAAAAGAGGTTTGTGTGGTCTCCTAATGGCACCCCACATGGGTGCCTGTGTTGGAATGCCCCATTTCAGACAGACTCCATCCATCTCCCAGGAAAACGGGTTAGTCTGACTAGGACATCTGAGTCCGCACTATCTGGCCATTTACCAACCACAGACATGACAAAAGCCCAATTGAAATGCCCTTCTTATCTGGCACCAGTGTCCTTGAAAGAGAACGGAAAATGTCTTACAGAAGGCGACTCTGACAAGACATGGAAAACAGGAATCGGAGAGTACAAATTATCTCTGTCATGCCTCTGCTCAGCACAACTAAAGGCTCAATTCTGACCTCACTCTCACTGCTGTAAACCAGGAGGCACTATGCTGAAGTCAATGGAGGTAAATGAGGCTGAGGCAGGAATCAGGGGAGCACGTCTCTTATATTTTATAGCCTGCCTATTGGTGAGACCTCAGATGAAAGGCTCTTGTAACTGCACCTCCTCTGCCCCTCACTTTCTAATGCTAAGGATGCAGCAGTGCTGGGACAATTATTTAAGTAAGAGAGTGGATACACAGCTCTGCGAGTTTGTGAATGCTCATCACTGTTTGTAGGGTCTTGGATGGGGATGTGGTTTTTGGCTTTGGTAGGCCATCTCTGCAAGCCTGAAGACAGGATGTGGAAGCTGGGGCAACAGTGGAAGTTGGGAGGTGGATGGGGGGCAGTTATTTATTAATTGAGGTGTCCATATCTCCATGCTTTGCACATGTACCACGGTAATGAAGAAAGCTCAAACAGCCTTTAAAACATTCACATAAATTGTACTTTCTCTTCAACATTTCATAATAGCATGCAGAACAAGATGCTGCTTCCTAATCTATGCTGGAGTGTGTTGAAGGGCAAAGAACAAAATACCCTCCTTAGTCCAGTTTATTAGGCCACAACCCTTTGCTCATTCAAGCATCCCTAACAACTCACTATTTAACATTTCCTAACAGAGGGAACAGAAGTCTATACAGAACTCAGAGACACTCCTCTCTCTGGGCACCCCTTTGTCTTTTCTCCATTTCTGCATACTAGCTTCTTAAATTCTTCAATGCAATATAACAGATGGACAATGTCCATCTGAAGCCTGTCAGCAGAGGTTGATCCCTTTGGGACTGGTTCTTTGGACTCCCTGAAGCTGGTGGCTTATTATGCTATCCAAAGAAACAGGGGATGAGTGAGAATAAAAGGAAGCCTACATGATAGATCCTGATGGAAGGAACCTTAAAGATTAGCACAGGAAGGAAACTTTAGGCAAAACTGGTGCCTTTTTATTAAAGTATTTATTTGGCAGTAGTGCCAAGTTGCCCCAGTAGTATTTCAGGAGCCCACTGTGCTAGATGCTGTACAGACTCGTAAGGAAACGATGGTCCATGCCCCAAGCAGCTTACAATCGATAAAATTGCTGATGTCATTGCTAATGAAGGCCATTCTACAAAAAACAGGATGAAACTGGTCTCTGAGCAGCCATGTGGATTGCATTTGGTTATCAGGTGCTTGAGAAAGATGGCTGGTTATAGATACGGCTATTTTATTATGTTTGGAGTACACAGCTACACACATTGTGCCAAGACATTGCAACATGGCATGAACTTCAACCTATTTACATTGTGGTGGTTCTTCAAATACATGCTTTAAAAGCACAACTGCTTGGAGATGGGACCTCGTTCTCATTTTCTCCAATTCAGTATTTATTAAATGTCGGCGACTCCAGATGGGCTGAGCTGAATCCAAACTCTAAGCATTCTCCAAAACATCTCCATTTCAGAGCTGGTTCAGAGCCAGCCCCATTTCAAACCACTGCTGAGTAATATGGAACCTTGCTTCTTGATAGTAGACAAGAGAGAAATAATATTTTCTACTCATGTGCAAACCTTACTTTTTATGGTGTTCTGCTTTAAAAACTCAGTGCATCTGAAAGACCCATTAGCAGCCTTATTTAAATGTTTCAGAAAGTGAGCCCAATGCTCATAATTAAGTCCTGATTGCTGGCCTCTACACATTTTTTCCCTCCCCTCAGATATATTTTGGGCATGGCAAAATCATTTAATTTATAAGAAATTCAGTTTGGAATAACAAAGTCCAAGTTGTATAACTTTACACTCCCCTCCATCCTTGCTGGCACATGCACTAATGCAAAAAGGGGATTTTTGATCTCTGATGGAAGAAAGGATATAGGTTTCTGAGGAAGGGCACAGTGCTGGGATTATGCCAGGGCTGAGTGCCAGGAGTTCAGGAAGGGGCCTTGATGTTGTTCATGAGTGAAAGTTGTGGGGGGAGGGGAAATCTTGCTTTGGCAGCTAAATGCCTGCACAGGGGAGGGGAGAAGTTCTTCATGCCCCCAGTAGATTGGGACAGCAAGCAGAAAATCTCAGCCCAACCTACTCAGGGCCTCTGTCAATAATACTAGTACTAATAATAATACTACTAATAATAAATCAAGCCACACCATTACTTACTTTCGTGAATCCTATTTGCTCCTTACGGAAATTTTCCAGTGGCTTAATCAGCAAATCACTAGCATTTTGCACCTGCAAAACACAAAAGAAAAAGTTTAACTGTACGACATATATCTGTTAGCTAATTGGTAGCTGCAAAAACCAGCAGATCATGTCAGCATGAAAACCAGGAACAAACAATGCCAGCTCAGTCATCAACTTGCTGACTTTTCTTAATCCAAGTCACTTGCCCTCCCAATATCCAATTTCCTCATCCCTAAGGTGGGCGTAATATTAACCTATGTCACATGGGATTTTGAAGACATGCCATGCAACTCAAGTGGTCAGGGTTACTATTAGACTTTCGCAGGTCTACAATCTCTACAATACCATGGGAAGGCAACTTAATGCTCTGTTAAACTCTGCTACCATCTTCCACAGTAAGCTTCTAATCATTTTCTAGTCTGCTGTTTCCTATTGAAATACAGGAATCAAAAGGCCAAATTTTAGGGCATAAGAGAACAGAAGGAATATTCTCTTGGGCTTTTAGGATCTTTGTACCAGTGTCTTAGGCACCCTTGTTCTAAGCTGGGACACAGCATTCTTTATAAGAAACGGTTTGCCCTAGTATTTTTTCTGGACACTTTCAATCCAAACTGCAGAGCAAACCTAGTGACAAACATCCAAATGCCCATATGAAAACATAAGTCTTTGCCTTGAATGTGATCTGCACTGCTGTCCCAAGTCCTGTTATTCACACTCTGGGACTGGCATCCTTAAAAGAAGAATTCCATGTTGCTTGTAAGCCACCTCTCTTTGGTGACCCTATTGCTGGGCACTGCAGCAAGAGTCCACACAATGCAAGGCCTTCAAAGGAAATAGCAAGGTTCCCCTACCTGTTCCCCTGTGGCTGAAATTGGCTGTTATACCCAATTCCCATGAGATGGGCTGACAGAGAGATAGAAAGTGCTCTGTGGGAACCCAGAAACATCCACGAGAGGACAGGTCTGTTTTAGGACAGGTCTGGTTTATTTACTTCTGTCCTGCAGAAATAAAACACCAGGGAACCGACTGCATGCATCACGCACACTGGAGTACACAACCTTGTTTTAACTCTGATTGTTTCTAGTCTGCAATAACCAGTCAGGATGGGATTATCCTGCCCAGTTTAGCAGACAGGAACAGGATAAGAGATGTGCATCCCTTTGCAGCTGCTTCTCTCTGCCTCCTGTATTTGGTACCAAAAGAAGCCTTTGTCCTCGTTGCAATGTCACTCAAAGGCACTGCTCAAGCCCTGCTTGTTTGCTATAGTTTCTATTCTTCATTCAGTGCAAAACCATAGCAGGTGAATATGATTCCCAAGACAGAAGCCTGGCTTACTGCCAGCATTTCTTGGTGACTAGAACAAACCAAAGCTAATGAATGCATTCCTAGGAAATGACTGAATTTATTCTGAAATTGGCCATTTTTAAACCTAACCAACCCAGAGTAACTTGCATCCCATATCTCAGTCCAGCAAGGTCCTGATATGGGTAAGCCCCAAACCCTAGAGACAGTACCATCCTGGAGCTGAGTGCAGGAAAGGCATGAGGGAGAGTAGGAGGCTGGTATTGTATCTTTGGCATAGCACTTCCCATAAACTCAGGTTTAGGATTCAGGGTTTCTGAATGTCATAAATGTGGGGACCCTGGAAGACTTGTATGGGATGAGTTCAAAACCTGGGTCTCAAATAAATAACTGAGGACTGTTCTTACTGACTCACAATCAGTAACGGGAATAAAAGCAGGTCCCTTTGCAGTAAGGCAGTTTTCAGTGTTAATGCACACAATGGCTAAACAAGGATCCTGGGGCAAAAGGAAGACAATTAATAAAATTGCAAGTCCTAATTTATCTGATTAAAAATATTCAGTGAAGGGTGCTCTCCTCAGGCAGGCTGTCTGACTGTTCCCAGGGAAGCCTGTATTCTTTGTGCCACTGGTCCCAGCTCCAGCCTAACCAGTCCAGGTTTCCCATCCCTGTTTCTGTAAAAGCTGGGGGACAAAAGGAGAGAGCTTTATCAGTGCAGTGAGAACCAGCACAGAATTCAATAGAAGACTAGGGGTAAGATAGTGAGAAATATATAGTCGGTGGATGTGTTGTAAAAGAGGCTGATCCTATAAATAATGTGCCAAGGGTAGACAAAGATGAAGAAAACATCTCAGATGATATCACTAAGCACCTGCAAACTGTGAAGTTGCTGGTAATGCCCAGAATCCATCCACCCATCCAGCAGTTAAGTAGCCACTGGATCAGAGATGGAATAAAACAAAATCTCATTGCCTTCTGTCAGTTGATTTCAGTCAACTGCTGGTTTCTTCTCTTGTGTTACCCTCACCCCTGCCTGCTGTAGAACCACACAGAGCTGAGTCCTGGCATCCCCAGAGGTGTAGCTATCCCTGTCTTTCTAATTCAGCCAGACAGCCTTGTGGAAGCCTTTTCATCACCGTATTAGGGCAAGGGAAAAGCAGAGCCAAGTAGCAAATTCCTGGCACACTGTGAAAGGCCTCCACTGATTCTAACCTTCGTGTTTTTCCTGGATTAAGTGTGAAACGGGGAGCCAGAATTCAATAAATGATGGAGGAGCTCTGGAGACAAAAGGGCACAATGTAATGAGAGACAGAAGGGAGTGAATCACACTGCTGGAGCTGCACCCCAGGAGAGGCATGAACACAGGGGGAATGGCTGCTCATTCAATTTTTAAAAAGCCGTAAAAATGCGCATTACTTCATATTTTACAACATTTGATTTCACTGAGTTAAAAAAGCCTGAAATAATTTGTTCCAGGCAAAGCACAGCTGGGCTCATCAAACCACAACTGCTTCAGAATGACGGGGAAACCCGGCAGCCCATCAGGGCACCTGCCATGTGCTGTTTCTGCCTGCTTAGAGCAGAACACCTGATGGGATCTTCCCTGGTGACCAGCAACTTAAATGGGACAAGTCTCCTTCAACCCCGGCTCCTTTATGTTGTATAATGAGAATGACTCTCCTTGTTCATGAGCCCTTTGGAGCATTCAGAGGAAGATGTCAATACTAAGTATTGACTATCAATGGATAAGCCCTGAGGAAGGTTCTTCACATGTCCCTGGGAGCCCTCCAAAGCCTCCAATTTTTTGCTTTCCGACGTACAGAACAGTAATGCCAATAGAGACTTTTTTTTGTACAGGCCGGAAGGTGGATGTAAAATGATTCAGCCTAGCCTGTCCTGTCCAGATGGGAAACCTAGTGTATATGACTGGTTTCTGGTTTTCTTCTCTTGAATGATTGGGCAACTGGAAATTGTAACTACCTTGTACACTGCCAAAGCACAATTGGGCTGGCCGAGGCTGAGCCAGGGAACTTACGTTTTCTCCACTATTAGGCTTTTAACTGGGTAACAGTTTTGGGCTCCCAAACCTGCTAAGCAACTGTCCATAAACTAAGACAGAGTTAAATGACCGCAGAACTGAAAACACAGAACCCTTAATGCAGTAGGATGCTAGTGAGGAAATTTAATGCAAATGTGAGACGCATTTAGATTTGCTCTGCATTCTGCAAAATTTGGGGCACATTTCACACTTCTTGTGCTGACTACTAGTTTGTTTAAAATATTAAGTAACCTGGCACAAAACACAGTGAAGGCTTAGGCTCTCCAGTAGAGTTGCTATCAGAAAAGTGGTGCAACGTGGTGGAGAGAGAGATGCAGAGAACAATGGAATAGTGTCTATAGGCTGCTAGCAGGCAATTTTGGTGAATTAGGTGTTAACATGCTACTTGCCCTCTAGTGACCTTTGTATGTGAAACAATTAAAAATAGACGTCATCAAGGTGCCACTGATATGGAGACCCAAGCCTTTATAATCATGTAGGACCAAGAGCAGCTCTGAGACCCTTCATGTCTGCTGTGATTTCATGACAAATCCGTCACTTCCCTACCATGTATAATGTGATGAACCAGCTTTGGGTGTATGCCCAAACCAATGCTCTTTCTTAGGTGGATTCAGAACTCAGCTAGCTCTGATATTGCAAAGAGCCAAGATAGGTCACTTTTTGCAAACCATATGGAAACAGAAAGAAGTTCTATATCCTACTCCCACGTGAGTTTCTGTGTAGGAGTGCCAGCTACCCCCTGTGTAGCACAGTGATAACCATGTTCCTTTTTAACAGTTACTTTTATCTTTGGCAGTATACAGCTCATTGTCATTATACACTCCAAGCCTGGCCGAGTGATTTCTTCAAAAATATCAAGCTTTGCAATTAAATATCAAAATACCAAAGAAGCCACAGCAGTTGTTCAGGACAGGTCAGCTTACCATCATTGATCTCTCAAGTTCTACCTCCTGGAGCAATTCTGCAAATTCCTTAAAGGATTCAGCTAGAAAGAGATAAATAAAAGAGCTAATTAGCACAGACCTTGAACAAATTAGTGCTGAAATCATGTTGTACTCATGATTGCTATGCTAAGTATAAAACAGTAAGTGCCTGCATGTGTAAATGGTGACGCTTTACTGTGCAGTAGATTAGTCTACTGCACAATAAAGCATCTTGTGTAGACAGCCCCTATGATCTGTTCTCTACCTGGCCAGAACAGTATCAGAGTGGTTTGGTCTCCATAGAGGCTTGTTTGTTAAGAGAAAAAGAATTTAAGTGCCTCCCTCTCTATCTCTGGGCTAATCCTTAAGAGGGATGAGACAAATGCATAGGAAAAGCCTTATGGACAGCACTAATTAATTATCTTCTTGGCTACTGCAGAGAAGTCTGATCATTTCAGCCTTCATCTTATGGGGTAACAGCACACTGTCTAGTCCCTCTGCAAAGTCAGCTAGGTAACATAGCAGAAATTACCATAATAATAATAATAATAATAATAATAATAATAATAATAATAATGGAACTAAGGAGTCAAAGGGGAAATCAAGCTGAAATGTTTCATACCCCACATGGATGAACATAAGGAATAAGTTATCAAGCAAGGTTTGTGGAGTACATGCAAAGTGGGGAAAGGGTTAAAGAAAGAGAGACAGAAAGGAAAGTTTAAATGTACTTTTACTGGCAAGGGAAGGGGCTGGTAGAGGGAGAAAGGAGGCAAACTACTCCACCAGTCCCAAAGCTACCCAGTAGGAACACTATACAATTGGAGGTCCATGACATTTGAACGTGGAGGATACCAATGCAGGAAGATGAAGGCATTGGAACTAGAGAACTGTTCCTGACATCTTCAGAAAGGATAGGCCTGATGACTAGGGAGCACAGCAACAAGGGGACTCTAGCAACCCAGGTCAGGGGGGAGAGATTATGCCTGTGAAGAAACACTGTTTAAATGCTATGACAGCCTGATGGCTGGATCTCAGCTTGGTTCCTTTGCCTGAACTACTGGAGAGTATCAGATCTACAATGCAAGGATCTGCAAAAAGTCCTATACCTAGATACAGCCTTAGTGCTGATATAAAATCTATTATGCACTTTACCTGTAGAGATACTGGAACAAAAGGTTAAATGGACTAAACAATCTGGTATGGACTGGTTCTTTTAAGTGGTTTTCATTCATTAATGTCACAGATTTTGTGTGGACTTTCTAAAATGTATAAGGCCACCTGCTGGGAAGGAGTGAAAACATCCTGAAAAGACAGGATCTGAATTCAAAATGATTTTGACAAGCAGAGAAATGGTCTGAAATCAATAAGATAAAATTCACTATAGCCAAGTACAAAGTTCTGCATCTAGGAAAAAAATAAACAAATGCATAAATACAGTATTGGGAAGAGCTGGCTAGGCAGGAATGTTTCAGAAAATGATCTGAAGAGTATACTGGATCACAACCAAATACAGGTAAACAATCTGATACTGTTGCAATAACAGCTAATTTAAATCCAGGAAATATTAACAGACACATCATTTGTAGAACACAGGATTTAATTACCCTCCTTTACATGATGTCAGTGAGGCCTCACCTGAAGCACTGTGTCCAATTTCAAGCACCACTTTGTCTATATATTTATTTAAAAGTCAAGAGAGTTTGAGTGAGAGCAATAAAAACTACTGGGAAACTTAGAGATGTGACTTACTAGGAAAAGCTGAAAGAACTGGATTTGATTAACTTAGGATACAGAAGTTTAAAAAGCTAAAGCAGACAAAGATCAACTTTGATCTTTCATCAGTCCCAT
>NW_017728916.1:1534774-1543245 GCF_001723895.1 Crocodylus porosus
AATAGCCATCTATAAGTTTATCAGGGGTGACCACCAGGATCTGGGGGAACGAGGTTGAACGGTTATAAACTACTGCAAGACCATTTCAGGCTGGACATAAGGAAGAATTTGTTTACTGTCCGAGCCCCCAAGGTCTGGAACAGCCTGCCTCGGAGGTGGTTCAAGCCCCTACATTGAACACCTTCAGGAGTAAACTGGATGCTTATCTTGCTGGGATCCTATGACCCCAGCTGACTTCCTGCGTTTTGGGTGGGGGGGCAGGACCAGATGATCTTCCGAGGTCCCTTCCAGCCCTAGCGTCTATGAAATCTATAAATCTATTAACTGTTTCCCCTGAAGACAGGATTAAAAAAAGAAACTAGTTTAATTTGAAACAAAGGAGGTTAGATTTTAGGGGGGGAACTTCCTTTTTACTAGACTACTGATACACTGGAATGATCACCCAGAGAAGTTGTTCTTAAAATCCTTCAGTGACTGGATTTCCACAAGTCAGACAAACATCTGTTGAAGATGAAGGTCTGAGGGGAAAGAAGATGCACCTGATCCTACCTCCGAGTCTCTTCATTTCTCTTCCAGCCCCACATTTCTGTGATTCTATGTGGCATAACATACAGGGCTCTGTAGTTAATGACTTCCCTATGTGCCACATAATTGCTATTGTCCTCTATTTACGTTCACTCCTAGCTTGTTTATAACCCAGACTCCAAATCCATAGATAAAGTAGCCAATTAGCCCCACAAAGAGAATTTCAAGAAAACATTTGGCTTTTAAAAAAAACGGAGGGAAGAGCTCTCAAAAGGGAGAGCCTTCAGAGAAGTAGCTCTAAAACTGCTCTTTGTGATTTGGCACATCCCAAGCAGGGCTGCTAATGAACCATGGGAGTATCCAGGTATGCAAGGAGGCTTGTACACCTGTGTATGCAAGTGGGCAGTGTGCAGTCCCAGGCCTCACAGAAAGCTGACGGCTCACCCCAGCATTCAAAAGAATATACATATCTTCAGGCAGCCACTCAGGAAATCTGTCTGTTCATTTGTTAAAAAGGCAGATGTTGCAGCTTCTGCATGGCAAATGAATGAGTATGCTAGGTACTGTAGTGGGATTTTCTGTAGAGTTGGCAAGACAGAGAGAAAGAGAAAAATCACCACCTCCTGATACACTAATTCAGCTTTCATTATCAAAACACAATCTTTTTGATTAGTCCATGATTTGGGTTTTTCTCCAAAAATTAAAAGCTTTAAATCCTGAAAGACACACTGGCTTGATGATTCCACTATTGGTCTCCAACCTGAGGCATGTTAACACTTGGTATGGTCACCCATGGCTATGTGAAATCTGAAGTATCCATATATTCAAGGAAAATAAAAGCAATCATCACAGATGGATGCAGAAAATCCCTGAAGTGGTAGTATATTCCATAAAGCAGCAAAAAAAGAGCATAACGCAAGGATGAAAAGTTGTTTTGTTGTTCTTATGATCCGGTTGCTTTACAGACTTATACTAAATGCTGCCAGTTGTTACAATTTGATTGCAAGTCTCTTGATATTTGATGTATTAAAGTCATAGTTTGCCAAGGCACATGCAAAAAAAAAAATCTAGTCTATCTTGTGGGAAAAGAGCAGGAAAAATGTGAACACTTGAGAAATTAAAAAAGAAAAACAAAACCAAACCAAAGAAATCCCATGCTCAGAAAACAAAATGACAACGTTACAGCCTATATTACTTGTGGTTTAGCAGAGTCTAATTCAGCATTTTTTTAATGTCTCGTATAATTTCAAAACAGTCTGACTAGAGCTCCCTTCCTCTTTTTGTTTCTTATGATGCTGTAATTTCACTATTTCCCAGGCATGTCCGAATCTTTCAGAGTAGATAAGATTTAAATATCTTTCAGAGCAGATAAGACCTAAATATCTAGTAAGGACATAAAAAGAAAATAAGCCATAGGGAAAAACAAAACTTCCTTAAGTGAACTGCTTATTCACAGATGCCATGCAAGCCCCGCGTCTGATCGAGGGCCTGATCAAAATCTGTTAATTGGAATGGAAATGGCTCATCTTGTAACAGTGGAGCCAAATCTGTGCCCAGTAGTACATTTGGGATGCTCTATTAAGAGCTCTCTAAAATGGGTGCAAAATTCCCCTTGTCCCAAACAGCCTTCTCAGCAGCAGAGCTGCTTGCTTCTCTGGGTCTTTTCAGAGTGTTTTGGCCTCTCTGCTGTAGCTATGGGAGGAGAGGTGGCTGTATACTGCTGTGCTGAACTTGTTTGGTGACTCAGTTATGTCTGATTTATATTATTATGCAATCAGCACCTATCGCTAGCCATTTCCCCTAAGGGGAAAGTACCCTCTGCAAGAGACAACCCCAGCGTATGTCTTCTTCCTGAGTCCTGTTAGAAGTAGTAAGCTTTATTATTTTACAATCAAGAGTGGTAACTTTGGCCTAGTACATTTTCTGCATGTGTAAAAAGCAACACCTTAACTGTCTGCCCATGCAATAAATGCAACATTGTTCACATATTATGCTTACATTCCCCTGAAGTTTAATAGAAAATGTTCTATGGATTTTTAGTCCTACATTCTATGAAAGACCTCCAAATTACTAGATCCTGTCTTACGAGAATCCTTCCAGATCCCAGCCACGTGAGGAGACTTCTAAAGGTAAAAAGATTAAAGCCATTGCTGAGATATCAGTGACATGCTCCTTTTATTATGCAAAAATAAAGAAAAGACTTTTTTGAGACGGCTTTTTAGTTTTTTGAGCTGGGTCAGACTGAAGAAGCTGGTGTGGAAGAGAAACAAATGAAAACACATATCTCACGTTCTCATGCCAGCGGATCAGAAAAGATTGGCTTACTAAAGGATAAGCTATTTTGCAACTAAAGAACTATATATTGCTGCTACATTCACATTATGTTCATGTTAATCCTTCTTGCCCTTCCCCAAAACACCCAGAACAAGTACTTTTCTATTCCAGTGCACCTAGAATGGGGAAAAGGTGCCAGGAGGATAGCTCTGTAGACTAAAGCTCTCTTTATCCACAGAACAGGTGCTCTATAGAGCAGATGCAGCAGCAAAACAAGCTTCCCCAAGCAAACAGATGAAGACTTGCTGTTTTCTTGCCTCCAGACCCACTTCAGAGTAATGGCCAGACAGGCTCCACATTCACTCTGAGCTGGGAAAATGAAACTTTTATTCCTTTTAGACTAACAGGAAAGAGACACTTGCTTCTTGGATGGCTCTTTGCTTCAGATCCTTCCGTTCCCAGCTGGGTTGATTTATATGCAGTTTTGTGGTTCATTATTTAGAAGAGCTCAGAAATTCAATACCTCTTTCTCCTATAGCTGGGCTCTGACTTATTTCCAGCAGATTTCACCTGTGAGTTTTACACTAAAGGAAAACCAGTGTCTGAAAGGCAAGCCACAATTTGCTCTAAAAGTCTAAAGTAAAGCATTTTAAAAGAACTGAGCTTTGTCTTTATTTGATTCTCCTTCTGCTGAGGGTCAGTCTTGTGGGCACAGTTAAATGGGAAGTTTGAAAAATAATGTTAATCTGGCCTGAGTGTGCAAGAGTAGCCTGGCCATCTTCCTGTTGATGCACTCAATCCTGAGTACCGTCTCCTGGGAGTGGAAGCTTATCAGTATTTTGCAGAATTGGGCTGCATGACATTACTTCCGATGATCCCGTCTGCTCATATGAATCAAGCAGATCAGCGGGCAGTTCCTGTCCTAATTCCTGCAGCCTGCCAAGTTCTCCAATAGCATTAAGAAATTCCTGTGTGTTTTCACAGCCCTTGTTCGGGTGTCACCACAACAGTTCCAAGACTTCAAAATTGCTAGCTCAACCGCAGCGGATAATCCAAGAGACAGACAAATTCAAAAAATGCCTTTTTTAGGAAGTTTAGTGCTATAGTTTTAGCTCTCTGGATGCATCAGGCAGATGTTTAACCTACAAAGAATTCATTGGGTTGGCAGGAAACTAAACTACATGGAAACCTAACCCAGAAATGGAGGCGTTGGGAACAGGAAAGCTCCATGCACCACAGGCTGCCTCCACAAAACTGATGTTTTACAGATACACTGAGGGGGGGGTGCTTTTTATGTAACTGTGCACATGCTAGTTGCTTTCCATGTGGGACAGAGGCTTCCAGTTTCCAGAACACCAGGGCAGCTAGCTTTAAAACAATTTAAAGCAAATTTAGATTTGGAAGCACTATTTGTCTGGTTCAGGACCCATGACCAAGTGTTTCGAGTCATACTTTCTACTACAGGTAGAGTGGGAGTAAGAACCCAGGGGCTAACACTGAAGGTCACCCAGGGGCACTGCAGTTGAGAAGCTATTACAGGTCATTTGGCTGGGGGGAAGACAGAGTTGTAAAAGATGTTGCGTCAAACTCAATCTACTGAAATTTGAATGTCAAATTCTAAACATCGATGTTTGTACACTTACAAACTGTGCTACAAGGCAGTGTAACCCAAACAATAAACTGCACGTGCTATGTACAGAATGGGGACGCAGAAACATGGCTTCTATTTTTGAGCAAGAACTAGGACACACATATCAACTCTAGACTCTTGTTATGCAGGCTCATGGTAAGAAAGAGAATATTGTATAAGTAAATTCAAATCTGCAATGACAGGAAAAGCACTTACCAATATTAATCTCATCATCTGTTAGCGTGTCCCCAATGAAGTCAAACTGAAAGGACTGCAGAGTCTGGGAAAATTTCTGCACAGCGGAGGAGTAATCTGGAAAAGGATGAAACAGCAAGGTTAAGTATTTTTGCAATTTTAAGATAGCAGTGGGAAGCTTCATGAAATTCACCTTTGAAGGGAAAAATTTACACTGAAATGATACAAAAATTGAACAGATCCCTGTGCATCACCTGGATTTCAAGTTTTCTTGTAAATAATATGCACTTGGTATTTATGCCCAGATGATACGAGCGATATTTTAAAGCATCTTTAGGAATACACCTGCAATATCAGTGGATGTATCAAATGCAACATGAATTAACTGATCAAATACTTAAATATCTCAGTGATAAGCATGGGAATAGATCCTTTTCACCTGCAGAAACATATGCAATCTTAAATACCCTCTCTTCATCATTGTGGGGCTTCTTTTGATAATTTCATACCATGAAAAGTGTTTACAGAACCAAAAGGAATTAAATGATAGTGAATGGCATGTTGGAATCCAACACTGGAGGCAAACTCAAGAAATATCACATTCAAATTCAAGAAATAGCAAATCTTGTACCCTGGGAGAAAGACAGACAGCTACTGAGGAACACCACAGGGGTGGTAAAGGGAGCACACAACTCCTTACTTAGTACTGAATTTGGAAATGCCTACACAGCACGTTTACCAGAACAGGCAGCAGCATCTATGCTAATTAACCAACCTGTGGCACCCTGAGTGCGTAGCTACACCCCCTCCTAATTTAGCCAACATGGAGCAATGTAGGGTGCTTGAGGACGCTGCTGGCCATGGTCAATGTACTGCACAGATGTGTCCTTAACCCCGAGTGCTCATTAGCGCACTTGAAGCCAAAACAGCGTGTAGATGTGGCTACCCTGTTTTCAGTTTGCAGAGACACCCCACATCCCATAGCCTGCCTGGAGATACCACTGCCTGTTATAATCAGTTTACCTCACTAACAGGGCTTTTATTTTTCACCTAGTCTCTTTAAGACTGTCCTAAAATGACTCCTTCATGTTGTCAAGCCAAAAAGAAGTGGAGGGTTCAGGAGTGAAAGGTTGGGAAGGGAGATGATCCATAAGGCAATCTTAGAAGTGTCCCACAGTATGAAAGTTTGACAACAGCTGCGGCGAGCCAAATCAAACACATCGTTGCTGGCCCTATCCTCCTGAAGATAGCTACTTGTGTTGTTTATTTTTCAGTCTCTCTCTAAAAACGGTAAGTGGGAAACGGAAGAAAAGCATCGGAGCTTGTGCGACACACAAGGCATGTGATGCAAACAGAACTGGACCCAAATTTGACTCCTGATTCGCATCACAATTTTCCTGCAGTCCAGAACAAGAACACCTCTCAAGTTCCAGGCTTCACCCAGTCTGAGGCCCGGGATCCAGACCTGGGTTAGAGTCCAAACATTCCCAAAGTCTGGAGGTTGCAGGAGTAGACAGAGAGAGAAAGACACAAGATTCCAGTTCACACCCTGCTAGTCAGGAAAAGGAAGGTTTCTTTCTGTAAAATGGCCATACATTAGGGTTAAATTTGCAGCCCAATCATAACCTGACCTATATACTTGAGAGTGGACATAGACAGCCAGAAGTGCAATGTTCATCCCCCAGTTTAGACCACCATAAGGCCACATTTCCAAAAGCACTCTGATTTTTGGTCCTTTCTGTTTTTGGGATCCCTATTTAAAGACACCAACACCTTGATTTTTAGAGGTAGCAGAATCTCCATTGACCTTAGCTTCCTCAGCTGGGCTTTCTAAAAAAGAAATGAGACACCTACAATTAGAAGTCACTTTTTAAAACTGGCCTGGTAGCCACAAACAAGGGACTTGCGTAACAGTGACCTAAATTACTGGAAGAAAAATTATACCTGGAAAAAGAAAAAAGTGTGGGCTACAGTCAACTTTGAACTTTGGTTTGTTTGGGCTATATATTTTCTGCACAAAAGTGTAACAGTTTCAGATGTATTCTTTTAGCTCAAGTAGAATGATGGCCCTGATGAAAGTACTACTTTTGGCTGGCATTTGAGACACTTTTTTTAAAAGGAATTCAAATGGTTTAAGAAAGTACCTACTTCCCTAAAATCTAAGCACTGGAAATTTCGTTTTCGACGTACAGTGTATTTAGTAGGGTATAGTGCACAGGCCCATTCTTGAGCTCTTTATTCTATCAGAAACACATCAGGATTCAGAGTCAGCAGTTTCCCTCCACTTCAAACAGGGTCAGCATGAGATCAGAGCTGGATTGATGGTAAACTGGAAAAGGACCATCTTGAAAGCTGTATGAATTTCATAAGATGTGTTCCCCTAAACAGAGGAAAGGCATTCAGGCCAACCATTTGGGACTCACTAGTACATGGCATGATTTTTTTTTTCTTCTTTCCCTATTTCAAGCAGCATTGTAATTTGGAGAGACAAATCAGGCTTTGAATCTTGACCTTGACCAAGTAGGGAATGAGTGTGAGGAATAGGTGGAAAAACAGAAAACACAAAGCACTGTTCCCCCATTCTGTTGCAGCTGGGAGTTGGACTTTGCTAGACATGTTTCCCTGCGCGAGCTGAAGATGAGCTGGACAGACTCACACACTCCTCCTCCCTACTTTCTGCCTCTGTTTCATGCAAAAGCAGAAGGCAAATAAACCTACCCATCATAGCTGCCTATAACCTTCCACCTGTTTGGCCTGCTGGCTTTACAAGGCAGGGGTCAACCTAACATGGAGAGAACAAGGGAGGAAGGGCCGCATTTACCTGATGTCCTCCGTTTCACCTCTGAAGGTTTAAGAGTTTGTTGGCTGCATGCTGCTTCACCCTCGCAGAGTTCTCATAAAATGCAGAAGAGGAAGAAGGGTGCAGTAATTAAAGCAGAGTCCAGCTCTTCCACTGCTCAGTTGATGGGACTATTTAACACAACAGCAATGTCTCCCATGACCTGAATTCTACTTGCCATAGTTCCAAGTCACCATAAATAAATGTACTTTTGATCTCTCAAGACCCTTTCATTTCGCTCCTTTTGCTGGTTGAAAACATGGGACTACACTCTACTCCCTTGTCAGTAACTAGAAATACAGCAGACAGCACCTCATCAGTGCAGAGATTGCAGCTGATGGTTGAATATCACCTACCAGGTCTTTTCTTCTGTACCATCCTACAGGCCAAGTAGCCATCTGAAGACCCATTCATGGTTGTTGCGACTGTTTTGTGGCCGAGACTATATTTTTTCCCTAGGGCAAAATTTCCAGGAGTTGCCGAATCCAAAACAAGTGATCTCTCTTCAAAACACTGTCTTACCTTGGGGGATTTTAGTACACCTGCTGATGTAAGATATGTCAATCCCCACACCTTACAGTGCAGTATTGGTGGATAAAATTCAGATTTTACTGGAGCAACTAATGGGACTCCAGGATGTTAGTTGCAGCTCTGTCACGCACTGGATCTTTGACCATAGAGAAGTCCTGTAAGCCCTTTGTGCTTCAGTTTCCCCATCTATAAAATAGGAAGGATAACATTGACCTACCACAGCAAGAAGGCTTATGGTTTTAGTCTTGGGAGAAGAGTTTTGTAAGAGCTTTAGATGACCAGTAGTAAAGAAGGGTAGGTTATGATTGAGGGCGCCAAGTTTCAACTGCCATATTCTGCATCATTTCTGTTATGCAAAGAGAGGGAAAGGTCTCAGGAGCATTTTCACCAATAGTGCTGTATTTCCCAGCTCCTTATATCACAGAAGCTGATCTCTCCTGGCATTATTTCATAGACATCAGGGCTGGAAGGGACCTC
>NW_017728916.1:1543595-1563216 GCF_001723895.1 Crocodylus porosus
TCATCGTAAGATCTGTTTTCCTGACCTCTGATCATGCGCGTGGCTCTCCTCTGGACTCTCTCAAGCTTCTCCATATCCTTTTTGAATTGTGGAGCCCAAAACTGGATGCAGTACTCCTGCTCTTCACCTGTTCTAGGTTCACGTACAAATGCAACATGGTTTCCACTGCAGTGCCAACACCCTTACAGAAAATGGGCAGCATATTGGCCCCTCTTTGGCAGCTTAGGCTTGGGGAAACAAAAACACAACACCAGTGAGGAACTGATGGCTTGAAAACGCAGTACTTCCAGTCTGAACCAATCTATTTCAGAGTGAGGAAAAACCCCAAAGAAATAAAGACTTTGTGAGAGAGCACACTGATTTTCTTGGGTAATAGCTTGCATTACTCCCCAAGCCAAAATTCATGCTCTCTTTGCAACTAGGCAATGTTCTTAAAATGTAACTACCATGATATTGCAGTTTTATGTTGCATACACTGCCGCTTTGCTCTGGGTTTGGGGAACATTCAGTTAATCCCAGGGAACATAAAGAACTTTCTAGCAGTCACTGGTTGGGCTAATTCAAATTAAGTTGTGATAACAGGAATTTTACTGTATTAAGTGAGGATATATAAACAGAGTGCTGCAAGAGAAGATAATATAAAAGCACAGACAAGCAGTGACAGCGGGAAACAGATGCCTTTAACAGTTAACCATGACTCCCACAAAAGCCTGTAAACTTTATTTCATTGTTCACATTTTCATTTCTAACTGCAGTCCCTTGAGTCAAAGGAGGCTTCTTGGATAGCAATAGTCTTGAAAGGAACTCAGCCTTCACTGGAAAATTCCCACCCTCTAAGTTCAGCCAGTGAAATAATGATTTCCAAAAGGGTGTTGCTGCTCTAGCAGCTTTTCAGGGTGTGTTAAAGCAGTGGAAATTATGAAAGAAGAAAAAATGACCCGCCTGAGTTTTCTCACTTCCATGACAGGATTTTGAGTGCGCCTAAGATCACCTGTCCCCAGGCAATACAGCAGTCGTGGCAGCACTCCAAGCCACATTCAATACCAGGGAGCAATCTGCAAAGCATGAGGACAATAGTGAAAATCCAATCCCAGCCAAGAAAAGAAAGGCTTCTTCATACATACAAGAGAGTCCAAAGTCACGGGAGGGTTGGAAGCTAAAAATGCATAGAAAACCCTTCTTTCCTATCAAAAACCCTGTTCAGCAGTTTCCTCTCAGGGGTCAATACTTAGTTCTTGAATGGAGAGATTCAAAGCCTGAATGAGCTATTTAATTACCAGCTGCTAGGAAAGCCTTGAGAGAGAATATGAACTGGTGAACTCTAGTACAGGATGACATCAGCAACTAGGAGGAAACCCACTTTCAGTATGCAAAAATTTGGTATATTCACATACTTTAAGGCAGTGGGTCTCAATTTTTTAGGCACAAGATACCCCTTGTTAGACTCAAGGAACCCCTCAAAAAATGCCAGTTTTAGCTCGTTTGTTTTTCTGATTATAGAAAAATAATAGAGCAATTCTTCCGTTGCAAAGAACTCAGAAAAACACACTGCAGGTCAAAATGTATTTAATCCTGTGGTTTCCTGTCTGAAATCTTTGGGCTTCTTTTGAGAATTAAGTTTGCACACTTAACAGTGAAAACACTGCATGGCATCCTGCTTTAAAGGAATTTACTGGAGACCTTTTTTCCTCCTCTTAATGCCTCTAGTACAGGGGTGAGCAAAACGCGGCTGACGGGCCAGGTGCAGCCTGTCAGGCCATTTTATCTGGCCTGGGGGGGCCTTAAAAAAATTTAGACAGTAATAGTTATCTGCCCCGGCTGCCTGTCATGCAGCCCTCAATGGCTTGCCAAGACTCAGTAAGCGGCCCTCCCCCCAAAATAACTGCCCACCCCTGGTCTAATAGATCAGCCTGTAACGGTCTTCCTACCTTGATCTAATCAACATAAGCTGAAATGCAGCCATCTTTCAACTAATGTCTCAAGGGTAAGTATGATTCTGTAGACCATGTTGTGTCTCATTTAATACAGGTTTCCCTCAATTTATGTGGTACATGCGTTCCTGGAGAACGCCACCTACATCAAATTTGCATAAAGTGAACCTCCTTCATAATGTAAGAAATAAGGATAGGTTCCTGTGTCGGCTGCTCCTGGGGTCGCTCCAGCATGGGCTGGGATGAGTGCGGACAAGTGGAGTCTGGGTGGTGCGGGGCACGGTACTCACCCCAGCCCCGGCTGCAGCAGCCCTGGGAGCTGCCGGCACCAGCTGCCTGCAGTTGCTGGGCTGCACCGTGCCTCGAACCCCCAGGGCTCTGCCTGTTCCCACTCACCCCAGTTCCTGCTGCACTGCCCCAGGAGTGAGTGTTGCCAGCTCCCTGTAGCTGCACCATGCCCTGGTACAAAAAGCTCCTGGGTGAGCAGGGCCATGGCCCTTTCCTCTCCCCCTACAGACTTACCTGCTGGGAGGGGGCTCTATGCTGATTCCACAAGAGCAAGTTTACCTCGCATATAACAAAGTATGGGTCTAAATATGTTCATTGTGTAAGAGCAAATTCGCATATAAAGAACCCACATGAATCAAGGGAAACCTGTAACTCCACCTGCAAGCCAGTACATAACCAATGCAAATCTTGGTGTATTGATCTCACGTGTTCCCAAAGATGCATTGCTTACTGAATGAGCTGCCACATACCAGATACCACTGCAGTTTCTGAATATATTTAAGATACACCACCAGGCAGGTGGCAATGCAGCCATCCAAACTGGAGGTAACAAAGATGCCAGTAGTAGCAATAGAGGTTGCATCCAAGATAAATGATTGCATTCACTTGACCAGGATACAGAAAAAAAAGAAAAAAAAAAATCACTGTTATCTCTATTTCTCTGTTTGTGTACTCATAACTCAGAAACTAAACAGACTTCTATATTGCAAACTTAAGGCAAAATTTGACACAGATCCTTAACCCAGGAGTCAGCAATTTACCCTTACCATCCTCTCTAAATGTTTCTCTCAAAACCAAAGCCATGTCCCTCTTACCCAGAAAGGTCTCAAGCAGGTAAGTTTCACTCAGGTGTATTACCAAAACCACTCTGTTCTCAACAGCCTGGACACCTGAAGAGAAACAGGGATGCTCTGTTGTGTATCCACGTTCTAAAGAATCCTACTGGTGCAGAGAAGGATTCAAAAAAGCTGGCCGCCTCGGTGGTTTGTGGGCTAGTCATTTTTATTGACAAGAAAGCAACTTTCTCCTGGCCTTGGTGTGCGCTCTGACACATTAGCGAGGTATATTGCCTAATACATTCATGTGAGTAATGGAGAGTTTCTGGCTGGATACTCGCACTGTACTTGAAACAGCTTGGCATGGATTCAAAGCTGTCTCCACCCTTTTTCCAGCTGGTGGGCCAGGGCAGGATTTAGTCCTGAAAAATCACTGGAAAAAAAACACTCCTGCATTAGCCATTTTAGATTGCAAGCTAGAAGGGAAGCAGGGACTTGAAAAGGCCAAAGATAATACTTTTTAATTCAAAAAAAAGAAAGTATAGCAACTGGTTTAGATTATATTTTCCTTTTAAAAAGCTGAACCAGGCTGAAACCTTGTTTGCCAGGGTTCAGGATGAAGGAAATCCAAGTGGATGTGTTACATACTACCTATCATATAAGCTCCATAATAATATTAATAAGGACAATAATAATAGACTCCATTAATTACAACATCACTGTTTGAACTGCTTTTGCTTGGTTCCAAAATCCTCCTTTTCATGGAGATATGTTCTTATCCTTAATTTTAAAAAAAAGCCTGGGCCTGGAAACAACTTTAATGATTATTAGTTTAAGCGAGTTAGCACAGCCACTCTCTCACCTTTCAGCTCCAGTCTGCTTTTATAATCTGGACAAGTTCCATGCCTGTATTATATCAACTGAGACATATTCCCCCTGCTTAGTTGTACAGCCCCTCCTCCATTGTGGTGACCCTACCAAGACAGGGAAAGCAGGAAAAATTCCAAAATGTTTCTCAGGCAACTATCTGTGAACTGATCTTCAATTCATTTTTCCCAAGGGGAAAACTAGAGCAAAGAAAATGTGACAAAAGAAACTGTAGAAAAAGTCATTCTTGGTTTCAGTGGAAAGTTTACTTCCCAAAATGCAGTATCTAACTCACTAATGGTTCTCCATCCAAGACATGCTGTAACGAATTATGCCAGATTTCCATCCTTCCAGACTCCTTCTTAATCCTCTCTGAAAGATGTCAGAAGTGGGAGCTTTGACTTTCCTCTTCCTAATCATTTAGTTTAGGCTAAACAGTTCAAGTAATAGCATTGCAGAGCATGCCTATGCTCAAATAATCCAATCTTCAAACTGGTTACCAGGAAGCAGGATTATTTTATGTACTGGTCACTTCCCCACCACCCAGTCAGGAGTCTGGATTCCCCAGTATTCTGAGCCATCTCCTGCTTGTCAAGTGTTACTTGAGGAAGCTTTTCCACAACTGGACTGAAGAGGTTATTTCTGTTTCCAGTAGGCACAGTAAGTAGAGGCAGTCCTCGGACTTACGACAAGATGCCATTTTCAGGAACCAATTGTAAGTCAAAACGTTGCAACTCGGAACCGATTTTCCCATAGGAAACAATGTTATAAATGGGGGATTGGTTCCCAAACCAAGACCCAATACCCTGTTTTCACCAAAAATAACCCAGAATTTTGTACGCAATCAACTGTAGATGAGTAATATAGCTACATTAATGTATTTATATTGTAAATAGCAATCATATTGATTTGGAAGGACTTCTCTGAGGTGACTTTGCTGCACTTTTCGAAGGGCTCTTGGTTTGACTTTCTGAAGGGTTCTTGGCTGGATTCTTCTCAGGAGTCTCGGCTGCAGGTTTTTCTGGAGTCTTGGCTACTTTCTTAAAGAAAGTGTCCAAGGAAGTTTGGAGAGATGTTCTCCAGGGAGATGGGCGACGCAGCAACTTGTTCGCTCACATCAGGTCGAGCGTTGTAAAGTCGAAACTGACATCAGAAAGTTGAAACGGTGTCAATTTATAAATGCTGTAAGTGCGAAACGCTGTAACTTGAAATGTTGTAAGTCAAGGACTGCCTGTACAACCACAATGCAAATAATAAACAGGCCAAATGTTTAAAGTGGCTTCACTCTATTTTCAGTTGCGTGAACAGAAAAAAATGGAAGATACAAGAACAGATCATCCCGTTACCTTCAATATCGGTAGACTCTTGGGGTGCATTCCCATGAGCAGGAAGATGCATTTCCCCAGGGACAAATAGTAGCAGCACATATTTGCACCACTGATAGTTGTCCCCAGGCACACCCCTGCACATGCACTCTGGCATGAGGCAAATTGCCCAGAATGGGGAAGGAGGCTGGGGCCAGCACCTGGGCTACCCTCAGCAGCTTTACCTGGGATCCTGGGGGCCCTCTGGGGATGCAGCAGCAGCCACCTAGGTGTGCACAGCCTGGCCAGCAGCTGGAGTGTGCCTCTGGCCAGCCAGCCTCTAGTTTCAGGCAACGCATGCTACAGCGACATGCGCCACCCTGCTTTTTTCGGTGAGGGTTTTTGGTTTTTTGGCATCAGGATCTCCCAGTTCAAAAAAACTGCTGCACTGCAAATTTACACTGCAGTGAACATCTGCACGTCCCTAAAGTTAACCGATTCCAAAACTTGAAGCAATTAGTCAATGTATATTAGGTGGTTCCTCTTATAGTAAAATTAGTATTTTATACATTGCAGACCTGATCCAAGGCCATTTAGGTTTACGGAAGTCTTTCAGATTAGGCCTGGTCTTAGTGCAAGAACCACTTTACTTGTGGGCTACCCTCATGTACCATTCGTTAAGTCCATACTTTTCAAGAAGTAACTAACATCGCATATTGAAGTTCTCCGATAGGTAGCGGTCTACTTAACTTGAGGCAGCCGCCAGCTGATTTTGTAGGCGCACCATGGGGCTGGCAGCCATTGTCGTGGACAGTGCACTGTGGCCTCTGAAAAAGGGTCCCCAGTGTTCCTATCCCTCATTACAGATTGGCTGCAAGAGCTGTCTGTCATGTGGCCCCACCCTGTGCCACCAATTCATGGCAAGAGGCAGGGCCATATGACAGACATTTCTCACAGCCAATCAGCAGTGAGGGGTAGAGGTGGCAGCCCTCTTGCTGTACCAGCAGTCCCCGTCTCCCCCCAGGTGGCGGGCAGCCAGGCCACAGCAGCCAAAATGACTGGTGGCTCCTCAGGGGGAGCCAGCATTTTATTTTTAGGGAGTTGGGGGTCGTCGTCCCCCCCCCCCAAGGGAGCCTGCCAAAAGTGCAGAGCCCAGGCTTTTTTGCAGGGCCTACCCAAAATTGAGGTTTCCGCAAACATTGCAAGATCATAATTTCAGTAGGTCCCTCCCTATAGGCACTTTCCCTCTGTAACTGCAGTCATACTATGGATGATGCTGACTCCTGAAGTTTTGATGGCATTAGGAATGAAGGTTTTAGTGACCTTGTTTGTTTATTTTTTCCTGATATGAGCTACAGTAGATGAGGACACCTTAGAAACAACAGGGAGGCCTCAGGTCCCCGGCAAAGTCTATTGTGATGCTGGTAGAAAAAGCTTATCAGTTACAAAAATTGGAACACAAGAGTCATGGGAAGCAATTTACATCCTTTTCAAAATGTACAGTATGTTGCTAGGATACAGCAAGTTCTCATGTGACAGTTATAGGCACATACAAGAACAGGAGGATAAAGACTACTAAGTATTTTAACATCAGGGGCTTGATGTCTTAAACAGAGCCCATTAGCTACTGCCAGCATTAAGCTGAAATCTCAGGGTTTAAAATCATACTCAGCAACTCTGGAGAAACTGTTTACTAGAGTGAGAATGCTGCTAACAGGCACCCTTCCAAGGCTGAAAGTGACAGGCTTAATGAATTCATAATTTGTTTGTAAACTGATTATAATCATTTTTTTTTCTTACAGGAAAATACGTTCTCCAGTTTTATTAGGAAGACTACTGGCCCAGGATGCAGGACACCAGGATGCTCTTTTTTCAGCCATTTCACTGTCACTGTTCCGTTGGATGACCATCACTCTTCATGACTCACTTTCTCCATCTGTAAAAGGGGGATAATGGGACTTATCTCCCCTGTAAAGTGCTCTGCAATTTTCTGAGGAAAACAAATATTAATACCCAATTCTTTATTTCAGCACCTCAATGTCTGTTGGACTAGATCTCTACCCCAGGGTGCTCACAATCGAAAAAGGCAATATAAAAAGAGAAGGCACAAGAAGTACTACTTCAATTTGACATGGACCCACTCAAGAACAAAAGAGAAATTTAGTAATCCCCAAAAGCTGGTAACAAATAATACTGACCTTTTGGGAAGCATGACTTGGGTCAAGAGAATCAAAAGTTCTGAAGGAAAAGTTTCTGGAAGAGGAATGCTACTCTTCATGCAAAGGACAAAGGTAGGGTTTCTATGCCTATGGCCCTGATCTTGCCACAAACTCACTGTGGCTATAAAAGTGTGGTAGGTCCAATCCAATACATTAAAACCAGTTCCGTAGTACTATCTACATAAAAGATTATATAAGAAATAAAGCAAGCTGGAAAAACATTACTGTTAATAATCTCTGTAATGACTCTTGAAAACTCAAAGACCATCTAATGGCAACCAGATTCCTCTCAATCCACAGTGACTGGTGTCTGTGTAAACACAAACCCTTGGCTGAACACATCGCTTATGACAGATCTTCTACATGCACAGAAAGAATGGTTTGGGGTATATTATTACGATGGGAAAGTTTATTGGCAAAGATGAATAGGAAAGATTTTGGCAGCTTACCCTACAAAAGAAATAATAGCTTGATAAAGTCAGTACAAACAATAGAATAAAAGACATTTGTACAAAAAGAGGAAGAATCTCGGAGCGACTTTAAAACTCAAGCTTAATTCTGGGGGTGACGCTGCAGCTTTCCTGCAAAGCAGCATCAAGTGCTTCCTGGCAAGGCTCAGTCGTATGCAGCTTGGTTACTCCTAAACAGACACAGAGTCACACAACTGGAAGAGTGACACCACTGTTGGACTGAATGGACCAAAAACTTCTTGATGGGGGTGGAGGGCAGGACAGGGAAGAGATGAGATTAATACGAAGGAAAGAGTGAAAAAAACTGAGAAACAAATGGCTAAAAGGTCAGACAGGTAGGGTGGCGAAAGCCAACAGAAGGTTTTAAGGGACCGTTTTGTTTTGGGTTTGAGTGTGAATATGAGGAAAGTGAAGATGCAGAAGGAAAGAGGCTAGGCAGTGAATGGAGAATCTGGATTAGGAAATTCAAGAATACATATTTTTACAGTTAAATGGAAAATCTCCAGTTTTTCCTCCGACATAAAATTTATCATTGCCAAATTTTTCTGGTTCTTTTCCTCTACCCTCCATTTCACACTCTAACAGCCTGACTGCATTAAAATTATGTAGCCTGGAACTGAGACTCCAGGATCGCTTCCATTCTCACATAATGCTGTAAAATATGTAGAAAGCCTAAGAGTCACAGATGGAAGACTTTTTTCTTTTCCAAGCCAAGGATATTACTTCAAAAGGCATGTATAGTCTCATTACAGTTCTAACAAGGGAAATGTACTGAGTCTTTGTTTCAGCTTTAAAAGACTTCACTTCAAGCTTGGTGCAACTCCACTGCTTTCAGTGGATCTACATCAAGATGGATTGGGTCACAAGACATTTACGACTCATTTTCCTCACAGCATGTGGTGAATCATGCAAGCTATTTCACAATGTGCACTCATAATATTTTTCCCCTTTTTACTTAAAAATGTCTAATCTCTCAGATGTATAAAAATGGCACAGAATGGCAGCACTGGTTTTATAATATCATGAAAAAGTAGGACCCAGAGGAATGAACATCAGGTAATTACTGACATTAAAGTGCTGTGCAATGCGTGAGGAAGTAAAAGATGCAACTGCATATAAGTCTTCAAAAAGGTGCTGTGAAGAATTTGCTTGTGTGTATATATGTCCCTTAACCCTATATAGTAACGCAAATATTTAATGTGCACAGCTCTGCAACTGTAACTTAATTTCCTGAGGCTCTTATCCATTAAATAGCAAGAAAGGTACTTTCTTGGTATCTAATAAATCTGTCATTAATAAAGAGTTTATGATGAAACCGTTCTCCGGGCTGTAGCTTGCATTTGTGGGAAGAAACTCTGGGCAGATTCCAGGGGAACCACAGCTGCTTTCAGAATGAAATGTCTTCCTATTTCTGGAGAGGTCAAACGAGAAGCCCTCAGCTCCACTTTGAAGCTATCGGGCCAGGTCAACATTCCTTTGACTCATTCTGGAAATCCTTGTATAATCTCCAGGGTGTGGTGTCTCAGCGAGACTCCTTAATTGCAAATGATGCTGGAGACAGAGCAGCTGCTAATTTAAATTTAAGCCAGCTTCCTCAGAGAAAGGTAACACTTGGCAAGTTTCTATCTGACTATGTAAATAATCACGACTGTAGCACTTAGGACACTCCCACATGTAAAAACATGGCAAGATAGGGTGGGGAGAGATGTTACAGATCAGTTAATCCAACCTCCTGCACAAAATGCAGGATGTGCTATTCCTAAACCTGTTTCTAAAATAGAAAAAAACCCCAAAAAACAACAGTTCCTGCAGTTTTAAATGGCTGCTAATTATCATCTGGGGTTTTTTTTATTTATTAAACAGGGAAATGACATGGCTTATTTAACAGCAAGGAGTTAGTTGCTTACATGCCAAGTTGATGAGAGTAGTATAGGAATATAGGTAAAAAGAATCAATTTTGGACATATTGTTGGCATAAATCATATGACTGAACTCATTTAAAAAACGCAGAATGACAAGTAACCACTGCAGAGATTGAGATAAAACTGTCTGTACAATCACAGATTTTATATCTAGAATCACATCCACACAAACACTCTATATTCAAAGGATACTGAACCACTTAACATTATTTAGCCTTTGAGCACTTCTTCAGTGTTATGATTATCATTACCTCCCCCGTTTTGCAAACCTGGGCATGGAAACAGAGAGAAGCCCATGTTCCAAAAGAAACTCTGTGGCAGACAGGGCAAGTAACTCCAAGGATCCTAATTCCCAATCCTCTGCTCGAACCACTGTGCCATGCTCTTCATCACATCCTACACCATTACTATAAGTATCAATGCCAGACTCCTCTTTCACAGGAACAGTGGCAAGTAATCTTAAATTCAATCAAGTGGGAGGGAAGACAAAAATGCCTCCAAAATACAACTTATCCATAAAAAGTCCCTCTTTGCTGTTTTTAGAAAAAGTTTTCAGGGAGGTTGTGTATATGAGTCAAATATGGGCTGAGAAAAAATCCACTTCTGCTCAAACTGACATCACATTTAAAGTATAAGCTTACGTCTCTTGGTCGACACCAAATAAAAGCACGAAGTAAAAGCTAACTACTACTTTGCTGCCTTCTCCTAGGAGCAATAACATGGTCTGTGGTGCAGAACTGGCTATTTCCTCAGCCTGTTCACCCACCAAATCTCTCCCTCTTAGCTTTCTTTTTAGGGAGTTATGAACATTCAATGAGAAAAGAAAGACTTGGAGTGTTTTGGTCTTTGCACCAATAGAAAGATGAACTGAAAAGATGGGGAAAAAACCATCACAACTCCAGAAAATATTTCCTTTTAAACACTAAAGGGAAAAATAAAGGAAGATAGGGTTGGGGATCTAAGTAGTCCAGTACGTCCAAGTACTACAAATGAACGTTAGCAATTCACAGCAGTTGCTTCCGTAGAAATGTCATGTTAATACATGTTTTGGAGCTGATTTATAATGCAATGTAGCAACTGGAAATGAAAAACTGCACTATGCACCTAGCCAGTTGTCTGTAGACTGTAAAAGCTTGGGCAACCATAGATCACAACTTGGAAGTACTTCAGGACAGGAGTAATAATCAAGCGAACAGGATTCAAATTCTGACTCAAGCATTACCTTTCTATATAATGCAAGTCAGACAAATCAACCTCTCAGCGGCAGTCAGCTGTATGGGTAGACACACCCACTGGGTGACAAGTATATATGTATCTTGTGATGCACTCCTTGCTATATACTTCTACCTTTTTTTTTTTGTCAGGGAGTAAATATTATAATACAAACCTGCCTAACAAGTTGCTGCCTTGATCACGAGCCTGCCTAAGGAAGAGGTAGAGGACTGTGAGACTGGAAATTAGAAAATAATATTTAGCACATGGTCAAAGAGACTGCTGAGTGAAATAAGACACTAGCATCTAGAGCTTGAAACTGGGAAATAGAGAGATATAATGTTTAAATTAGCAAAGCATTTGGTAATTGGTGTGGAAAATTACTTAAAGGCTGGTTACTAGAAGAGCAGAAGTGCTGTGGTGCATTGAATGACATGGGCAAGTCATTGATCTGTAGAGAAGCTATGGATTTTATGATACACGGAGGAACTGGGTAAATCTGTTCTAATGAAAGGAAGATTCAGAACATGAAAGCCAATAAACTATTTTAATTTGCCAGTTATTTCCCCACCACTTCACTGGTTAAATGGTTTGTTCCTGTCACTGATCAACGATTAAATGGATTTTTTCAACATAATGTAAAAGCAGGTACAATTCTGGTCTCACTGCTCTTTCAAAGAAATGGTGTTCCTTGTGGACTTAAACGTGCAGTTACTTACTAAACAAGAGAGTACAATTCTCCGTTATGGTTTTGGTGGTTGAAAGATTTCCCAGTCAGATATCCTTATAGAGCAGATCAAGCATATCCTCAAAGGTATGTTGAAAGCTGCTTTAGCAAACAGCTTGAAATAAAAATGTCTAGGAGGATGAGCAACACGTTGGAAGGACAGAACTCACAATTAAATACGTAACAGTAAACTATTCATTAAATGATGAACATATAGGAATACTAGTAGACATCTGAGAGCTTAACATGCAAAGTAAAAACAGGTTTTTCAACAACTCTTTTCAAAGGATGCTTAATGTTGAAATATTTTCTTTTTACTACTGAAGTTTAAAAATAAAAACCAGTTTGGGAACAATGGTTAAAAAAATAAAATACCCATCACCATATTAGAAAGGATTTCTCTAAAGGAATGTTCCTGAAATTATATTTTTGAATCTCTCAGTTGGCTATTTTTAGGTATAAATAGCCTATTAACACGTCCATTCACAGCTCCCTGGCCTTGTATTAATGCAAAACAGTGTATATGCCGTCATGTACTATTGGTTAATTACCTAGTGATACAGAGCCACATAACTGGTTTTACTTTTTATTAGCCAGATGCTGCCAGAGACTTGGGATCACCTAGAAGGTTGACCTCAAGATTTTCTTTTCCTCATCTAACAGAATCACCCTCCTCACCCTCCACTTTTATAGCTGCAGTGTATTTAGTATTGTGTTTGTTGTATGAGTCAGGCCAGATTACTCACCTTCTTGAGGATACATCTGGGTATACATATGCAGTCAGAGTACATTGATTTCAGAGTTGAGGCATTTTGGTGGGATGGTGCTTAGAGACTGCAGTGAGTTTTAACACAGGTCTATAATCGATAATTCAAAGCAGAATCTGGTCCATAGGTCTCAACTCCTTATATATAAACCCTTCAAAGTCCACTAGAACTATCAAAAAAAATCCCACACAAACCAGTAGGGTTAAATGGATGTAGGGCAGAATTCAATCTAAGGACAGCAATGTCTGCAAACCAGTCCACTTCATAATGCATCCCCTGTCAACTCCTTAAGTGGGAGTCATTGACAATAGATGCATTCTTCTCTCATTGAGGGATACACACATCTCATGTTTGAGAAAAATAGCATTTCTTATGCTCTGCATTTCCCACCATTGAGCCCTTCAGGAGCAAGTAGAAAATAAAGCACAGACGCTTGAGTACACAGGGACAAGGCTTCATATAAGGCTCAAGAAGAAAGAGAGCTGCACCTTTAATGCTGCTGCTGTTAAAAGCCCCACAACATTTCCATTAGGTCCTACGAACCTGAATTTCTGACGTTCAATCGAAACTGTGACAATTTGCCTCAGCATGGAGCTTCAGTATCAGAATGAACTTTTATTCTGCAAATCTTCCAAGAGAAAATATATTTGACTGCTTAAAGGAAGAGAACAAAACAACCAGCAGGCCCTCAGAGCTCTTTATATTTCGTGCACTTGAAGCACTTAATTACTTTGCACTAGTTCAAAATTACTTTGTTTTTCAATGAGATGCTTGCAGCCTATAAAAACAGCAGCGTAAAATGAGGTGCTTTCAGCTTTTTGCTTTAACTGTTGTGGTGCTGCCCAATATGCTGGTAACAGTGGATAATATAGTACTATAGTGACACTCATATCTGATATGGCTTCCTTCAAATCTCACTTTTCCATTCTGAAAACCAAAAGCATTGGCAGAGCAGTGGAGTAGGGAACAGCTGGTGCTGTTTTAAACCCAGGACTGATAACTGTTGAAAGAAATGCATGGGTATCTTGGATACTAGCTAAGGTTGAAGTACAAGGGGCACTCTGAAACATGTGCCTGATTACCCAAAGAAAAGGAAAGTACTGTTGGCACCAATTAAAAAGCATATATTTCTCATGGTGAACAAGTAGTACAACTATGGAACTCCCCGAAGAACTTTTTTTTTCACTTCTGGTATTTTTCTGGCCCTTCAGAAGGGCCAACAAGCATTCCTTTTTTTGCAAGGCTGAAAATGAAAGAGTTCACACAGAAAATATGAATTTGTTTAACAAAAGTGTAAGCACCAGACAATCAAAAAAACCTAACTAATGAAACAAACGTTAAAATGCGATAGTTGTGCAAAAAAAGTATTGTGCTCCAGTTGTATTCTCCTAACATGTAGTTATTAGCTAAAAAAGAAAGAAGGGCTTTTTGCCAAACATATTTAGGCCTTCATTTATATAAACCAAATGTTATTTAAGAAGGTGGTCTGCGGTCCTATGGATAACATGGAGAACACTAACTGGGTCCACTGGTGAAAAGGATGCTTTCAAATTTTATTTCAATTCAAAATCTTGAGGCTGGTCCATAGTCTGCAACTCTCTCAGGCAGTACTTGAAAACCATATGTAAAAGCTGTCCTTGTGCCTTGCACAGTAAGTGTGTTTTCAGTGTGAAATCCCATTTAGATTGATTAAGTAAATCCTTTGTTAAAAAGAAACATTTTCTAGCACTATTTGTTAGCACTTTTGTCCTTATGGAGCTACAGTACTTAAAGATAGGGGGTTCAAAAATTAGGAAAGGATTTCTTACATATTTATATTAATAGGAGCCACCAGTGTGATATTACAGTTAGCAGAGCAAACAATACACTGACATGCATAAAATCGATACATCTCAAGCAAAACTAAGGAAGCTATTCTCCTGCTCTCTTCTGCATTGGTGAGGCCGCAGCTGGAGTACTGCGTCCAGTTCTGGGTGCCGCACTTCAAGAGGGCTATGGAAAAACTTGAGAGTCCAGAGAAGAGCCACTCATATGATTAGAGGCCTGAAGAGCAAGCCATACGAGGGAAGGCTGACAGATATGGGACTGTTCAGCCTAAAAAAGAGAAGGCTTCAGGGGGATTTGGTGGCAGCTTACAAATATATCAGGGGTGAGCATCAGAGGCTACGCGAACAACTATTCACCAAAGCACCCCAGGGGAAAAGCAGGAGCAATGGTCATAAACTCCTAGAAGAAGGTTTCAGATACAAGGAAAAACTTCACAGTTCATGTGACCAACCTCTGGAATAGACTCCCAGCTGGGGTGGTGCAGGCACCTACCCTGAGATCTTCAAAAGGAGACTGGACACACACCTTGCGGGGCTTATTTGCCCCCAGCAGTCTTTCCTGCCTGGAGCAGGGGGGCTGGACCTGATGACTTCACAAAGTCCCCTCCAACTCTAAATTTCTGTGAATCTGTGAAAGGAAACCTTGCAATGTTGAGGGAGCAAGGCCCATTGCTTAGGCCTAAGGGACCAGAGCTGGGCTGCTGAACTTCAATCCTGACACTAACATCTTTACAAAATAATAAGACGACGACGACAACAACAACGACTTCACAGGAATGCTGTGAAACTTTAGAGTTTATAAACCATTTGGATGTCTTCAAATGAAAGGCTAGTGACATTAATCTGTCGGTGTGTGCATGTGACATGAAGACAGAGGCCAGCATTCTTGCGCTGTCTAAATTCCAGGCATGGCTTGTCGGGGCTCCTAGGATGGTGGCATGCCTACAGCAACCACTGGGTTCCCTCTGGGTGCACTTGGCTTTACAACTAAAGGATTTCATTTCCTTCCTTTCTGTAGCAATGCTGCAGGAAAACAACTGGTATGCCAAGTCAGCCATTCTACTTCCATGGAATATGTTGGTGCTGGTGATCCATGTCCTAATTGAAGCAAGGGACCAGGCAGAGGCTGTGAGGGCAGGTTGTCAGGTGGATTCATCTCATGTTCTGTGGAGTACCAGGTGAAAGACATTCCTATTTTCCAATAGGGAGTAGTCTGCAATCAGCACAGGGGCAGAGCTTATCAGTGATCTATAAAAGTAAAGTTTCCTGCTTGAAGACCTGAAGTCGCTATGGAAAGCAGGTGAATCGAGGCAACCATGCTAAGCTGTACTATGTACGTTGGTGTTGTTTCTTGGCAGGTGGTCTGTAGAGGACAGTGGGTGACCAGCATGCGGAGAGCAGATCAGCACAACAGAAGAAGTCGGACAACAAAGGTTGGGCGTGCAATAGCAAATCAGGATAGGAAGCAACTGGCAGGCCGAGAACTGACTGCAGGATTACATAAAGTTCTGCATTGCAGCTCAAGCTCACCACAGATTCAGATTCTGGTTTGAAGCAAGTGGTTAGAGGGAGGGATGGGAGCTCCTGCCGCACAAGCAACATTAAACACAGATGCGAACAAATGGAAAATAACAGATCCATCCAGGCACAGCATCAGCAATCCCAGCCAAAAAGGGCTCCGAAGGGCGTGCAGAGACAGAACGTCACATCTCCTTCAAACATCTAGGGAGACTAATTAATCACCTAAGGCAAAGATGACACATGGGAAGCCCCAGGGCATGTTGCAGAATGGCTGCTTCTCTGCCTCTCAAATTAAAGTGGAGTGACACTGTTCTCTCTGAGCCTGCCTGGCTTTAGGGGATTTTAGAATTTCCCTTAGATAGCACTACTGAGAAGCCCAGGCAGGGGGCCGGATTAGTCACACACGACATGAGAGGAAAACTTACAAGCAATTTATAAGCGGTCCAGAGAGGCTCTGCCTTGGAAAGGAACACAGCCATGTCTTGTATCTTCTCTGCAAAAAACAAACAAAAAAAAGAGCTGCCACGAAGAAGCCAAGTTTTAGCGCTCACAATCGCTGGCTTCACTGCAGAGTCAGAATCTCTGTTGGTCTCATCTGAGTCATAATGGAATAAATCTTAAGGGAGCCTCCATCTGGGCCCCTTACCAGGGGTCAAGTTTTAGTTCCACATCATCCTCTCTTTTTTTTGTACTCGTGATGCTATCAGAAGCCAAGAGGAGTGCCATAAAGCAAGGGTTCAGTCGGCAAACCAGTTTCCCAGAATACTAAGGTAACAAGTTAAATCACTCCCACAGATAACGTATGGAGATACTTTGTCCCACAGCCAACAGCAGCTGGGACCCATCAGTTGGTCCAAAACATGCTGGCAGTGGCCTCCTGAAGGGTCAAGATGCAGTTAGCTATAAGCATGGGACACTAGCACATAGATTAATGGGACACCAAACCATAAGGTGGATTTCATAGGAATGCAGGGCTGGAAGGGACCTCCTGGGTCATCAAGTCTGCTCCCCAGCTGGTGCACATAAAATGAGCTCTATCCCAAGTACCCTGCATTAAAAGAAGTCCATAAGATTTAACATCCTCAAAGCCTGGTCCTGATACTAACCCATTTCAATCTTCACAGTCTATAAGGTATCATCCCCATTATCCCCATGTAAGAAATGGGGAAACTGAGGCTCAGAGATATTAAGGCCGCATTCTTCAAAGTTGCTCTTTTGGCTTTGAGATGAGACATCTCAAAGTCAAGATACTCAAAACTATCAGGACATGCTTTAAAAAAAAAAGTGTACACTCATTGGTCAGTCCAAGGGTTAATAAGCAAGTCAGTGAGTGAACCTAGAGTAGAATCCAAGTCCTCTTGCCTATATTCTTCTGCCCTATATTTAATCCACTAGATAAGATGGAGTTCCTTTATCCAAGGTCACTGAGAAAAAAGTGCAATAATGAGGAAGTTCTATTTATTTCCTTCCTAGAGACAGTAACTGGCCTGTCAGAAGGAAACTCTAGCCACTGTTCACTATGGACACAAGAAACCTTGCTGCTAGTTAAGCACTCTAGTGACAGAGCACAACAAGGCAGTATCTAACTCTGGCAAGAGTCCTTGCAAAAAAAAACCATTCCAGTAAAGAAAAGCTATAGGCTGTGACCTGCCTATATAAGCCAGGCTTTGTTTATGGTGCCAATTTCTCATTGCTGTTCACATTAGGAAGTGTGAATGAAAGGATTAGGAAACAAAAAGTTAATGCTGACTTGAAGGGAGAGAAAGCGGCTTACCGAGGTTTCATTTCTGTTCAGTAGACCAACAAGGCCCAAGATTCTTTAAGGCCCGTAATTATTTTAGGTGGGAAAGAAGAAGAGTCTATATATACATGGCTGCCTGTTAGGAGCTTACAAAAAAAATCCCCAAACACCACATCAAACAAACATCAAAGGCTGCATCAGCAAGGCAGACAGCTGCCAACAGGTTTGAATCCAGACTCCCAGTCTCTGTAGAAGGAGCCTTCAGAGGGAAGAAAGCTGCACTTCCTGTGGCTAAATCAGGACACTTCACCCCTGTACATATAAATAGCAGAATTTACCCTTTTAGGTGTTATTTTGTGCTGAGCTGTAAAGATATGCACATTTCTTTTCAGAGGAACATTTCCATGACAACTGAGAATTTGAGCACCAGCAGTTGATTCCAACCTTGCAGAAGACCTCCAGACTTTCTAAGCTATACCTTTGCTCTTCTAGATAAACATTTTGGCCCACTTCCTCAGATCTCTCAATTATGGCAACAGTCAGTGCTTACCTTCCTTGGAAATGTCAGCAACAGCAGTCCATACTCTACTTTGCCAACTATATCGGGTGACAGCAGATTGAAGGAGAAAAGTGTCCCACCAGAACCTCAAAGGTAGGCAGCTTGTGCAAAGATAGTAAGGGACTGGATGTTCATCATTACAGCTTTCACAGATGCATTTTTGTTCTTTAATCTAGTCTTAGCATCTGATAATCAGTGTTGTCTGATGCAACAGAAGCCTACTTTTAAAAAGGAACACCTCCTACAAAGCCTGATTAATGTTCTGAATTTTCTATTTTTACTTGCCTCTGTAAAGTCAATCACAGCCTTCCAGAGTTCCTAAGACTCAGACTGTTTAATTGTTCTTCCTTCACTAAAAAGAAAAAAAACCAACATCAGGGATGAGCTGTTGCCCTCTCTCTGTTTCTATGTGGACACTCTCTCCAAGTGATAGGCTCCACTTGTGCTTTCCTCTGAACATAATCCCAGGTTTCACCCCACTTGTTGCCTGGTCAGCATAATCTACAACACTGCCTATAGCACCTCACCAGACCCAGTGGAGGTTGGACTTCACTACAGAAGCTTAAGACTCCATGAAATTGCAGCTACTTTGCATTGCCTTATCAAAACAACTATCAATTACTTGCCCAAAAGAACATGGAGAGAAAAGGGTTAAAACAACTAAAGACTACACACCCAGTCTTAAACATACCTTTTCCTTACTGTGTTAAGCGGATTCCATTTGAGTTGTATACCTACCTATCTACCCACCCCTGAAGTTGGGACCAGGCTGTACCTCTAACAACTACAGCCTCTTTAGTAGCCTGACCCCCTCAGTCAGCGTGCATCTGAGCATCAGCCACTGGAGCTGCCTTTGGCCAGCAAGTTTTTGGGTCCTGCAGTTCAAAAGTTAGCTACAGAGTTACATCTGTAGCTACTCTACAGCCAGCAATGCAACAGCCACAAAGTCCATAGACAGAATTTTGCATTTTACATATAGCACAATTCATAAAACATGAATGACTCCCACATTCTTCACAAGACAGGAAGCCAGCAAGGGTGAGAAGATGAGGGAGGGAGGGCGGAGTGACTGTTTTGTGATTAAGGACCACAACTCATGCACAGGACAGCTGCTTCTATAACAGGCTGTGCTAGAAACATCCTTGGACAACTCCTGATGGGCCTGTTTCTGAGAGATGCTGCATTTCTCAACCCTTACTGACTTTGACAGGGTACAAGTATGCTGCTTTTCATCTCTCCAGCTTAAATATAGATGTCCAAGTCCAGTATTTAGAAGCCATTAAGATTCTTGAAATCCCATTCAACTACCACCTGAAGCTATAACCTTGTAGGGTGCCTAAAGTAGGCAGGCACAGAGCAGTCTAAGTCCTGATACTGTTGAGCTCCTCACAGCCCTAGATTGTGTCTAAACCCTGACAGGCTTCAAACCAAGCATGTCTCAAAGAAAAAGACAACTGGGGGGGCAAAGGTTTTGTTTTCAGCATGGGGTTC
>NW_017728916.1:1563321-1579471 GCF_001723895.1 Crocodylus porosus
AATTTAATGTAATTGGACATAACTTAAACACCTACTCCTGCTCTTCTGGGGTAATAGCAACCTGCTCAAGAGGGCTGCCAAGACTAAAGTGACTGTACAGGTTGTGGACAGAGCAAGGATATGTATGGGCTGTGCGTATTCAGTGAGTATAAAAGAGTTAACTAGGAAGAAGCTAGGATTACCACAGCTCCAGCTGCAGCAGAGGTTTATCACTTAGTAGTGGATGAATCCCAAAGCTGCCAGGTCTGTGAACAAATGGAAAGCCAAGTGACTGCTTCAGCATTTCCCAAATCAGCAGACTCCAGTAGGATGTAGTTTATGCAGGAATTCGTGACCTCAGAGATTGCCCTTGGAAGCTGTCCTACTACTAGCCTGAACAACAACAAGCCTTTCACTCTAGCCACAAAAGCAAACCAAATGCACTCCTCCAGCACCTCTTCAATGTAGCATTTTATCTTGTGAGGGGCTCAATCTAATGAGAAGGCCACAAAATAGAGATCTTCACAGAAAAGGGTGAACTATGCCCTGCAACTAGAATATAAAATATTGTGTCTGAATTTTATGACTGGTTTCCAGTCTCCCTTGTCTCAATCTGAACACCAGATTGAGGCACATCTGTTCTGGATCTGTAGCGATCTGGGGCCTTGGATCCTCTATAGCGGCATCAAAGAACAATTGTGCCCAACAGCTTTTGAAAACAAACCTGCCTGCCTGCTGACCTGCTGCCTGAGGGATTTGCCAGCTTGGTGTGGGATGGCCACTTCCTCTTACACATCATGAATAAGATCAATGGGAACACAAAGGAAACCAGGGCTATATGGTACCTATCCCAAACCCACTGCATCAGCATTCAGACACAAGACCTGATCTCTCCAGGTGAAAGTATGCTTTAAAACTGCTATGGTAGGATACGAATTGCAGATTCCTCTTGGAAAAGCAGGAGAGATTATAATATAAAGCAAACTATAGTGCCTTGCTTAAAAAGGGATGTGAGGGAGAAAAGTCACATATTCAGAATACCCTGATAATACTATAGCAAGGTCTTCTAGTCATAATAGTGGCATTGCAGAGTTTGAAATCAGTTCTGTAGCGTACTGCACACAACCTTACGCTGCTAATCAGTCAGCACAACACATGGACTTTGTGACTCCTTTAACATTCTGGCGCAATGCCACACAGTCAATAATAATCAGGTGTCACAGACCAAAGCCTTGTCCCTCCAGCACAGCAATGCTCAAGGGCCCAGAGGCCCCTGCATGTATTTGGCAGGCCCTCCGCTATCTGTTCTTCCTTGCAAACTGCCCTGGTTCCTGAATTAGCATAGGGTGCTTTTAGGTCTTCATTTTAAGACTGTTATTCCCATGGCTGTAGAGGTGGCCTGAGCAATGCTGCCTTAAAACAGGTGATAGCGGTTAGGGTGCAGTGTGCTCTCTATCTGAGCAGAGTCCAAGAGCCAGGAGAAAATTTTCACAGGCAACAAGAACAGTGACTTGTGCTCTTCAAAAATCTCTCCTGAAAAATCAAGTAACAACTCTAGACCCATGAATGGAGGGCAGTGAAAACTGAACTGACTTATGCTCCATTTGACTCCTTCCCAAAAAAAGAGGTGTAATTTGAGTGGGTGAGGGCTAAGGGGGCAAGCAGTGGGCAAAAGCACAAGCTGATCTTCCTAAGGCGATGTATTGATAGGTGACAGCTCATATGATGAATTATTTTTCCACCTCTTGTGGTAAGATAATCTTTTGTTTGCTTTTTTTCTGGACCAGACCAGTTAATGCCAAGGGCAAATTATGCTGTCATAGGAAAGGCAGTTTTCCATGGAGCAGTGAATCACGGATGCCTCCAAAAACATCACTTCAGTGCTCTAAGCCAGTGGTTGGCAACTTTTAAAAACAACTGGGCCAGAACAACCTGGCTTAGACTGAGCTAGTTGCTGCTATCATCGCCACTTTTCCTTGGCACAAGGCCATGGCACAGGTGAGGGCCCGCAACCTAGCACTGCAAGAGTGAAGCCCTCTGCCACTGCATGCTGCCAAATCCCCGCTAGCTGTACAGGCTGGATCTGATGGCCCCACGGGTCAAATCCAGTCAGTGGGCCACGTGTTGCTGACCAGTGCTCTAAGCCTAAGGGGAACAACAGGTTCCACAGTGAGAAAGGAGAAACGAGAGGCTTTAAGTCATGCTTACACACAGGGAGAGGAACAGGTCAGAAAATAAAAGACAAAGAAAAGGGGAGCCATATTTTGTTTCTTTCTTTTTGTGAGCCTGCCCCGGGCTCGCCGAGTTGCAAAGCTTAAAAGAAGAAAAGGGGGGTGCTCCATTTTCCCATGCATTAAGTCAATGGGTTGCCTCTTCCAAGTAGAACTGTTTACACCACACTTTGTTCAGTGCCTGTTTCAGGACAAGGGCTCCAAAGAAATGGGGTATTAAGTAAATAACACTAACAATTTGGAAAAATAACCAGCTTTATGTTGTTTTCAGTCCAAGTTTCACAACGAGACTATCACCGTATCAGTGTAATGAGTGAGCTGTGCCATCCTCATACACACTTTAAAAGGAATGCCAAGGTTGCCAGAGAAAACAAGGCCACCCAGACACAGAAAGTAAATCAGATTACATCTGACCAGGTACTAGTAATGTTGTATTTGAACAGATTTGTCTACCGGTCAGGACCTGCTCCTGCACCCACCAAGGTCAATGTGAGTTTAGTTATGGTCCTAAAATGGGGGCAGGCCCAATCTCTCAATTATTCATTGACACCAGCTTGACACATGCTTGATCAAGAACAGAGATTATGGAGTGAACAGGAGGAGAGAAAGAGAGAATCAGAAAGGAAAGTGGGAGGGGGGAGGGAATTAAAAAGCCAGATCCAAATAATAACAGCTCTATTGCTGAAGCTGGATGCAAAGTTAGGCCTTTCACATTTGCTGTGACCGGTGCTATCAGAAGACCCGTTTATGCTTCTCTTATTAAGATTCCAAATTACTTGAGTATACTGGGAAGTTAAATGAGTGGCTTTTCATGAGACAGAGGGCTTCTGTGTATCTGCAGGGAGGATTTCCACACATATCTTCATTAATGTATCGTACGCTGGCTCTAAACTGTAGCTCTCTTTGTAAAACAGGATAACTTAATGTGAGCAACTCACTGCCAAGTTCTGTTGGGTACACAGAGCTAATATTTGTGGGGAAAATGTCAGTCCTTACTGCACTGGCAGGGAGAAGGGTGTGGTGAGAGAAGTCTCCGCCATCCTATCTTGATGATCATTTAAGTTCTGTTTAGAGGTACAGAACTGTAAAAATAAACATGTGTGTCCAAAGTATCAGCCACTGATGCCTCAAAAAGAGGGAAAACACAGTGACACAGAGCCAAACCATCATCCTTAGAAACCAAGTGGGCACTGTATAGAAATACCTGGCCCACAGGGCTACTAAGGTAGCTGGAGGGAACTGAATCCTTCTCTCAGGCTACTCCACAGATCATACTGCTGTCGTAATAGTAGGGCCCCCAAGACTGCCAGACCTTCCACATGGCAGGACCCTTGCCTACTGTATTGACAGCAACAAAGCCATCTTCTGCAACAGCACTACTGGGAAGCTTATGAAGAGCATATTATCTGTGATGCTCAGGCCATGCAGAGCACTCCCTGGGATCCCCACATTTGCTCCCATACTTATCCCAGTTTCATACCTCCCTGCAACAGCACTACACTCATTCCATTCTCAGCTGTGACTTCTGTAGCCAGAGTAGGCAGGGTCTGACCTGTATGTGGGTGCATTTTAGGCAAAGAGGTAAGGCTGGATATTCTGTTAAAAGGAATTGCTTATGAACATAATCAGATCTTTGATTTTACAGGACATACAATTTCCAGTCAAATCAACAACAGCCTGTAAGGATCTGCAATTCTCATTCCTCTCTCAAAGTCTCCATTACAGGTGCTGAACTTGTTCTCTCCTGTATGATCAGATAGGCGCTTCGCTTTTCTTCTTTATATGAACCATTCTAGTTATTGTGCCTCATGCTGCAAAAAGATTCAGGCTAAACAGGTGGTTGTATAGTGTATAGGTCCAGAAGTGATTTGCAAAATTACATCTAGAGAGAGTCATGTTAAGTAAGATTAAAAAACAGAAACAGCACATGCGCCATGCCACAGACACACCCCACCCTCCCATACCTACATGGGAACGCTGTGCTCCTCCATCCACAAGATAAGAGTTCACAGCTTCTTGATATGTATAACTTTACAAAATCCAACTTACAATTTAACAGTCCAAAACATTTTATAGTGCAAGAGATGCAAGGAGACTGAAAGGATACAGGGTCTGGGGCCACAATGTTACAGTACATCCAACAATGTGCAGTAAAAGTATAGGACTGATTCAAAACCAGTACTGTTAAAACACATGGAGGAGAAATACCATAAATACACTTGTTCTTCTTATACTGCTTTTTTTATTCCTCAAGCAATCGTCTTTCTGCCTTAAAATATATCTTCTATTTCAAATCTGGCAAGGCTCTTAATGTTTATATTACACTGCCATTAAAGTTATTGCATCACAAGAGTGCATTAAGATCCATTATCAAGACATTATCCCAGTCTCATGAAGTCACTCTGATCTCTCCCACAAGTTTGCAATGTGCTGTAGCCACATCACCACAGAGACAGCCTAGTGACATGTAATTTTGCATGTGTTAGGTTCAATTCTTAGCCGATCTGAATTAATGGACACTCATTACAGCTACTGCAGTTATGCTGATTTACACCAGCTAACAACCTGGTGACAAGGTGAGGAAATATTTAATCTAGTCTGTACAGATAAAAATCTGAGGCTGGATCTGCGGGTCAAGTTGAAGAACTCAAAAAGAAATAGATAAAATTTTCATAATCTTTATATCACAAGGAGCTGTGCCCTGTGAGCATGGAAGATCAATAAATCAACATGGTACTGTTAAGTGGATGAGCTGAGAGAGTGACTTATTCAGAAAGGTTTAAACAGAAACCCAAGAACATCTGGTTATTATTGCTGGAGTGCTCCATCAAGTAGATGAGTTTGGAGACCTCTGAAGAAGAAAACTTAGAAAAGCTTCCCCACTGGATGTGCTAAGTAGGAGTCAGTGAAAATGGAACAAAGTGATGCCTGGACAAAGGAGACCTAGGATGGAGGAGAAAAGGACAAGAAAAGAATTTTGTAGAACCTTACGCAGAAAACAAATGTTTACTACATGAACCAGATTATTAAAAAAAAAATGTCATCACAAAACAAAAAAACAAACTAAACACAGAGTCCATAGCAACAATACTGTGTAAGCCAAATTTTCAAAATTGCTGTACCATTAAGCTCCGGACTCCTGTCTACTCTACAGGCCACAGGACATGGTGATCTACAGGCAGTCAGAAACATGGGTCTCTACAATCAAAGCCTGATCCCCAAGATAAATTTGTGCTAATCCCATAGTTCCTGGAAAGGATGACAAGTGCAACATGAAAGGCTGTTTTGGTTTTAGTTATGTCCCTATCTGTAAATTCAGCAACAAAATTAAATGGAGTAGCAAATGTCAGGAGGAGTAGCAAAGAAGAGAGGGAAAGAGGTTGGGAAGAGAAGAGAGAAGGTACATGAGGCAGAATAATGTGGCAAGCAACGCGGTGGCTTATTAGCTTTGTCTACCAGGCTTAGCAGGGAACTTAAGAGCAGGGGCAGCAGAGAGGTGGAAGTACAGATAGGATGAGCTAGGGATGCAAAGACCAGCATCACTGCTGAAACAGAGGGTCTGAAGGCTGATTTGCTAGGAAAACATTTCAAGACATGGGTTGTTGTGGAGTCCCCATAGCGCTCTGAAGATGAAGACAAAGATGTTTTATGTGAAGAGTCCCCACAAACACTCCCCACCCACAGGGAGCTGCAGAAGTGTAGTATTCAGCCATTCTGCAATGTTAACAGAAAGTGTTAAATAGCACTACAATACAGTAATGAGTTTTTTCACCTCTTCAGGACATGCTTGCTCACTGTCAACAATCACAACACGCGAGTTCCCTTGGAGGAGACATACTGTTTTAATCATACCTCCGGGCTTTTTATCCGAGTGCCTTATTCTAGAATGATTTTGAACTTAGAAGTGCTCCAATTATTTCCTGGGAGCGTCGATCTAAAATCTCTTGCTAAGACTGCTCCAACTTTCTGAGCTCCCTTTCCAGCTTTCCAGGCATACAGTTTATCATTTGTAAGGGGGAGTCTCTTTTTTGTTGTTTATCTCTGTCTGGGTTTCCTGTGAAGAGAATTGGCTGCTACAGCTAAATTTGCTCATACAAAGCCCCATGTGGCCAGAGAAAGTCTCCTTCTTGTAAGAATTATGCAACAAAGAAATAGTGCTCATGAAGACAAGAAGAGCAGGAATGTCTAGAGTGGTTTGTAGCTATTTCTGTTCTTTCACAGCAGAAAAAGGAGGGGAGATATTTGAAAAAACCTAAGTCAAGCTTTGGAGTGTTTCTGCTTCACAGAAAGAAGAGACTAACCGAGCCCCAAATGAAATTATTAGCTATATAGCGCCTGAGCTCAGCTGGCAGATTACCTAAAACCATAGGGTTTTGTAGGGGGAGGAGTGGCAGGGGGAGAAAAGAGAACAGAGCTGGCAGGAGGGAAGGAAAATTTAACCTCTTAATCACTACCTCTCTCTCCAGTCCAAAAGCACTGGACTGTAATTGTTGTGTGGGCATCATACACACGGCTAAAATAGTAATTTAGCATTACTAACCACTCAAGTCAGATGGCAGGAAGTACACAACATGCTTGTGCCTCAAAACAGCTTACCTACTACTGTTACACTTTTCACCTGTGATAATTATAGCTGATCCAAGTTTGAAAAATACTGTTTTTCTCTCTCAGACATCTTAGCTTGTGCATGTGACTGTTTTGCGTCCAGCCACATTCACTGCATCCCATTGTTTTCCCGTGTGAGCCTCACAGAGCAACAAGGGAGAAACACATTTGCAAAGACAGCAAAATATTGTTGTAAAACCACAAACATCCGCAGCAGGACTTCAGGGCAGCTGTAATACAACTGTTTAGTGCTGGTCTTAGCTGACTAGATGTCAAAATCAAATGTCCCTTTAAAACTCTATGGAGGTGAATGAATGCAGCATCTCAGACTAAGCCCCATATAGTACTTTTCACTGAAAGATCACACAGTATTTTTTTAAAAGGTGATATATTAGACATGTTCTACAGATGGAGAAATTAAGAAACTGTGACATGCAGAAGACCACAGAGGAAGTCTGCGTCGCCTCTTTCTTTCTGCAGCAAGGAAACATGGTCAAGGCTTCTTGGCCACAAATTCCTTTTTTGTGTTTTCCAATTGTCAAATATTTGCGATAAGGGAAAAGCTAGGGTCTCACTAATGCCCAAGCAGTCCAGCACAAACACAAGCATTCAGAAAGGGCACAGTCACATTAATGATTAATAGTAAAGAGCTTTGCTGTTTATGCCCTACTTCAATATCACAGTTACAGAAGTCTTCAAAGCAAACATGCACTTGACTTGAAAGTCTTTCCTTGTTCTTTGGCCCCTTCTTTAATAGAGGGAAATGCTCTACCCTATCAGCACCGCTACATGCCAACGAGACTGGCTCTTGCTGCCCTATGCAGTGGTCTCGCTGCTGGTCACAAACTGATGATTCTGGATTTTAGATACAGAACCTCTGATCTCCCCCGTTAGGAGCGAGAGGCAGAGAAGGAGCTCTGATGACCTGGTAAAGCACTCATCATGCCAGACTCTCTTCAGTTTGCAATCTCGCTTGCGGGGCAGATTGAAGAAACAGATGCAGGGGCAAGGAGGGAAAATGGGATTCTGCTTTCCATTAGAAACATGAAAGGAAGATGGAAACTAATCATCAACCTGCTGAGTTGCTTTCAGGGTTGATTTAAGAGTCCTGATAGGAACACCGAACCAAAGCTACTGCTAAATTAACTCTCAGATCTGACCCTACCGATGCCCAATTAGGGAAGGATGTCACTAAGTAAGGACCTGTCACTGCCACATATCATGACCATAGCAACATTCCTTCTCCCCCATTCTGATTAGAGGCTCCTTCACTGTAGGGATGGGGCTCTACAAACTACAGGTTGGAACGAGGCTTACGGGATAGATATCATCCTCCTCCTTTCCCCCAGACACCACCCTAATGAACAAATCAGGTGAAGAGTTAATACAGTCCGAAGTAGAGGAACATTTCTGGCCAAGCTCACCATAATGTGGTCTCCCCTCATCTCTGCTTCCTCAGCAGAGTTCATAAACAGCAGCCAGAGGAAGAAGCACTGTTAGCTCAGCTGGGCTGATGGGAATGGGCGAGAGCGATGCTCCAGAGCTAGTGTCAATATACTACAGAACCTCCAACAGGGATAATCCCGAGTTTTGGCAAATCTCCCAAGTCCTGTCATTTTCGGGTTGGATGAGTGGAGCTGGTCTCCTTCCTTTCCCAGCAACAGTTGGATGGAAACTATGAGTGAAATCTCCCTCTGTTCATCTCCTGCCTGACCCCCTCCTTCCTCAGAAAGGATCTGGGGTGCGTCAGTGTACCCCCTCCACTTATTTAAGGGAACAGACCCAGTTGAAATCTATTCAGCTCTATGGAAAGAGTCCAATAGGGAAGACTCTAATATGGTTCAGAATCTGAAACTACTTAATAAAGGGGAAAAAAAAGTCAAGTGAACATATGGAAAGTAATTAACAAGGATGCTTTGAGAATCTGTTCATTAGGTTTTGCTCAGATCACACAATTTAAGATAAATGGCAATGAATTACTGATAGCGTAATGATAGAAGAGTGAGTCCCTGTCAGGCCCTTCACTTTATTTCTTCCACTCAGCTGATTTGGGAGTTAGGTCTAAAGATGGGATGACAAAGTGCATTTTAGCATAAAAGCAACCAAGTGTCCTCTTCAAACCAAAACAAAACACCTACATTTGAATCTGCATTTAGCATTTAAGGTTGTCAATCTGCAGTACTATGCACTTAAAATTATTATTTTTAAGTCTGCAGTAAAATTCATATACAAAGTTGCTACAAATATTTGGGTCAGAAATGGATAACAGCATTATTTACTACTCTAGAGTTCTTCAGCAGTGTATGCGTTTCTTCACTGTCTTCCTCCTAAGGGTGTCACAAAGGCACCTAAAGATCTCAGGGCAAGTCATGCACTTGAATGACTCCCAGTGGGTGCTAGGTGCTCCAATTCCCTTGGAAACCTGTTATTTCTGTTGGCTCTTATTTAGCACGCCAGATTTAAAAAAATAAATTCTCTCATGATTCTAGTAGACATTTCTACAGAATGTATTGGCTAGTCTGGCTACTTTTCCTTGGTGGACAATTTATTAAGTTGTTCAGTTTTTTAATGAATTGCACACAATATTTTTTGCCACTTAGGAATAGCAATTGGGTCAAGGAGATAAACAAATAAATATGAGGGAGTGAAATCTATCTACATCTGGAAGACTCTTATTCAAGATGGGAAGGCTGTCCCAGTGCACAATACAGAAGGATGTACTTGCACATCTCCATTGGTTAGGCTCACAAGTTTTGGCTCCCAGAATGATATTTATAGAATTCTGGAGACTGGGAACCAGTTCTTCCTTTATGCTGTTACAACTCAAGAATTACTATACTGAAATCATTATAGTTAAGGGAGAGAAGAGACAGCCATGCTTTACTCTTACTTGCTGATAGATGCATACAGAAAATGGAAAATAAGTAGGCAGGAAAATTTTAAATTGTAAAGCTAAGTCGAAGGTCTATTCTATGTGTGTCATAAGTCTGAATAGATCCTGTGTCTTTGTAATACAAGAATTATATTTTTGCCTTGGTTGCTTTTCTAAATGTGCTGAGTTTGCAAAAAGGATGTGTGTGTGTGCGTGCGTATATATATATATATAGACACACAATGCTGCATTTCAGCCCTCTAACTGGCAATCTTCTGCCACTGTAATCAGGCTGTACAGCTTGTCATCTTGAAACAGCAGGTGTCTGGCTATTAGATGCCTGTGAGCAAAATAAAGAATGCAATTAGATTGCTTGAAATCTTAGGTTTCGATGTATGCATCTGTTTTTTACTACACAACAATATGTATCCAATAAACAAAACTTTAAAACTGATGGATTAATGTACTTAATAGCACACTTAATAAAAGGAATCAATATCTTGGACCATTTTCCAAATAAGTGTCTTAGGCACAGGCTAATCAGCAGTGCACCAAGATATCTACCTATACGATTTTGATACCCTCATTACTGTAGTTATTATGTTCAAACATTTCTCTCCTAACCATAGGATATCCTCTGAGTGAGTGGGTGTCTCTCTTTTTTAAAATAAAGCCCAGGAAACCAGGCAAACATCTCAACATCACAGTAATGGGTAAATCAGAAATAGAAGGGAGGAAAGTCATTGTCTTACAGCCTGAACAAACTAGTAGTTATTGACCTGCAGATACACGATGAAGTCCAACTTGAAAGGCTTCCTTGATTCCAAACATCCATCAGTTTCGCTAGGTGTTCAAAGGTGGAAAGATATTGGATGGGTAGCCCCCACTCTGGAAAAGCTGAAAGGTTATGAGGCCCAATCCTTCACTGCTGTGCACATTAATTGTGACATCGTTTATACCTGAGCAAAGTAATAGAAAATGCTACTAAGTCAAAATTCTCCCCCAAGGCAATGTAGCCTACCCTCATTCACACAGTTTTAAATTAAAATGCACAACTGCAAGGCAGTGATGGCATTTAAGCCTGTGGGAAGGTGGCCCACCATCCAAGTTGTTAATTTATATACATCTGTCCTGGATCCAATTCTGCTTAATATACCTATAGATATGTGATATATAGCTATATTAAGCAGAACAACTTAGACGGTGAAAATGTCTGGATGATTCCAAGCTGGTGACAAGCACTTCAGAGGAGAGGAGCAGAAATCAAAATGATCTTGGTAGATTGAAGGGAGGTACAGTGTAATGCACAAGATAAAATTCAGTGAAGATGGGTACCAAGCAGGACACTTTTGAAGTGGGGGGGGAAAAAAAAATCAAACATGCAAATACAAAACAGGGAACAGCCAGCTACATTGAAGTATGGCAGAAAAGGATCTGGGGGTTATCTATAAATATACTAAGCAGAACTGGGTCCAAGACAGATCCTGACAGGAGCCTACTTGACACACATCCCCTCCATTCCTCCCTCAAGTCTGATGGGGAATCGTTGATACCTACTTGAAAATTATTTTTCAAGGAACTGTGCACCAGCCTAGTGATGATTATGTCCAGACAATACATCCTTCGACAAGTGCCATAACAGAGCAGTCAAAGTTTTGTACTACATCTTTAGAGGCGGAAATTTGAGACTTGCTATGGGAACTAACCCCAGCTGCCCCAGCCGTAAATGGGTACCTGGTCATTGGGCTGGGGTCTGAAAGGTGGCTAGATGTGATGGTAGCCATACTGAAACACTATATGCCACTGGCAACAAAAAATTTGTGCGTTTTAACAATGCTGGGCCATGTAGCCTTAGGAGAGCCTTGACTTTTTTTTTTTAACTTCCTTTTTTTTGTTTGTCAGGTGGAACACTGTTGAAATATTACTAAAATCAAAATACATCACATCCACCATTTCCCACCTCTTTTCCACTAGGCTACTTAGTGTATCAAAGGAGGAAATTAGACTGGTTTGATGGATTAGTTCTTGACAAAACCATGATGGTTATCTTATCGTCCAGGTGCTTGCATGATTGATTAACCATTTGTTCCAAAATCCGTCCAGGAATCAAAGTTAGCCTGACTTTTCTGCAACTCCCTGAATCCTCCATCTTCCTGCTTCTGAAGACAGGCACTGGGACTTTCCTGTACCCCAGGTGCCTTAGACGATGACTGCTAACAATTAATGGATTATTTAGCTCTGCAAACATCCATAGGATGAATTTCATCAAGCCCTGCAGACTTATAAATTCATCTACCTTACCTAAATAGTCTTTAATCTATTTAGATATTTGTGAACAGATAGGAAACTGAGTTGTCTATTGGTCACTTGGAAGCGTTTTAAAGTTTTCACCTCTAACTGGTGTCAGCTAAATCTACTCAAGTAAAAAAAAAAAGGAAAGACCCACCTCCAAAAGTCTAACCTGATCATTTCTGAACTTAATTTATGAGTAGAAACCGACTAGTCTGGCTGTATTACCAAACCAAAAAAGGTAGCAATTTACTCACCTTTGAGAGGGCTAAAGTGAGGTTTATGCACCTTACATCAATATAAACAACTGATCACACAAAAGGATGTCTGAGGGAACTGACAGGCTACCAAAATTTTCATTTCCATGTCACTGATTAGCATCCAACTCTATCCTGGCAGTGGGCAAGTGTTCTCAGTGCATATTCTCAGTTACTTTTCCACAAGCTACTATCTTCTTCAGTAAAAACCACTATGGAAATGGACATTAATTGGGAGTCTTCATACAAATAATAAGGATTGAACAGGACATAGAACATTCAATTCCTACCCTAGAAGTGGCCTGTTCCCCTGAAAAGCTCTGCATTAGTGAGGTGACCTGCTGTGTCTGGTCTTCGGATAAGCAGAAAAATCTCATGTCTTACATGAGGAGCATGTTATTTACCTGGAGATGACATTATATCTGGTATGACATATAAAGCAAAACTTAAATCACTGCTCCACGGACCATACAGTTTAAACAAACTCAGTCAAAAATTAAAATCTGAATAATGTAATAATTTAAAATAACTCCCCCTGTATTAGGATTTATTCCATCCAGGGACATGTCAGCACAGCAGGAAGTTCCACCTTCACTGATATTGTTTTAATTATTGTTTGTCATCTTCTAACTTATTCTGACTCCAAAAGCAATACTCAACTCTGAAAACACATGATAAAACTGGCCAGCACATATAGATTACAAGGAACTAAGGCTTACATAACTTCCATGGTAGCAAAACAGTATCATGTCTTAGGGAGAGAGCTGGATGCATTAAATGTTTGCTTTTGCTTGCCTACCACTCACAAAGGTGGGTCTTGGCTCTGCCATACGTTAGGCCCGACACTAAGGAAATCAGATTATGAAATGGTATTTAACATTACTGTATTAAATAAAATATTCCTTATTTAAAGGAGGTAGGATTTACATTGGAAAACACTGGTGCCTACCACAGGAAAACACTAAATGCACTTCTGCATTTGCATCATATCATACTTACCTGCTTGACAGCCTCAACAAAACAAGCAGATAAAACAGTTGCTGGTAAACTAAAACTACCACCCCTTTCAGTGCCTTGGAAGAAACATCACCTATCAATGGCACACAGTCCACTGAAAATACATATGTTGGGCACTCCAGTCCACTCATTCAAAAAGGCCTGTTCAAAAAAGGTCAGCAGCAAGAACAGAAAAATATTCCACATAAGCTGCACACAGAAATAACGAGCTCTGGATACAAAGCCACAGGATATATCATAGGTGAGAGAGAAGCCCTTTGTAGTGACAGGTTAGATCTATTCTTTCTGCAGTCTAAACGCACCACCGTGAAACAAGCTCCTTGCTCACGTTGTGGTTGTTGGTTGTAGCTGTGTGGGTCTAAGGACACAGGCAGACAAGGCTCTTTGGGGGAAGATGTGACATCTTTTATTAGATCAAGTAGGTAGTTGGGGGGGGAGGGAAATGTTCTTTGCCAGCTTCGGGCCACAAACCCCTTTGTCCCTATTGCCTGAAGAAGGAAGGGTGTTTGCACCCAAAGCTTGCAAAGAACAATTGTGCCTATCAAAGAGGTTTGTTTAAGCCTCCTCCCAACGAGGCAGCTGGGCGACCATGAAAATAAGGCAGGGACATCAGCATCCTTGCGGGGGAGGGGGACACGCCAAGCCCTTCGGCCCCCTACTACTTACTCTTGATAGCGCTGATCAGCGAGTTCCCATCTTTAATCACGTCTTTGATGAATTTGTTGGTCCTCTCCAGCTCCTGCTCGTAACATTTCAGCCGCTCGCGGAAATTGGGGCTGTCCAGGTAGCAATCGCTGAACTCCAGCGGCGGGTGCCCCATGGCCCTGGCAGACTCCGCCGCACCCCGGGTCCGGCTGCCGCGGCGCTGTCCGCCCGGGCGCGGGAGCAGGCGGAGACCGGGAGCTCCGGCCCTGCCCGGCGGGGGAGGCGCTGGGGGCGGGTCCCTCCCGCATCCCCCGCCGCATCTGCGGGCGCAGGGGCCGGGCGGCTGCACGCAGGCTCCGCGGCCGGGCGGCCACCCCCGCGCCGCTTTGTGCTCGCCTGCGCCTTCCTGGTGCTGCTCCTGGCTCCCGCCCGCCTTCCCGCCCTCCTTAAAGGAGCAGCAGGAGCGCAGCGGCCCCGGGCGCGGGCGCGGGGCGCGGGGCGAGCGGGGGCTGCCTGGGACTTGTAGTTCGCGCCTGCCTCCCGGCCCCCGGGAGCCGCCAGGTCTCGGGCAGAAACGCCCTGGCTCTGGGCAGCAAGGACGGAGCGGGATCACAGGCCCCCCCGGGGAAGGCCTGCGGGGTGGACACAAAGCCTTGCCCCGTCCCCCGCCCTTGAGTGCTTGGTAGGGTTGCCCTGGCGTCTCCTGGAATTAGAGAGAGATCTCCAGGAGCCTGCTGAGAGTCACCCCAGGGAGAAATGATTCGTTAAAATCAATGCTGAAGCAGTGGCATTGGCCGCGCGTAGGGGGTGCATGGGGGTGCACGTGCACCCCTTGGTGCAGCCCCTGTCAGGCCGCACTCCCAGTTTAGGTGACGGGCAGGGGGAGCGCTGGTGCCCCCCTGTGAGCGCTGACCGGGAAGCGGGGCCACCAGCAAAAGCACCGCTTCCAGAAGTGGCCATGGGACTCTGGTGAGTGAGATCGTCCATGGGGATCCCCACCCCTCCCCTGGTCGCTGACTGGTGTCAGGGGGGGCATGTGCTCCCCTGACTCAAGAGGCACCAGTCGCTCATAGCCATGCACCCCCTGGAAGCGCCAGCCATGAAACTGGAGGTACACTTCTGGTTTTACCGCTGGCTTGGCAGGCCACTGGGACCCCCCCGTCGGCAGTCTGGTGCCCCCCAGACTCAGGAGGCACCAGTCGCCCATGTTCAGTGGGTTTCTAAATTGTAATAGTAATGTGCCTTTGCCTTCCTGATGTAAAATCATTCATGTCATCATTAAAGCATGTCATCATTACCACCTGGATACCTGACACATGGAAGATATTGAATTTCAGCAGTTTTTTAAAAAAATGAGATCTTAATTTTTTCCCAAGCAGGTGATCACCTGAAATGTGAGAGACTGCCCCCCGCCTTTGTTTCAAGGTAATTTGCATCGTTACAGGATCTCACACAGAGGTGAGAGTCTCCATACCAGCTATGAACTGACTGCACAGAGGAGTTTTCCATCTATGGACTCCTCTGTGAAATCCTATGAAATATGAACTTTCGTTTCTACCCAGGAGAACTTTTACAGTCTTTTCTCCAATGTCTGATGAAGGGTGTTTGTGCCCAAAAGCTTGCAAGTAAAGATTTTTTTTTTTGCAGAAATCTTGTTGATCTAATAAAAGATATCATCTCTATTACGAGTCCTGATTGCCTTTTCCTCTAGATCAATAAGGCTACAACGTGAATACCTGATATTGTTATATCACGTGAGGAAACCACCTGAAATAGATTCAAACAGAGCTGGCAACCCTAGTGCTTAGTGTGGTGGGAGCAGTGGGGTCCTGCATAGTCCCCTCCATCCAGGGACCAGATCTTTTAGCTGTATGGCTCCAGAAGAGTTCCCTACTTTCAGTAGGAGATGCAGTGTGCTACTTGCAACCTAGCTGTCCCTTTCCCCAAGAGTGGAGGAGCCTGCTGGCTGGGGCTGCAGAGGGAACTCCCTTTCTCTTGTTTTGTTTGCTTGCTTTGGAAGAGCTGCCTTTGATTCAGTTCCCACTAACCTCTGTCCAGCTGTGTTGAATGTACTCTATTCAGTGGAGGCAAAGGGCATCTCAGAGGCCCCGTCCTATGCAAAAGGCATCGCTGTGTTGCCTTTTGCATTCTACCCTGACCAGCATGGGATGCCCATGCCTGCTATGGGACAGGGAAATCTGGGTGAGGGGGATCCCCTACCCTCCATCAATGCTGACCTCGTGAAGGAACACCTT
>NW_017728916.1:1583626-1594908 GCF_001723895.1 Crocodylus porosus
CTGCCCTTTGGGCAGGGGGCTGGACTCGATGATCTCCCGAGGTCCCTTCCAGCCCTAATGTCTATGAAATCTATGAAATCCCTGTTAAATCTGTATTTGCATTCAGGTCATTCCCTCCCCATTACTGTGGCTGTGCCCAAGAGGACTCAACCTTCCCACTTGTTCTGCCCCTGCCACCTTTTATTTTCTTGGTACTTCAGTTTGGCCCCTCATTTAACCTGGTGCAGTCTATCACCCCAGCCCGCTCTTGCTGATTATTAGGTCACTTAATATTTTCTCCAGCACTGCATGTTGCCAGTGCCACCAAATGTACAAGCAGATACATTACCCCGTTTTTTCATGTGCTTCTTTGTCTCCCTACAGCCTCTTTTGGAGGAACAGCTTGCCTCATACCCTTCCTCTTTCATGCCTGTTCCTGTCACTAGTTTCCTATGAAAGACCCTACCTCAGCTACATGTGAAGAGTTCCTGTAGGTTTGGGGGGCCACAAACACTGCTTCTGCCCACCTTTCTGCTTTCGTCCTCATCCACCCACCCAGTCAACATCATCAACAGACTTTCATCCACCATAATTAATTCTGCTGGAGCCACATTTTTGATGCCCCCTAAGCTAGAAGAAAGGACCAAATGAGTTTAAAAAGGACAGAATCCAGACAAGAAGCCTCCATCTGGGGGCCTCTCCAAGCTCCCAGAAGATCTAGGAACCTGGATCCTCAAGCATCTAGTGCATAAGCCCTGCCTGCCATTTCTGTTCCTTCTCCTCCTCTATCCGTTACAGCCTAAACCTTTCCCCTACCCTGACCAGCAGGCCAAGAATCTGGTGATTTCTGGTGACCACCTCAGCCTACATAAAATCTATATCAGGGCAACTGGTGAAGATGGCGAGGCCTGCAGCCAGAGTAGCAGGCCCCCCATGATGCATAAGAAAGATGTTTCCCTCCTGGGTTTGGAGTGTGTCCTCTGTGTTGTGTTGTGTTGTAAAAAGGCATTTCAGTAGAAAGTGTCTCCATCCTACTTGGGCCTCTGAAGGAACTGGATATCAATGTGAGCCTCACCTCCATCCTAAACTTCCTTCCCTGATGCCCTCCTGCCTCCCAGGAAAGGCAGCATTTCCCATTTGGATTGCAAAGCCCCACCCTCTATTGCAGTCTCCTTCAGTTGGCAGGTCACCATCCACCTGCTGGTGGCATGAAGTAAGATAAGAGTGGAAAGATCTGGGGGGATGACTCACCATGGGTCCCTCTCCAGGATCAGTTATTCTGCAGGGACAGCTTGGTGCTTCCTCTGCTGAGCCCTGGGACAGGTACAGAGGAACTGCTTTTTGGCCTAACAAGAAGAGGAAGTCCTGTGTTGGCGCTATTATTGCTGGCAAACCTTCTCACCCCCTTCTCATTTCCTGTGTTGTTTTAACACCTGCCAATCCCACTTGGGCAGCAGAAGCATCCCTGTTACTGTGTGTAGCTGAGCAAGAAGACATTGCAATGACAGAGCCCTCGAGGGGAGTCAGAAGTGAGAGAAAACAGTGTGGGAAGGCCCCTCTCTGAGTGAGTCTGTGTCTGCTTGCTGTCCTGCACCCAGCCCCATTACCCAGTCTCACCCTTCTTTGCTAGCCCAGTTTCTCTCCAGCACCAGTAAAGGTTGAGTGCTTGGCTTGCTGTGTAAGCATGGCAAGTGTAAGTCATGGGCCCAGCTCCTGCCAGTGGTAGATGGCAGATGGCTCTCAGACAAGATCTGTCTCCATGCTGATGAGAAGGGCCAGCTGGTGAAGCTAGCAGTGGAGGCACTGGCAGCTGAAGGGAGAAGCCATGTCTTAGGGAGGAGATCTTGGGATAAGGGTGTCCCTCCACTTTCACATCATTTGTTTGTCTACTCAGTTGCAAGCAGAATCCCTTCTTGGTAATGGAGGCCTTGATACTTATCAGGGCTTTGTGTCTGACTCCTGAAACACAGTAGAAGGATGAGTCACTGCTGATGGGGCTTGGTCTGGATGCCAAGCTTATTGCCCATGTCTTGTCCTTCCCTGTTTTCTTATGACTTATAGCCTGACAACATCCCTACTCCTGTCTCCAGGACACCTCGCCCAGCTGCAGACAGCGCTGATCATCTAGCAGTCATGTAGTTTTCAGCCTAGTTTGCAGAATGGTAAATTGACTCAATCTATCAAACTTGATATTTCTTCTAAGCCAAATGACCAGCAGCAGACTTAGCTTGGGGAACTAGAAGTAGGTCCTGATTCTGCAAAGATTTATATGTATGCCTCATTTTATACTCTGTGAGTGAGCTCATTGGAATCAGTGAAACTGCTCACAGTGTACAAAGTTTAGTCTCTGAAGGAATTAAGTCATAAACTATATTTTCAGTCACAGTTTGTTCTTTAACTGTTGGCCTGAAAATTTGAATTTCCTTTAAAAAAAACCCCACCAACCAAACAACAACAATCTTTGTCAATCAGCAATCCCACAGCATTTGGTCCCAGACCTCTGATCTACATTCCTGTAATGTGTCTCTTAAGTCTGAATGTAGATCAATAAATGGAGTGTCCAGATGTTAGAGACAATGTTTTTGTGCATATAATTATGAGTGATGTATCATTTTATAATTATTTTATATACAAAAATCAGTATAAAATGGTCTTTTTTCACTTGAATGCCTGGATTAGGACAAAGTAAAACATGAGGCCTTTTATTTTATACCAACAAAAACTCTATGTTCTATCTACTAAGCACATTTTTTTTATTTTTGGAGGCCCTAGATGTCAATTATATTATTTATATGAAGAAATATATACATATGTAATTTTGTGTCTTCTGTTTCATTCCTCTTTTCTGTTGTCTTTTAATTCAGAACATATTTTCTCCTGGAGAAGGCAGGGAAACATTAGTCAGTAGGATGAAAACTTCCTCCATTTCCATGCTTACGCAGGAGGACTTACCTAACTTGTGGCAAAATAAAGCAATTTTTGTGGTTTGGATTTAGCCCAAATAGCTGATTTCGCGGTCATTTTATGGTGGCTCTGTCCCTTGGCACTGGTTGGCAGAGAGGCTCCAAGAGGAGGAGGGATGAGAGGGTGGTCACCATCTTTACTGCTGGTTGCCCCTCTTGTGGCACCTCAGCAGTGAATGGAGAAGAGGCAAGTGGGGGGGGGGGGGGCCGCTGCCATCTTGGCGGCTATCCTTCCTGTCCCCTCACCAGCTGGTGCCTTCCCTTCTCGGCTGCGCGGGTGGGCTGCCATGGCAGCGAGAACCACTGACTCCCACTGGGGAACCAGCATTTAATTTTTGTTAATTTTTTTTTGGTTGATTTCCTGGGAAATTGCAACTGATGCCATTTTTCATGGTGACTGAGAAGGTTGCTGTTTTTCATGGTTCCTGCAAAAATCATGATACCGCAGTTTAAGTAGGTCCCTATTTACGCACCAAGCAGAACACCATCACAATGAATTCTGAAATATACTCGGATATTAGCACAGCTGATTAAGAAGAGCTCACTTGCTGTTCTGGACAGTTCTTAAATATTTTTGGGGTCATATTAACAGGAAGAAAATGCTTTATAAACATGTCAGCCGGAGAGACCGATCTCAAGGGCACAATGGGAGGTTTTCACCTTATTCTTGTCAATGTAGCATGGAAAAAATGACAAACTGGAATTTCCAAGACACACTTTTTATAGTAATGTGCAATTACATATAAAACAATAAGGGTCATCTTACAAGGGTCAAACTGCTATTATAACAGGAAGGGAACCAATTAATAACACTCAGTTTCAGAATGGAATTTATTGCATGAGTGTGATCAAAAGAGCTGTGCCAAAGCCCTCAGTCTTGACGTGCAGCTTTTCCTGCTGGTCTTAGGCCAATATTGATTTTCACAGAATCTGCCTATCCAGCCAGGCTGTGACACATATTAGGAATGGGCATAAAGGGGGATTAGTAGACCCAGCTGATAAATTTCCCTATCAAAAGTTGAACCCAAATGTGCAGGCCATCCCCTAGAGCCTGATGGCTGCCTGGAGCAAAACCACAGCAGCAGTGGTGACGCATAGGGGGTGCATGGGGGTGCACGTGCACCCCTTGAGAGTGCTGGTGAACCACATGACAGCCAGTGTTCCCCACTTAGGCGATGGGCAGCAGGGGGAGGCGAGAGCACTGGTGCCTCTCCTGAGAGCGTTGGCTACAGAGTGGGGGTGCCAGGAAAAGCAATTCCAGCAGCACAAAAGTGCCAGCGGCACACCTGGAAGTGCACTTCCAGGTTGGTGCAATCAGCCTTGGGTGAACACCTCCGCTCCAATCTGTGTGATCAGCCACAGGGGACCCGTCCCTCCAGTTGCTGACTGGTTGCTGGGGGGGCAAGTGCCCCCCAGGAGGCACCAGTCACTCATGCATGGCAGGCCCCTTCCCCAGCCCTGAAAAAGGAGGCATGTGTATTTACTAACATGTCTCAAACCATGTAAGGATCTTCTACAGTCTCTGTGCTGGGTTTGGCTGGTCTGAGTACAAAACACAGGGAGTGGAGGTTTTCATCACCAACAGCCACCAACCAGACACTGAGGGGGCTCTGCAGACAGATGCAGAACAGGGGCTGAAGCTGGATGGAGTATCCCTCACACCTGGAGGGTGCATCCTTGAAGCAATCGACCCCCAGGGGGGCACTCTTGATAGAAGCCAGGACAGGGACCAGGGAAGCTCAGGCCCTTCCAAGAGGATCCTGTTCATAGAATCATAGAAGATGAGGGTTGGAAGGGATCTCAGGAGGTCATCTAGTCCAAACCCCTGCTCAAAGCAGGACCATCCCCACTAGATCATCCCAGCTGGGGCTTTGTCTATGTCTAGGCAGGTCTTAAAATCCTCCAAGGATGGAGACGCGACCACCGCTCTGAGTAACCTGTTCCAGTGCTTTATGACCCTTCGTGTGAGAGAGTTTTTCCTAATATCTAATCTAAACCTCCCTTGCTGCAACTCAAGCCCATTACTCCTTGTTCTGTCATCTGCCACCACGGAGAACACAGGGAGAGCACTAAGGGGGCTCCCCGAGCTGAGTCTCTGCCCGTACTGGGCTCAGACTGTGTCATCCTAGTTCATATGCCACTGCCTGCAGTCCGGGGCACCGAGCTAGCAGGCATGGCTGACCCATAGCCATTGGGCCCCTGGCATAGGTGGCACATTGAGCTGCTGAGCCCAGGGGCTGCAGCGATGGGCGGCACTGGGCAGCGGTGGTAGCTGATCACCAGGGGTCCTGGTTTTCTCAGATAAAAAAAACCAAAACCCCCAATTTTCAGTTAAAAAAAGGGAACCTAAAATCCACATTTTTCCATGATCACTAATATTAGTGATGTTTCATTTTAATCATGGAAAAGTGTGGATTTTAGGTTCCTGTTTTTAAACCAAAAATTGGGGATTTTTATTTATTTTTTTATCAGAGAAAACCAGGATCCTTGCTGATCTCCCCTGCAGCTGATGCTTTGGGCTGGGCCTGTGGCATGTCTGCCAAGGGGCTGTCCAGCCCGCAGAGGTGGCTCCCAGCCTAACCACAGGCACAAAAGCCTCCTGTGCAGCCTGGGGGGAGGTGCCTGTCCCTTTAAATCTCGGCTCTCGCGCAAACGGCCCTTGCACACCCTCTGGCGGCCGCGCCCTACGTTGCCATGGACACCGAGCGGGCGGGGAGGAAGGAGCGTGACGTAATTTTTTCTAAGCCCGGCGCGTGCTGATGAGGTCAGTGCTCTGTTTCCACGTCGCCACCGCCGGGGTGGGGGACCAAGATGGCGGCGGCGGAGGGGAGCGGGCCTGGGGGCGCTGCGAAGCCCCTGGTGAGAGCGGGGCCGGGAGGCGCCTCCCCGCTGGCGGCCACCGCGGCCAGGAACAGGCGGGGGCAGCGCGGGCCGTGGCGGCGGGTGGGGAATGGGCGCGCGCCGGACTTCTGAGTCTCGCAGAAGGGGTCCGGCTATCGGGGGGGAGGGGTTGTGTGGGGTGGTGTCCGGGCCGGGGGCGCCCTCAGCTGACAAAATATTAAAGTGGTGCTCCCAGCACCAAGCGGGGGGAGGGGTTCCACTGGCTTGTTGCAACTGCTGCTGGGTGACCAAAGCGGAGAGGTGGTTGTCTGGAGTCAGGAGACAGGATAGAGGTGCCCCTTTATAGGCTAACCACTATAGAAACAAAGTTATATATGTGTATGAGTTTACAGTATGCATATAAATATATACTATATATAGATAGATATTGTAAACTAGTATATTGTATACCTTGTGGACCCAAGTTTATGATAGAGATGGATATATACAATAGAGAGGGAGGGATTGATATTATAAACCTCGATTTACATACAAACATACATGGAGTTTATGATAGATAGATACAGGCAACATCCGCTTAGTGCTGTTTTGCTATAGCGCTCACTTTTAATTGATACCTGATTTCACTTAGTGCTCTGTGAGTTTTGTTAACGCTTGCAGTCGCCATCTTGGATTGTCAAATACTTCTGGTTTCACCTAACATTCATTTCACTTAACACTCAGTTTTTCAGCAACCAATTAAGAGCGCTAAGCAGGGGGTGCCTGTATTCTATATCATAAACTCATATGTAGATATATTTAGATAGATAGATATATCTATCATAAACTTAGGTTCACAAAAACTTGTGTTCTGCTCTCCCTCGTATGTATGAGGCGCTCATCATATACATGTGAGAGAGATCACAAGCTTTCATGAACCCTGGTTCATTCAGTGACAGTGTCTCCAATATGCTTTCTCTCAATGAGTTGCAAGGACCCCACCCTCTTATCTCACAGTCCCTTTTAGCTGCCAGGTCACTCTCCAGCTGCTGCTGGCATGTGGCAAGGCAAGGGAAAAAATGGTTTTTGGGGATGAATTATCAAGGGTTCCTCTCCAGGGTCAGTTATTTTGCAGGGGAAGCTCCCATATATATGAGAGAAAACAAGCATTCATGAACCCAGGTTCATGAATGATCTGTCTTATTTAGTTAGCCTATTCAGGTGCATCTCTACCCTGCCTTCTGGTTGACTTCCGACTCCCATGACTAACTACCTCTCTGCTTTGGTTACCTAGCAGCAGTTGCAAAAAGCTCTTCTGGTGGGAAGTGTGACAATATTTTTGTTTTTAACTCTATAAATTTAATGTGGCTCTTCGTGGCTGCTGTGTGTGCTGGGATCATGTATGAGGTCATCTCACTGTTGTGGCCAATTCTTTAATATTTTGTCTGCTGATGGTATTCTCGGCATTGCACAGAAGGCAGAGAATACACCCAAGAGGCACTGCTGTAGCTATTATGAAACATTTGGCACTCTAAATGTACTTGGGTCTTTATATTATGTAGGCAAGCCATGAACCTTGTCCCAGCAAACTTACTATGCAAACATATTAAAAAAAAAAGCCAGAAGGGCAAGGATTTCTTACGGTGATGCTTTTTATTCAATGCACTGCATAGATAGGCTACAGGTAGATAAGCTTTCAAATGCAAGATGGTCTTCTTCTGTGGGTCCAATGCAATATATCACCCAAATAAATCCTTGTCTCACGTAATATCTGGACCATCGCAGCTACAATATCAGTCTAACTCTACACTTGGGGATTACAGGTAAATAGAACAAAACTTTTAACTATATCTATCCTCTAGCTTGCACACTGTCTGCCTTTTGAGGTTGTGAAGTCCTTGATGTAGGCAGAGTGCTGCTGATCTAAAACAAAACAATCTTAATATTTAAATACTCTAATTTACAGTTCTGAAAAACCAGCTTTTTCTTTGGTTATCTACAAGGGGTTGAAGCACTAGTTTCTGTATTTTTAATAATAAAACTCCTTAAAAACACTTAGTTTGCAGGTCTCTCTGATGTGTCAATATCTGAGGATATCCCAGTGGAAGGGGAGATCACAGTTCCTGTTGGATCTCACTCCCCTGATGAAGACTACTCCACACTGGACGAGCCTGTTAGGGATACTATTGTGAGTTTATATTTCTGGCTTTGTCCATATTAATTACACTAACGAAGATTGCTTATCTTTTGTGCCAGATGGTTGTGGACTATTGAATCTATTTTCTTATCTTGTAATTTGTCATACATTTTTAAATATAAAAACTTGGTATAAAACAAGTTCCCTCTTAGGAGCAAAGGATTTGAATAATAGACATAAACTTACACAAACTTAGTTCTTTCTTATCTGCTGAAAATCTCTAGCTGTGGAAGTTTCGAGTGGGGCTCAGAAGAACTAGCTGGATAACTTGACCCCGTTTTCCTCAGGCAGTGAACAAAGTCTTAAGTATTGGGCTAGATTTGCTTAGGCTTACTATTTTTTTTTTTTTTTAGATTTATTAAATTCTGTAACACTTAATATAAGGGATGCTAACATATTTTGGCAATTTGCTTATGGTATCTTATGGTTATGGTGTCTTATGGTACAGCTCAAGAAGTGTGAGTTTTAGCCTTGTGTTAAACTTTGTCAAATTCTGCTCCCCAGTTAGCCCAGCCATAAATGGGGACTCGGGGGTTTGAGCTGGGGTGACAGAGGTGGCCAGCAGAAATGATAGTCATGTAGCTTCCTTCCATATCATTGACTATAGAAGCTGTTGTGCCTTAACCATACTAGCCAGCTGGTTGAGCTTTCTACGTGCTGGTGGACTGTGACTGATAGTGTGACAGGGATACTATATTGTTCAAAGGCATGAGGCCTTGGAATGGGGCGTCAGGAGTGCGAGCCCAGGCTGGCATGTGGTGCTGGAGCTGGTGGGGGGGGGCAGCAGTGGCAACAGGGGGGAAGAGTGCAGGGCCCAAACCAGGGCTGGGGCCAGCAGGGACCCGCACCAAGGGTGGGGGGCGCAGGAGTGTGGGGCCTGTGCTGGGGCCCAGGGCTAGGACCACCAGAAGCCCGCACCCAGAGCAGGGCAGCAGGAAGACTGAAGCCTGGGCTGGCATAGGCCAGAGTGGGCGGGGGGGGAGAATCGGTGGTGACATAGGTGAGGAGCCACAGGGCCTTCACTGGTTCCCAGAGTGGGGCTGTAGGAGTGCCAGTATCCAGGCTAGCAAGTGGGGCCAGAGAGGCCAGCAGGCAGGTGAGGGGGTGGGGAGAGGCAGTGGCAATGAAAAGCAGCGAGTGGTGGGGGCAGGCATGAGCATGGGACCTGCACCAGGGCCAGGACTGGCGGGGGCCCAGAGCAGGGCAACAGAAACACAGGCCTGGGCTGGCGTGCTGGCAGGCAGGTGTGGGGAGGGGGCAGGCAGTAACCAATTAACGTCTATTTACATTCATTTCTATGAGGAAATGGGTTTTGCTTAGCGCAGTTCCACTTAACACTCTTAATTGGTTCTGGAAAAACTGAGCGTTAAGTGAGGGTTGCCTGTACATTGGAGCTGAAAATTGGTATGCACTTAAATATTTTATGCATTTAAGATCACTCGCATGATCAGGGGGCAGCAGGGCAGGCCCCATGAGGAGAGGCTACGGGACCTGAACCTCTTCAGCCTCCACAAGAGAAGGCTGAGGGACCAGGAATAACTGTCACAAGCTGGCAGAGGGTAGATTTAGGCTAGATATCAGGAGGCGCTACTTCACGGTCAGGGCGGCTAAGAGAACTGGTGTTGGCTCCTACCCTGGGCGTCTTTAAGAGGAGGTTAGATGAACACCTTGCTGGGGTCGTTTGACCCCAGTAATCTTTCCTGCCATAGCAGGGGGGCAGACTAGATGATCTACTCAGGTCCCTTCCGACCCTAGAAACTATGAAGAGATATGCAGATAATGGATACATGTTTCAACGTGAGCAACAGAAAGGAATTGGAACTAGTATCGTGTTGTGCAGTTAAATGATTTTACATATTTACCTGATATAACTATAACTGGAGTATACTGTATTGAAATGTCACTTCTGTATTTCAGATGCGAGATCTAAAGGCAGTTGGGAAGAAATTTGTGCATGTCATGTATCCCAAAAAAAGCAGCGCACTCCTCAGAGACTGTATGTACCAATGATTTTCTGATATCTTAGGAGGGTAGTTCAGGTTCAGAATTCCATGCCCTTTCCTTCCCCTCCCCTCCCCTCCCCCTCTTAAGAAAAACGAAACAAAACACTGCCTGTATTGCACAAAGAAAATTGATAACAAAGTCTCTGGCAAACAGAAAGTATTGTTCTGTGTTGTTTCACTGTATGATGCAGAATAGCACAAGCAAACAGGTGGTTAAGGAACAAGGTAGAGTAGTGGTTCTTGACCTTGTTATACTCAAGGTGCCCCTCAGTGTACTCAAGCACTTTGCAGAAAAAGTCAGTTTAGTTTTCACATGTTTTTGGCTACAGAAAAATAATAAAGCAGTTCTTTGGTTGCAAAGAACTTGGAGTTTATCTTGCAAATCATGTTTCCACAGCTAACAGTGCTAACATTGTGTGTCACCCTTGAAAGGATCACAAGGCATCCTAGCATGCTATGGCACCCTGATTCACAGAGAAACATTTAAGATTTTATTTTAAACAAATAGCTGTGAAGACAGAAACCCTTGGAAGTGTCACTTTATGTAGCACATGATACCAGGTCTTAAATATAACAACTATAGGTCTGGGAGCTTAAAAAAAGGGGCACAAAGGGTGGCTTCATTACTTGCTAGATTGAGAGAAAATCTGAGCCTCCTTTTTTCTTTCTTTACAGGGGATCTTTGGGGCCCCTTAGTGCTTTGTGTCTCACTTGCACTGTAAGTACCCATTGTCTCTGTCTAAAAAATGTTTGGGTTTCTGAATAAACATGTCAAGTTAGTTATTCTGATATTTAGACTGCTGTGCTATATATATTACTAATAATATTGTTAAAGATATTTTGGATGTCTAAAACCCATTAACCCTTGCCTTTTTTATGTAGACTGTTAGGGTAAATGAATGTAAACATAGTTCTTTTCCAGTCTGATTGCCTTCAGGATGTTTTCTACTGAAAGCTGGGCAGATCCTAGTAATTATTTAATTTTAATGCATATTGCAAAAATTGTGATTGAAATGCTACATTTCACATGGGATATGAAGAAATATATGTGAATTGTCCTTAACATTAATGTGTAGATGAAATGCTTGTGATACTAAAAATGGGCTAGCTATCAAATCCACTTCTTTATTTTGGCTTTTTGCTTCATTCAAAAAATACATCATTAGTTTGTCATTTTATAATTGTGGACAGCTTGTAAACAAACTTAAATCAAAAAAGGCTGCTACTTCTATTATTTTGGTACTTGAATTTAAATCATTGTCATGCCTTAATGTTTTGTTTTAACTAAAATGCAGCTAGAGTGGTTGAATTGGGAGATAA
>NW_017728916.1:1595783-1606524 GCF_001723895.1 Crocodylus porosus
TTTGCCTTACCAGCTGCGACATCCCTTTGGCTCATGTTCATCTTGTGGTCAGTCATGACCCCCCCAAGTCCCTTTTGGCCATGCTGCTAGCGAGTGTAGCACTGCTGAGCCTATAAGCCTGATGCAGGTCTCTTTTCCACCCCCCACCCCCCGAGGTGTAGTGCCTTGCATTTTTCCATATTGAATGTCATCAGGTTTTTAAATGCCCACTTTCTAAGTCAGCCTGGATCACCAGCCTGTTCTCAGGTGTGGATGCTTTTACCCCAAAGTTTGGTGTCATTGGCAAACTTGGCCAGCCTGCTTCTGACATAAATGTCTACATCGTTAATAAAGATGCTAAAGTGAACAGGTGCAAGGATGGAGCCGTGGGGGACATCACTGGTCACGGAGTACCAGGATGATTCACTTCCATTGATTACCACTCTCTGGGTGTGACCTTGGAGCCAATTCCCCAGGCGTCGGATTGTGATGTAGCTGAGGCTGCAGTTGGCCAGTTTTTCCACGAGGCGATCATAGGACACTAGATCAAAGGCTTTTTTTAAAGTCCAGATATATGACGTTAATCTCTTCTCCCTTGTCCAGGTGATATGTCACCTGGTCATAAAAGGAAATGAGATTGGTCAGGCAAGACCTACCTGCAAGAAGCCCATGCTGGCTGTCCCTCAGGATGTTGCCACCAGCCAGTTTGTCAAGAATGGTCTCTGATAATTTTTTTCCAAAATCTTTCAAGGGATTGAGGTCAAGCTGATTGGCCTGTAGTTTGCCAGATCCACTTTCCTCCATTTCTTGAAGATGGGCACCCCATTAGTCTTCTTCCAATCTTTGGATACTTCACATGTGTGCTGCAGGTTCTCCAGTATCCTTGCCAATTGCTGGGCTTTGATGCCTGCCTGCTCCTTAAGTACCCTGGGGTGCAAACTGTCAGGACCAGCTGACTTGAAGATGTTCAGCCTCTCAAGGTGTTCCTTTACAAGGTCTACATTGATATTGGGTATAAATTCAGCCTCACCCTGGCTGTCCTCCATTGTGCTAGGCAAGGCGTGGTCCCTTTGGGCTGGTGGAAAACCGATGCAAAATACCCAGTAAGCAGGTTGGCTTTTCCTTGGGTGTTGGTTGTCAGTTATCCCATTTTGGTTTAAAAGAATACAGCTCCTACCTAGCATATTGCTTTTTTTTTTACTTGTATATTTGCAGTAACAAATCATTCATAATCCTTTTTAAAGGTCTGGAAGATTCAGTAGTTGTATCTTTCACTTTGCATGTGATCAGCGTGTACGCTTAAAAAATTTATTTTCCTGCTCTGTACAGTACCGATCGCATTATTATATCCAAAAATAAATGAGCTTTATTTGGCCTTGAACAGATCTGACAATCATTCTGTCCCAGACTTAAGGCAGACAAAAGGAAGACAAACAGAGATGGTAACAACATTCTACTTTATTTCTGATGTGAGACTATTCTGTGCCTCAGGATGCTTCAGGGAGGGTCAGCAGATAGTAAAGAAGATGGAGGTCCCCAGTTTGCTGAGGTCTTTGTTATCATCTGGTTTGGAGCAGTTGTAATTACGCTAAACTCAAAACTGCTTGGAGGAACCATGTGAGTATCAATATGAACATTGGAAGCGAATGCATTCAAGCATACAGCATCAAGCTTCCATAATACTCAACTGAATTCTTCTGTCTTCTTTCTCTGTCTCCCTCACTCTTTTCTAGATCTTTTTTTCAGAGTCTGTGTGTCCTGGGTTACTGTGTCCTGCCCTTGACAGTGGCTATGCTGGTATGCAGGCTGGTACTACTAGCAGGTTCTGGCACTGTTAGCTTCATTGTCCGACTTATTGTAGTGATGGCTATGTTTGCCTGGTCAACAATAGGTAAGGAAATGTCAGCTATATAACTATTACATGTGATAAGGCATGTTTACTGCTCTTGTTTTCTAAAGAGAAAGACCTGCCTAGTAGTCTGCTGGAAGCATAAAGTGGGAGGAGATTGTGGTTTGAAGTCTTAAGTTCCCCAGGGCACTTAAGGCTCGTGTGGAAATAGCACTTCTGCCCTTGGTGTGGGAAGGACCCTCCCCTTCCCCACATGTCTGCTGCTGCTCAAGATCCTAATTGTGTCAAGAGAACCTATATTTAGTACTTCAGGTCTGGAGGGATGGTGCCTTTTGTCCCTTGGGGAAAGAATTAAAAAAGAAACAAATTAATTCAACATGAGACTTAGGCCAAAGAATACCATTGGAAAACACTGATTCATGTACACACTTGTTGTATTGCTGCTAGTCTCGTCCTGTGTGTAATATCAGCCAAGTGCCATCCTTTCCTTTGATAAAGGGCGATAAAGCTAGTGAGCAGTGGTCATCCCTACAAAATTGTGAGATGGAATTATTTATTATCATTTTACTGTAGCACTACCTTTCACCGTTCAGTGGAAAGCAGATGTTAATTTGAAAGCATTAACTCATTTTTGATTAATCTGGAAAACTGTCTAGTTTTTAATTGTTTAACATTTCAAGTATATGTATTTATTTCTCCCCACCAGCATCAACAGCCTTCCTGGCAGATAGCCAGCCTCCAAATCGCAAAGCTTTGGTCGTTTACCCCATATTCCTCTTCTACTTTGTCATAAGTTGGATGATTCTTACTTTTATACCTCAGTGATGGTGGATCAGCAGAGACTGCACACTACAGAATGGAAGATTTTCTTGAATGATGCAATGAATTGTGGGCTTCATCTGTCTGTAATTTATTTTTGTTGCTTACTCTAAAAAGGCAGGTGATGGGGTAATGCCAGAGAGCAGTAAATTCGTCACTTTTTTGTCTTGTTCTTAAAAGAATCCAGTTGCTTGAAAGATGCTGAAGTCGAGCTACTAGGTTTTAATTTAATCCTGCTGTTTTAGTATAAATATCAAAGTAGTAAAGACCCACTGTGAGAAGAAACTGTCCTGCCTGAGGGAGAGGGCAGTTCTTGAACATGAAAATATTAAAATCGCATCTTGGAACTTCGAGGAGGCTGATAATTGAAGAGTAGGTGACAAAATTACCTACATTAGCAGAATTTCCATTTATGCTTGGAATTCTTTTTAAAACTGAGTATTGCCTTATGAACGTATTTGCCGATTCATATGGGATAGGGAAGAAATGTCTGGATCTTGTCTGTTTCTTATCCTTGATGTACAGAGTTGAACTCTATATAAGGGGGCCATGATGAACCCATCATTCACTGTCAGACCTGATTTCAGTTCTTGGCAAAAATACATATTTAGTCCATGCCACTTCTTTATCATACCATGTCTGAAGCGAACTGCTAATCATCTGAATGCAAACTCCTCTTGTACACTTACACACTTAAGCCAGTTTCGTGTGTTTTGGGAACTGTGTATTAGCTCAATATCTTGAGTGTGGTGTGGCACTAATTGAACCACATGTCTCGGGATGGGGAGAATGTTTGTTTGTGCTGGATAGTTACTACTTTCTTGTGACCCAAGAGCTGAATGAGTGGGAGCCTGGGAGGAAGACTTTTTGGACTTCACTTTGAACGTGACTGCAGTGATTGTCAAGCTGTCAATTTGCAAATGTTGAGCACAGTCTTGGGCAGCTAGAGATTTGTGTACCACAGCTGCTGGGAATTCTTTCAGAGTAAATGAGGCTTTTGGTACAGGAGACATTTGAAGAGCAGTATCCAAACAGAAGACTGAAATATGCTTAAATGTTTTAGGGGAAGGGCAGTGAATTATGTCCCTGATGAAGGCAGTGGCTGCTCAGAATTAATATGTGGATACAGACTCTAGCTGCTTAGTGCAACTTTTGTTTGGTTGTTTACATGGGTAGCACTTTCACAGAAATGCCTGTGTTTGCTTACAGCTCCTCCTTTCTGCTGAGGAGAAATAAGATTTTTTTTTTTCTATAGATTTAGACAGAGTATTTATTAAAAAGGGGGAAATTGTTTTTCAGATATGCACCCTTTCCCCTTTAAACCTTGCAGACATACAGTTGTTGGGCTTTGGCATGAACATGAAGTCCTGCATAGTTGCTTGTGGAGAAACGTACAGAAGTTCAAAGTTGCATACGTTTTCAGCAAGCAACATGAGGAGAGCTGCACATCGTTGAGTTCTGGTAGGGGGAAGGAAGTTGCTGTTGAAATGTACAGTCTATTCTAATGTTTGATATACCATGGTTCATGCTTTCCAATGTAGTTATATGTGCATATAGATTTAGTCAGATCATACTCAGATGTAAATGTATCTAGTTTTATATTAAAATACAAAAATGCAGTTCTTTTTATAAACATTAATATGGTATGGATTTGGGAGCCTGTGTAATTTAACTTGTATACATTAAGAATCCAAGTGGAAAGGGGGAAGAAAACAAAAAAATCAGTTACTCCCTATGCTGTCTCTTCCATTCTGCCAGCTGACATAAATGGGTTTGTACAGATTTGACACCTACATTTTACTTGCACAGATGTACAGTGGATGAGACAATTGGTGGCAAGAGTCTGTCTCAACTACTGAAGATGGAACCAGGGTATTGATACACTTGGGTACAAAATTGACACTGGGTATTTTGGAGCAAAGAGAAACTGTTACCAGTATGAAATTGCTTTAAAAAAACAACAGTGCTGTTTCTTTTCAGCTAATTCAAATAAACTGTACTTTAAAATGCTAAAAACAAATATTTTAGGAAAGCGAAGAATTATTTGCAAATATATTAGATCATTAAAACTGGAGTATATGTTACATACTCAGCAAACCTCCCTATTGACCTTTAATATGAAAATTGTTGGCAAGAACATGCACTACTGCAGGATCAGCCCTTGGTTGTGCAGAGTTTCCATAGGATTCCACAAGATCTGCATGATTTGATTTCCAGTGTGTGTCTTATGACTCCATCTTAGATACAGTGCTACTACTTTTGAAGGAAATCAATGTAAAATCTATCAGTCTCCTTAAGAAGAAAGACAGATGTTTGGAAAGTATTTTGAACTGAATGTGGAAACATGAGTAGATGAGTGACTCCTCCTCCTGCAGTCTCATGCCCATTTTGTTTTGTTTTCTTGCAGATTTTGGTGTGGGTGGTTTTGTGTGAATGACTATTTTGCTTTTGGCTTATGAATGAGGCAAAACACTTTTATTTTTATGTTAACTTGATATAATTTAAAGATGGCACTACAGAACTTGTAGTGTAGAGGCTTTTAATGTATTAAGGGGTATGGAGAAACAATCTGGTTATAGGATGAAAGTGGGGGGGGCAGGGGTTTGACTTGCTGCATTAATTCCTGGAGTGGAAATTTTATTATTTTTCTGAAGCAGTAAAATCTTCCAGTTACTCACTTGGAAAACATAACATGACATATCCCATAGAGTCTTTAGCAGTGTATAGCAGGATGTAGGTGGGGATTGCAGATATCCTGAAATTTCTTGCTTCCAGTTGTGAAAAGTTACACATTTTGTATTAAAACAGCACTGCTTCCTGAAGCAGAACAAAGGAACACAATGTGTTACCACTCTGAGCCAGGAATTCCAGTTGTTACAGTTCATTGTCACAGTAAATTACCCCATTCACTTTCTATTTGTGTCAGCCCTGACCTGATACCAATATATTTGAAGTGTGCAATACACTTCATTAAAGAAAAAATTCTTGTATACCATTATTGGTTCTGAAAAAGCTTTGTGGGCCTACCTCAATTTCTTGGTTAGAGGAGGAAGGCAGATATTTTCATTTGAAACGTCTAACACTTTTTTGTGAACAAACCATTACCTCTTTAAAAGATGCAGAGGGGGAAAACAGCCCTGAAAAAGGGCATTGGGTTGTATGGTTACACAGCCAAGCCTTTGCAGTTTGTTCTCTTCTATTTTATTTAATAATAATAAAAAAAAAAAATCTAAAACTTCATTTTTTCTGTGATATTTTGTGGAGTGTGAACTTGAGGGCTCAATGTATATCAAAGATACTGCTATAGCACAAGGATGCCTTCCATTCTAGCTTGATTGTATCTAAATTGTATGTATTCTAGAGTGATTTCTCATCCCTGACATCTGAATTTCTCTTGGCTTCTGTGGTTAAACTATGCCAAAGATATTTATGGCTAATATTAAGTACTTTCTATTGACAGGATATGTTCATGCTAATATGTGGACTAGTAAAAAAACAGGTTGCAGATGCTTACTTGACCAGTGGGCAGGACTTACATTTGTGTATTTTTGGAAGGCATAGCTCACACCACAGAGGGACTAAAATGCAGCAAATTTTTCCTGTGATAGATCTGAGGATACAATTAAAGTTGATAGTAACTGGAAAATGACGCTTGTTTGCAAGCCTTTTACCTGTTTCTTGAAGTAGTAGTGGTTAAGAGCATTGTGCCATGGCATATTATGTACAGTTAACTTGCTGCTCTTGGGTGTTATTCCCTCAGCGATTTGGGGGGAATTATGATTTTTAAAACAGAAAAGTTAACTATGAAACCACAAAAGGGGCCAGTGTAACACTTTGAATTACTTCAGCATTTAGAAACTAATGAGAAGTCAAGCTTGACTGTCTTTTAAAAATTGTAGCACTGTGTGGGAAGGCTGACTTGTCCGAATGGTTCTAAATCCAACGTGACAAGTTGAGTGTAATATATGCCCGTTGTAGGATTTATTCCTTTTGTATGCCTCCAGAAGGATACAGGTTAGTCCATATAAGCACTAATCTCTCTCTCTCTCTCTCTTATTTATATATTAGTGCTTATATGGACTAACCTGTATATAAATGTAGAGGAGACTGCATTTTCAAATCCTAAATATAGACATTGTGTACAAGTGCAAAGGAGACCCATGTGCACACGTGTGTCTCTTCTGTATTTATATATAATGTTTATACTTATGATTTGAAGAGAGTCACTTGCTTTTCAAGGGGAAAAGCAAGTCATCTCTCTCTTCTGTTTTTGAAGTGGGGTGAGCTGCAGGGGGAAGAACAGACTTCTTGCCTTAATAGCAAGTGTAACTTTTTTATTTTCTGCAGAGGAGCCAGATAATCTTGAGGCATGAACCAAGTTCCCTCCCCCTTGCTATTTTTTGTCTTATTGCTGTATGTCTTAAATTCCTTTGAACCTCAGTTTTAATATTGACCTACTGTTGTATATATAAGACCTGTGAAAAGGTAAAGATGTACATTATTTGTTAACTTTAAAATTTATAAATTAAAATACTAAAAAGCATATGAGCAAGCTTGTGTGTGGGTTGAAAGTTACTGTATGCATTCTGCTGTTGGCTGCATTTGTGCATTTCCAGCTGCCAAAGATTCTCACTTAAAATAATATTTGCAAACAAACAAACTCAGCAACTTGGTTTAGCTTTATGGTAAGCAGCATACGTTTTGAACTGCCAGGACCTGGGAGTTCGGTGAGAAGTAATACCTTCCACCATCTAGAGCAATGACCTTTTGGGGCACTGAGAAATGAGACTGTCATCCAGCCTTTGTCCAGAGGAAGGCAAGTATTACAGAGTCATGAAGACAGGCCTGGGGTGGGAGAGGGGTAACAGGGCTTGTTTCTTCACTGCTTTGTGCCTGTGGTGAATTCTGATATGGCAACATTTTGCATCTGCTATGTATATAAGGTGCAAAATGAGAGGGGGCGGCCAACAGGGCTTATCGCACTGAATTGTTGGGCAACCAATGGCAAAGTTAACCCCGATTAGCTGCCAGAGCACTGTTACCAGGGCCAGTACCAAGGAAGAAGTGGGGAATGGTAATGCTGTTGCTTCCTCTACTGATTTTTTTTTTTTTCCTTCTTCCAGACTGCCCTCAGTAGGGATCTTTATTCTCAGGGGGGGAGGAGTAGTGTGTTAACCTCTATGGCTCCCACAGCTGCTGTGTTGGCAGGGCTAGTATGCAGGGGGTTAAGGCTGCTGCCACTTGACCTGCTGCTGTAGCTGGACTGTTGGTCCATAAAAAAACCCCAAATCCTTGGTCTATAGCACATAGATCCTTGGTCCATAGATCTAGCACATAGGGTTAAATGAATTTGACATGCCTAATCTAGTACCCCACCTGGCACAGATGTAGGATGCACTATTTCTAAATTAGCCCAGACAGAGATCCTTATATGACCACTTCTTAAAAACCTCTAGTGAAAGATTCCATAGCTCCTCCTGCTCTTAGAGGTATGAAGTTTTGTTCCTGAGATTTGAATCTAAATCTGTTTTGCTGTACTCTTTAAGTCCACTGCTTTGCATCTTCCCTGTCCATCTATACATTTTATAGAAACACAAACCTATTAGTATGTGGAAGTCAGGCTTTATCATGCAATTCACTAACAGTACTAGTCCATTGACTTAATCACCTTTCTAATGAGACTTGGTAATGAATTAATCCATACTTGATTTAAAAGAAAACCACTGTGTACTCAGGTGTACAGGTCTAATAATCATTCTGAAGTCATGATTATTCAGCCAGAACAATCCATTTTTTTTATGCTGAATCAGTTTACTGTATTGATCAATCCCGTTATAAATCTAGGCACACAAAAGTGAAAGCTGATTGCAAGAAGATCCTCCCATGTATGGAACTAAATTTACCCATGTGAGCCATGTATTTATGCAGCCAGCATAAATACATCTTAGTAAATTCTTCTACCATCACCTACTTCTGAAGGGACTCGTTGTCATAGATGTATATGTATTTGATTCCAATTCACTGCTGATTAGACTAGGGACTTAAGTACAAGGAAGCCACACCACTAGGTAGCTTAGTTAGGCTTCAGGCACTTGACAGACAGGTTTCTGAATGTCGAGGGAGTGGTAACTTTCAAATGGTATTGGCTCAAATCTGAAGCCATGACCTTAGAGATCTGTAACTTCTGTTGCTTCCTCATCAGGCTTACAAATTGCAAACACTATTCTAAGTACTTGCCTGGCATTTGGTGGAGCTTCTTTGGGTTAAGGAGCCAACACAATTGCATTTCCATATTCTAAAAAGTGTTTCTAATGCATGGCTTCTAAGCCATGTTGACATGGTGATACGCCAAATAAATAGTGGGTGTGTCTGTTTATTAATGCACTTTGGTTAATGTGCATTCAATCTAGTACCTCCATTGTGAAGTACTAGAAAAATGTGCATTAGTCTATCTTAATTTGCATTAGCAAAAGAGCACTTTTGTGACACTTAATGCACAGTAGTCTGTCTTAAAGCACATTAAACACAAGTGTAGACAGGCCCAGTGGGTAGCTAAACACTGGCCTAAAGGCTGCATGAATGGACCTGATATCTTTATTCTATTTTTAAAGCATTCTTGCCCAGCTGGCCACAGGAGGGCAGCCATTCCCTTTGAGCAGCAAAGTCTCTCTGAAAGCTGTTCTTTTAATCAGCTTAGCAAAGAACAGAGATGAGTATTTGCATCTCTTTTCCTGCTTCACAGAATTTCCCCTTCCTTTCCCCACACTTTACAATGGAAGATTGAGAGCAGGCTGAAACACATTTCCTAAATATATCTGGTGTGCAGAATTTCTGGCAGCCAGTCTCAACCTCAGCAAAACATTGCACATGAAATTCAGAGCTTGGTAACAACCAGCTTGCTGGATTTCCTGTCAGTTGAGTGAGACTAGAAGGCTTCATCAACTATGGACTCTATTCAGTCTGCTTTTTATTTAATTTCATTTATTGTATTTTGAGGAGAAAAGAGATATTTAAGAAAGGGCAGGTTGTGTTTTTTAAAACAAAATTAATTTCACTATTGGAGAGTGATATGTCCTTCCACCCCAAGAAATCTGTCCCCCTCACAGATATCGTGATATAATAACTTCAGGAAAAAAATTGCCCAAAGAAAACAGAGAAAAAACCGCCATCAAAACAGTTGTGTTCATAAATCTGAATCCCACTTCACATTTGCAAATCTTTAAATAATTACTTTAATTTTGCCTGGGCAAGTTATAGGTTGGTGCAAAATTAAGCAAATATTTGACTTAGTATTATAAATTCAAAGGATGTAATTATATACTTTTAGGCTCCAATACATTTGGTCAGTTGTATAGTTTAATGTAATTAGTAAATTTTTGTTGGCCTGTTTGCTTTTGCTAAAATAGTTTTAAAGATGGGGTCTTGTTTCTGGAGTATTAGTAACAAGTTGCTTGGCTTGCCACTTACAGGTTAGTACAAGGAGGGTTACTGAGATCAGTCTGAGACAGTGGGAGTCAACGTTTTCGGCAGGCTTGCCACAATTTAACCCTGTACCCTCGCTTAGTGACACTGATCTGCTCCTGCCCGATCTATTCTGCTCTCTATTCCCAGCACTGTTCTCCTTGCCCAATTTGCTACTGCGCTTTCTGTTCCCTGCCTCATCTGCAGGTTGACTACCCTTAGTCTAAGAAAAAGTTTTGGTGTCATCTCGATCACTCTGAGGAACAGCCTGACCCGATTTTAACAAAGAGCGGCTGAGGAGCTGGAAATGGGACTCAAAAGCTTTCACCTCAAACACTAGCTCAAATTAAGGCACTGGGTGACAGTGGTTGAAAGCTGGGATCAGCCTCAAACATGTGGAGGTGAGTTGTGTACCCTTTTTTGGTGGCCTGGTAATGATTCAAGGGTTGTCACTGTACAAATTCCATTGTTAAAGTTGCAAACCTCCCAAAATTCACTGGGAGAGGAACGATGGGGGGCTTGAGGCACCTATGACTTTTTTGCCCAGTTTGTTGGGTTGTTTTTTGTTTTGTTTTTTTTTAATTGAGATATACTCTAGCAAACTAGTGCACGTTTCTTTTTTTTTTTTTTTTT
>NW_017728916.1:1606624-1616183 GCF_001723895.1 Crocodylus porosus
TGAAACTGGAGAAAAATGTGTGTTGTGTTATATGGGATGATGTTCCACAAGATCTGCACCCTGCTTTTCCAGATCCTAGATCCATGACTGGTGGGATCTGAGATGGCATCTCTCATGCCACAGAGCATGGGCCCTGCCAGCTGAGACAGCTGATGAAGCAAACTAGAATTGACACGGACCTGCTTCCCTTCTAGAAAGGCTATGCTGTGCTCTGGGGTGTCCCCCCTCCCTGGCAGGCCTGGGGGGGCAGTGACCGCTAGAGAAGGGTCCCTTGAGGCAATGGCAGAGGGTGCGGGGAGTGCTAAGAGCCAGGGGAAGCTTCCACAGAGCCCGTGAGCTGCGGGACTTGAGTTTTGAAAAGGGGGTGCAGGTGGTGGGGTCCATCGTCACGTATTAACACACATTTTTCTCCTGTTTAAAAATAAACTAGAAGTTTTTCTAATATGCTTGGGGCCGAGGGCTGTGTTCTTCAGTTGAAGATGGAAGCAAAAACCAGTATAACTTCATTGGTTTGACCTCAATCCAAATCTGCAGGGCTGTGAAAGAGCCAGGAGCAGGCCACAGGAGAGCAGAAAGGCAGAACAAGGGTGGTGGAACAGCACGCCCAGCGGGTCCCAACGCGGTGCCCCCCAAGGTTTATTTTGCATTTTCACGAACAGTAAAAACCAGGATTCCAGCAAAAACGTGCTGTCGTATTGGCGCTGCTTCTCGTACAGGCGCATGTGCATAGGTCCATGAACGCTGGGCACGCCTGAGCGAGACCCCTGCGAAGAGGGGTGTTAACGCCGAGGAAGCATCAGGGCGATGACCACGGGCCGCGAAGTCCAGCGCGGCGCTTGGTCTCGCCGGGGCGCACCTGTCGCGCCCAGGCGAAGGCCCCTCGCAGCGCGGCGAGCCTTGCCCGGGGGGCGCAGCGGCGCGCGGGAAAAGGCGGCGGCGGCGCCCGGCCCGACCCGGTTCCCCAGCTCCCGCGGGAGGGGCCGCGGTGCTCCCGCCCCTTCCCGGGCAGGATGCGGCGAGCCGGAGCCGGGGACGGTGAGGACGGAGATCCGGGGCGGGCTGGGGGCGATGCTGGGACTGCCCCCTGCCAGCGGGGCTCGGGCTGAGGGGGCTCCTTCCGCTCAGAGAGCTGCCGGGCTCCGGCTCCAGCGGCCTGGCGGTCTGGCCGTCGCCCCTCTGCGTGCCCCTGGGTCTGAGGCAGGACGGGGGCCGGAGCGCCTTCCCCCCGACAGGGGCTGTGGGTGGGGAGCGGTCTGCAAGCACAGCGATTCGCGGCGTCCACCTTTGCCTTTCTTCACAGGTGACTGAGGGAGCAGGGGCTTGAAGGAAGCTGGAGCCTCGCCATCTCCCTGCCCTGTCATCGCCTTGCTGTCTGGGCTGGGGTGTGGGCTTGAGGAGACGCCACCAGCTACATCTCTCCGGCTGGAGTCACTCCGCCCAGCTGGTGAGGCCAGTTAGGAACCGGCATCCAGAGAGCGCGGCCCACCTTGGTCGTGCCAGCGCAGCAGGCCTCCGCTGCGCTTGGACCAGGCGCGGAGCAGTAATGCGAAAGGGAGCAAAGACCTTTGCGGTCTCACTTGCCTGGTGAAACGTCCCTAGCGGTTCCCTCCGCTACCCAAAGGCAGCACAAAAAGGGGTTTTGGCAGGAGCTCTGTTCAGCCCTGCTTCACTGGAAGCTGTGATTGTGACCTGGTGTCTTGAAGGGCAGAAACAAAAGGCAAATGGAGGAAATCCTAGGGAGAATCAGAAGCCTTGAGAAAGCACTTGCCGTGATAAAAAGAGTAGTTTGCGTTGTTCCCAACCCGGTCGGTTCCACTAGGTTCTGTGATGCGGCTTGCCTCTGTGTATTTAACTGTTCAAAGCTACCGACTCAAGCAGCGAACTGAGTAGGAAGAGTTTTGTGTCTGTTTGTTACCTTCTCGTTGTGACTTGTACTGTTACCCACGAGGAATTTCTAGGATCTGTGTTTCTGACACCTAGTGTCTGAGGGTGATTATCTTGCAGAGTGAAGGAAGTGGGATATGTGTGAATACAAGCTTTAGACAAGTGGTTCTCAAATTTTTTAGTCTCGAGGCACCCCTTGGAAAATGCTAGCTTTCACTGATTTGTTGAGTACAGAAAAATAATAGAGAATTTTTTGTTGCAGAGAATTAATGCTGACCTGTTGTGGTCTTTCTGTTTCCACAGCACAGATGCAGGATAGGCTGGCCATGCTTCCTCTACACAGCTAAATATTTCACCCTCATGTTCATCACTGACAAGAGGTTTGACTTGAAGGGGTTAGGGCCAACCTGGTTTGTTTAGACTTAGATACCCATCAGACTAGTTGTTGCAGACCAGGTCCACATGCATGCCTACCTACTTTGGTTTATCTTGTCCCTTGTTGAGCCTTAGTCACAGCACTCTATGTGGGATTTGAGATTACATCTTTCATGCCACAGATGTCTGACAGTGTGCAAGAAAAACTGCAAACAGCATCCAAGTGCGGCATGTCTCAACAGGACCACTGTGGCTGTCTTTCATTCAGTTTCTTGACCCTACCAGTGCTGGTCTTAAATGCAAGCATTTTTCCTGTGCAGGCTCTAAAGGACTTTCTACTTCAAAAATGCAACATATAAAATAAAAATATGAGGAACTGGTGGATTGTGATTTTGAAAAAATGACCTGAGTCATTTTGAAGAGACGATGCCCAATGTTTGGGATGTAATATACAGAGAAAGAACAGATATGAACTCGTAGTGATGATTATGCATGCTATGTTTCAGTATATACAAGGGGTCTATGTGATGTTGCTGCTGCAAAACAGGCCAGCTGTGCTTTATAGGGTAGTAACACATAAGCAAACAACCAAAATGACCATTCAGAGAATTCTTACCTATGGACAGGGGAAGCAACTAACCTGGGTTTGATTAGTCAGTGGCTTGTATATTTCACAGTGTAAAGGATGCTGTTGTAGGTTGAAGCTCTTTCCTTCTCCCCATTTAAGAACTTGTACAAACTGTGTTCATCTCTTGTTTCCATATTCTAACTACAAAGTAAAGTGCCTGCAATCAGATTTTCCAGAGACAATGTGTGTTTGCAGGTTTGGCTTACATGTGTCAATACTTTTGCGAGTAATTTTGTATTCCAAAATGAGAGCAAGAATTGTTCATGTAAATGAAAAGATACTTATGTGTTTCCAGTACTGGAATTGAAGCCCTCTGTGCGGCAGCTGGACCTGTGAAGGTGGAGGTGTAGGCTTGGACCAGTTCCATACGAGTCGGGGTTTGGTACAGCCCTGAGGGACTGCCTGGTTGGATATGCTTGTGTCTCTGAGGTCTGTGCAGCCACTGATATGTAATGAGGATGTGAAAAAGCTCATAAAAGTCGTGCTTCAACTATTTCTGCCTCTTTAATAAAATTTTTTAAAAAGTAAATGAAAAGAGGTTATTCCATATGTGAACCTTCCGCCTCAGTATTTTGCCGCTTGGAATCCAAAAGTAATGGGAAAGCCAGAAGGCAAAGCTAACTAAACAGCTGTAAGGAGAGGAGGAATAGTTAAGGGGCCAGTCTAAGGTTTGGGAGGCCAGGTGTAGCAGGTTGTCTGTTTACACCACAGTCTTTATTTCCCTGGGGCCAACTTGCCTCACAGGGTACAACATAAATCATCAAATCACTAAACAAACAATGATGGGTTAATTCATATCCTGCAGTCTTTTCCCAGACTCCTGAGAGAGTACCCTGACTCAATGCTGCTGCTTGTAGCCTCACAGCCTTCTCTCTCCCCCTTTTCTAGGAGCCTTTAACGTCCCCATGGCTAGTGAATTATCTTCATAAACTGACCCAGTCATCCAGGCAGGTGTGCCAATCACTCGCTTACTACCTGCAGCTCCTTAGCCATGCAGCCTGCTACACCAGGATTCAAATCTCAGCTCCTCTATGGGCTTTCTGTGGGGTCTTGGGCAGCAAATTAATAATAGGCTTTTATGCATCAGTTCTTCATCAATAAAATGTGCGCATAACACCCTCCTGTCTCATGTTATGGGTAATAAATACTCCAAAGATTTTGAGATGCTCAGTTTTTCTTGTTAGAATGGGACAAGGAAGGCTTTTCAATAACACAGTGTCTCTCCCCATGGTGGATGAAATGGAAAGCAGTGAGGAAGTGGCACACGCAAGGGAAAAGCTAACTGGTTATAATGTGCTTGTGGGTGTCTATAAGTAATGCAAGAAAAAATGGTTTCTAAATGTATGTTATTTCTTTTGCCAGCATTTCTCCAATAGAGCGGTGATCTTATGTGGACCATGGATCTTAGGTGTGCCAAGCACAGGATGAAGCTGCCTTTTATTTCAGGCCATCAAGATAAGTTTCTAAGTTTAGACCCCTTAGTTCAAAATGAAGATGAAGAAGGTCTCTACGGCTTTCTCTGTTTGAGGGGCAATGTGGCTAGTTCTGAAGATGAGCCTGACTATGCATTAATAGCAGATGACAGTCCACCTGCCTTAAAAGAACCTTTCTGTGAGCAGACAATAAAAAGCAGAACTCTGAGAATCTGGATGCATCATTCAGGTGTTATCAGCTTCAGTGACAACTGTGTCTGGTGCCGAGGGAGCCTTGTTGAAGGGAAGGGACTTCCGAGCAATGGGAATGTGTTTGATTTGAACAACCCTGCTCAGATGCAGTGCAGATGCACATGTGAACCGGGTGAAAGAGCCAGTCTGGAAGGGCAGATTAAACAGCACAGTCCAGAAGTGGTTGGAAACCAGGACATCCTGGATTGGGACAGTGATGGAGCTGGAAACTGCATATGTACTCAGGTCCAGTCAAATCACAGCGAAGTGGAGACAAAACTTTGCTGTGTGGTGAGTTCATTCTGTCTTGTTGTCATTGTCAGGACATGTTCTCAGCAGGGCCAAGACTTTCAAAAGTGGCTGGTGATTTTCTTTTGTTTTGGGGTGTCCCTGAAAGGGACTTATATTTTAGGGGGCAGGTGCACAATATTTTTGAAACTCAAGCCCCTCTGAAGGGTCTTGGGTTGCCCAGATAGATGGCAAGCAAAGAACTCAGAATCACTAGCTACTTTTGACTATCTTTCTATGTTGGTTCAGGCCAAAAAGCTGCACAGCTCGCATCTTGCATATGGAATTCACACTTATGTCCTTGATTCTTTAGAAGCCCTGTGGTATTTTCAGCAAGTCATGAATTAACATTCAGACCTTAGAAAGGCACAGAGCGGAGTAATAGGTCAGGTGTGGAGGCTAGAAGCCCAGTCTGGCCCTCTGAAGGCTTGCAGGAAATGCTATTTTAATAATAGCTATTACTGGTAGAAAGGGGAATGGACTCTAGGAAAGGAGAACCCAGCTGCTCTTGCACTGAATCTCAAGCTGGGTGTTTTCCCTTTGTTCTTCTGGTATGCAAAGCTACTTTTTTGTTTCTCTAGTGCCTAAAACCATGAGAAATGGCACACGATGCTGCTTTTGGCCTGTTCATTGCTGATTCAGCTGCATCACCCATCACCCACAACCCAAATGAATAGTTGTTTTACTGTGAAGTTGGTTGGAGGGTAAGGTGCTTTGTCAGCCAGCAGTAGGAATGGTCAGGGCCTTGAAATAACTGTTGGCCTGTTTGTGTAACCCACTCTCAGTTTATTACTGATGATCAGTGTTACTGAGTGACTAGTGCTGTTCCTTTGTTCTGGAGAGCCATTTCTCTCTGTTTTCTATCTTTTCTGTGCTCACTTTGGAGTCTGAACACCTAGGCTAGGGACTGATATTACACATAAACCAGTTTAAGTGATCAGAAACTGGTTTAAACCTGTAACAGAACAGATGTTCAGTGCACAACAGCCAGTTTCAAGAAGGCCAAAACTGGTTTGAGAGAAACCTGGTTGAATGTAGTATCAGACTTAACTGATTGAGGTCAAACTGGTTTATGCAATGCCTGTCCTAGACCCCTTCCTGGTTTAAATTAAACCAGGGTTCCACAGCATCCCAGCATGCTCTCTGGGCTGGGCTCTTTGCTGCAGCCCAGCAGAGCTGCCCCGGCCTCTCTGCTGCCCAGCTGGAGCAGGGACCTGGCCAGATGCTGGCCTGGTAGGGAGCAGAGAAGAAGTTTATTTCTCCCCTCCTTCCCTGTCCCACCAGCACGAACCTGCACTTCTCCGTGCTGGCTGCTCCAGTGGCAGGAGCATGGCCAACCCTGGCACTAGCCTTAGCTGAGCTGGTCAGAGAGGGGTTTAATTCTCCCCTCCCTGTCCCACCAGCAGGGACCTGAGCTGGGTCTGCTGGTTGATTTTTTTTCCCCCCTTGCTGCTGCAGCGGCAGGGCCAGTTGTGGGCATGGCAGACAGGGCAGGGAGGGGGATTATTCCCTTTTCTATTCCCCCCACCCCTTGGCGACCACTGCCACCACTTGCTCCCTGCTTGGGACAAGTGGCAGAGTAATCCCCCTTCTGCTCCCTCTGCCGGATGTCAGAGGGAGGGGGAATAACCCCCATCCCTGCCCTCCACGTAAGGGGCCTGGTGGCCAGCCTCCTCCCTGTCCTCCACCTAAGGGGCCCTGCCCTGCTGCGCTGAGGTGGCAGGGCTCTTGATAGGAGACAGCAGCCCCTATCATGGTATCGAGGAGTGCGAGCCCCTTCCCAGTGCTGTGGGGTGGGCAGAGCTGCAGCAGACTGTGTGTGGCAGCACCAGGGGCACCGCCATGATCCGCAGCAGCTTACCCTGCCCCACAGCACAACCCCCCCATTGGGAAGGGGCCACACTCCTGGAAACTGGGGGGGGAAGCAGCCCCTGTTATGGTGGTCACTCCCCCCTTGCCACTCCAGCGGCTGGGTGGAGGTGGGGACAGGTGCCAGCCGGCAGGGCCTCTTAGGCAGGGGGCAGGGAGCAGGGTTATTCTGCTTGTTGCCCCAGCCACAGAGTGAGCGGCAGCAGCAATGTGAGCAGGCATACCCTCTGAAGAGCCCTGCCCCCTCGCTGCTGCAGTGGTGTGGTCGGGGAGCAGCCAGGCCGGCCAGCAGGGCTGCTTAGGTGGGAGCCAGGGAGCAGAATTATTCCTCCCCTCCCTCCAGCGTCCAGTGAAGGGAGTAGTAGGGGGCTTACTCCACTGCTTGCCCTGTGCAGGAAGCAAGCGGCAGCAGTTGGGGTGGGCAGATCCAGCTGTGGTCCTCCTTACTACAAGACTAACCTGCAAAGATTGAATCAATTTAGGCTCCAGCTTTTGGAATGTCTCTTCCTAACCCTAAGGCTCAGGTTTTCCTTGCTTTATGTGGGGGTTTTTTGTGCAAATTCACTCTTATGCGACGACCCTCTTTATACCAAAAATTCATTATATGCGAGGTAAATTCACTCTTATGCTATTAGTATGGTGGAAGCCTGCAGTCAGCTATTTTGTGCAGTGCATCGTGGGAGTGACGCGCACCAAAATAGTGTCTCCTGTGTGGATCTGTGCTCCCTGCTCATTATCTGCGACACGTGTTTCTGTAGTTGCCATCCCCATTATGGTAACGTTCATCCCCATCTGGTGTTTGTACTGTTTGCTGTTGGTGAGTACCGAAATTGTCTTGTAAAAACAGTAGAACTGGGGTTGGGGGTCAGTATAGTCAAGGTCTTACAACATAATAAATATGGATGTGTTGCAAAGTGGGTTCCCTTTATGTGCATTCGAGTTGTGCCATTTTCCAGGAACGCATATACAGCATTAAGTGAGGGAAACCTATACATCTATCTGTAAAAGTGTAGTGGACTCTATGTACACCAGAGTTGGATTGGTTGTATAACGTGAGGAAAGCTGGCTTCCAAAACCAAACCAAGGTCTCCACAACGGTTGTCACTGTTTATGCCTTAAAAGAATTTAAAGCTAGCTTTGTTCTGTCTTAAGGCAGAAGAGTTGGTTTCTTGACCGCCAGGTGGTCTCTCCAGAGTAGAGAGAGGGACTAGAAATTGGCACATCTATATTATATACTTAGATCTGCCACTGATTCTCTGTGGCCTTGGACAAATTACTTCTCAGCTTTTTCCCACTTATTTCCTTCTATAAAACAAGGGTGATCATACTGAACCACAATGGGATTCTGAAGTCTAGTGTGTTTTGAGTGGCTTGAGTATCTTCCGTTCAAGTTTCTGGAGTAGGGCAAAGTAATGTTATTGAAGACTGGGACTGGGGGAGGTGGCAGCATGAATTATGGAGTTAATCTTGAATAAAGGCAGTGTTCTGCATGTTGGGAACACACTGCAGTTTGCTCCATTCTAGCTTTTCTGTCTTGTAGTGCTTTCTGCTTCATCCAGGAGCTGGAGACCGGCAAATATGCCACTTGGGAGAATCCATAGCAAACTCCATGAACTGCTGTGCTTATGCGGGGGCATCTCCACCAAGCTGCTTGGTGGCTATGTTTTTGGACTCTAGTCTGTGAGTTGTGTGTACAGCACCTCAGCTCCCTTAGTAGGGACCCTGCTTCTTCGTAGGCTATTGTGTGCAGATGAGTAAACTAGTGATAATAGCTGGCTGTGATTGATGAAGTTGAAAAAGGCTGGTGATAAGCCAGGAGCTTCCTGATCTGATTCACCTGCAGTACAACTAGCTCTGTCATGCCACACCCTGCCGCGCCCCGCCCCCCTTAAAAACCTATTCCATGACAAGTGTTTGCAGCTTTTTTGAACCCCTGTTATACCTCTGAGCAGGGAGTCTGGAATGAGAGGGCTGGGTCCTTTGGAACAAGCATTTTCTTGTACATGTTTAATTGTCTTGGCTGCAGGAACCAACTTTTCCCTTTGAGTGGTTAGGATTTCTGGCACCTTTGATTGATCTGCTGCTCTCTACATGCCCCTGAGCTCTTGTCTACAGCTCCAAAGGGTTTGTCAGCTGATGAACCACTGCATCTCCCAGGGGTAGGGAACATCTGTCCCTGGAACTGCTGTAGAATCATGTGAGTTTGCACATGGAGTTGTTTGCTTTCCTGTCACCACCATCAGCAAATCACTATTCTTTGTAGTATCGTTGCAGTTTTATTGGACTACAGAGTTGGTTCAATACAAAGTGTTGCCAAACAAATCCGCCTCTCTCTGTGGCACTTCTGGTAGGTGGGACCTATTGTAGACAAGCGTGATGATAAGACCTCTGCCTTGCAGAATTTTCCACTTGACTATATGCAAATTAGGGGAATATCACACAGTGCACTGAAGAGTGTGTGAGGAGCAATTTACCTGGCAGCAGGGAAAAAATGAGCAGAAGGACACCATTTTTTGATTATGTACTACCTCTTCCTTATCCTCATTGCTACCCTCTCTTCTCAAGTTAAACACCCCCCTCCCCCAATCTTTCCAGGTGGTTAGAGTATATTTTCAGCTCTCTTAAGAAGGTGCAAGATATGTGTCCTTGATTATTTTGACTAATATTTATATTGCAGTAACACCTACAGTTCTCAGCTCGGCTCAGCTCTCTAATCTGGGCATTGTGCAAATATGAATGGCTGTTCCTGTTCCACAGCCTTAGTACCTGCTGCTGGAAGGTAACGTGGGACACACTGGATAGATAAAGCAGCTAACTTTATGGCAGCCTGCTAGTCACTAACATTGGGAAA
>NW_017728916.1:1616283-1620614 GCF_001723895.1 Crocodylus porosus
GGGAGGTGGCAGCATGAATTATGGAGTTAATCTTGAATAAAGGCAGTGTTCTGCATGTTGGGAACACACTGCAGTTTGCTCCATTCTAGCTTTTCTGTCTTGTAGTGCTTTCTGCTTCATCCAGGAGCTGGAGACCGGCAAATATGCCACTTGGGAGAATCCATAGCAAACTCCATGAACTGCTGTGCTTATGCGGGGGCATCTCCACCAAGCTGCTTGGTGGCTATGTTTTTGGACTCTAGTCTGTGAGTTGTGTGTACAGCACCTCAGCTCCCTTAGTAGGGACCCTGCTTCTTCGTAGGCTATTGTGTGCAGATGAGTAAACTAGTGATAATAGCTGGCTGTGATTGATGAAGTTGAAAAAGGCTGGTGATAAGCCAGGAGCTTCCTGATCTGATTCACCTGCAGTACAACTAGCTCTGTCATGCCACACCCTGCCGCGCCCCGCCCCCCTTAAAAACCTATTCCATGACAAGTGTTTGCAGCTTTTTTGAACCCCTGTTATACCTCTGAGCAGGGAGTCTGGAATGAGAGGGCTGGGTCCTTTGGAACAAGCATTTTCTTGTACATGTTTAATTGTCTTGGCTGCAGGAACCAACTTTTCCCTTTGAGTGGTTAGGATTTCTGGCACCTTTGATTGATCTGCTGCTCTCTACATGCCCCTGAGCTCTTGTCTACAGCTCCAAAGGGTTTGTCAGCTGATGAACCACTGCATCTCCCAGGGGTAGGGAACATCTGTCCCTGGAACTGCTGTAGAATCATGTGAGTTTGCACATGGAGTTGTTTGCTTTCCTGTCACCACCATCAGCAAATCACTATTCTTTGTAGTATCGTTGCAGTTTTATTGGACTACAGAGTTGGTTCAATACAAAGTGTTGCCAAACAAATCCGCCTCTCTCTGTGGCACTTCTGGTAGGTGGGACCTATTGTAGACAAGCGTGATGATAAGACCTCTGCCTTGCAGAATTTTCCACTTGACTATATGCAAATTAGGGGAATATCACACAGTGCACTGAAGAGTGTGTGAGGAGCAATTTACCTGGCAGCAGGGAAAAAATGAGCAGAAGGACACCATTTTTTGATTATGTACTACCTCTTCCTTATCCTCATTGCTACCCTCTCTTCTCAAGTTAAACACCCCCCTCCCCCAATCTTTCCAGGTGGTTAGAGTATATTTTCAGCTCTCTTAAGAAGGTGCAAGATATGTGTCCTTGATTATTTTGACTAATATTTATATTGCAGTAACACCTACAGTTCTCAGCTCGGCTCAGCTCTCTAATCTGGGCATTGTGCAAATATGAATGGCTGTTCCTGTTCCACAGCCTTAGTACCTGCTGCTGGAAGGTAACGTGGGACACACTGGATAGATAAAGCAGCTAACTTTATGGCAGCCTGCTAGTCACTAACATTGGGAAATCCTCAGCATTGTACTGCTCTTTGTTTCCATTCTTCATATGAACTGGAAAAGTACTTTACCTTCCAGGTCTGTGTTTTTTCCTGCAGTAACTGAAGTTATACATGTTTTCTCAAGTGGAGTAGATAGCTGTATTGATGCCCTCAGTTCCTGCAAGGAAAATGCAGAACCCAAAGTTTGGATCTTGGCAAGAACTACAGGATTTCACTTACTACATTCACTCAAGCCTTTTAAATCAGTTGAGTTATTCTTAGGATTGTAAATAGCTGGTGCAGTCATTTATACCTTGCATGTCTTTAAAACCTTCTCCCCACAATTTGTTCCCTCTATAAAAAAACAAACCCAGTGAAGAGAACTGGGATGTGGTTGCTGCCTGTTTTCTTTCTCAGAGCTTCTGAATTCTTTACAGTAACAGCAACAGAAGCCCAAAACAATGCAGACTTGCAATCAGCACTGTAACCAGTGTGGTCTGGCATCCTGCCCTCTATGTGGGAGATTCCTGGGGAAAAGGCGCCGTGTCAAGAATAGGAACCAGGCAGGAGTGTGAGGGGGAGCAGAATTTCTCTCATTCCTAGCAGCTGGGCCCAGGCTTATTAGCCTGGAGGCATTTTTATTATTTTAAAAGGGGAAGGGTTTCCTTTCTGTTTTGTCAAGAAGTTTATAACTTGATTGTGAAAACTTGGTTTGGGATGAAACTTTGCCAGTGAATTTGAAGCCCAGAAATGAGATGTCTTTGTTGTTAATCTAAATTTCATTAAAATTCTTTTTGCTTGGATGGAGGCAAAGAAAAGCAAAGGAAGATGCATATAAGCCAGTTTTTTCCCCCCAGGTTTGGAGCAACCTGCCCAGGTCTCAAATAGAAAGTAAAGGTTCTGCTTAAAAGATAAAACAAAAATCAAAACAAGAAACCACTCTGTGGTTGCGTTGCCCTTCCTCTGACTTTTTTAGTTCTTGATTTACTTTGAAAGAGGAAGCTGAAGCATTCAAAGCCCATTCAGTCCTTGTCCAGGGCGTTGGGGAGTCATTGCTTTTTTTTCATGTGGCCATCAAGTGGCAGTATCCTCTCGGATGCTGCTCTGGTGGCTGCTGGACTTCACGCTCTGGGCACTGGGGAAAGTAGAAAGGACTCAAAAGAGGTACTAAAGGATTTTCTGTTAAATAACTATGCTCTTATTTAAAATAATTCTTTCTCCTTTTTTTTGTGCTTTTTCCAGAGTGCTGGCAGCACTGGTACCAGAATGCTCAAATCCAGCACTGGCACGGTGTGTCCTCTTACGTCAGGTCTGGACTCTGTCTGCTATGGGCTGTTCCCTGCCCCTCTCCCTTGCGGGCATACAGCCCTGCAGTAACAGGAGTGAGCCCATCTTGTAGCCAGCCAGCACTTTGTGAGGCCCAGGTGTTGGACTGTCACTCCTGAGGTGCACCTCTAGGGCACTTTAACCCTGTCTACATCCCTCTTTGCCAACCCTGCTAAGCATCCCTGTTTTACTGGTGTGGTTCAGGTATCTGCCAGATTTTCCTGTTCTGTTCAAGCTCTAAAGAAATGTCAGCATTAGTAGCACAGCTGTACAGAAGGAGGGTGAATAGCAAATTAGAAGGGGCCCAAAGGGAGCCTTTATCTATATTAATTGCACTCCTAGGGCTGAATTGTCATGTGAGGCCCAGGTGTAGGACTGTCACTCCTGAGGTGCATATGGGGGATAGAGTGAAGTTGCTCCCTAGGACTTCGTCTGTCATTTGGCTGTAAATAGCACAAGGCTTTCTCTATACATTTGCCATGTGAGCCATGCTGCCATTGCTAATAATAAAAGATGCCAATAATTCTTTGCCTTTCTTTGGCGCCTCTTTTCTGAGGATTTACAAACCGCTTGGCAAATGCTAACTAGGACTCCCTATAAGCTGCTTTGCTGTTTAGTGGCAAGGATTTTTGTAGATGATATCTATTATTGGATCAGCTGCACAGTTGGAATAGACTTAGACAAGCTGTTGAATGCAATGCATTCTTAGTATTCCTGTCTTAAAAGCAAGGAAGTGGAAAAACTACCCAATATGTGTCCTGTTCTTGCCCCTTTCTGATGTATAAAGACTCAACAGGTGTGTTCTTGCATTTGTTTTCCAATCTTAAAAAAAGTGCTCCAGTGTTAGTTTTTAGCATGCTCATTTTTATCTTGGCTTGCTGGATGTTTCATTTAGACTAGACGGGGAAAGTTCATAGGTCTCTTGATGGTCCTGTTCACTGAATATTTAACAAAGAGAGCTTTTCTTTCAACAGTTTATCTAGTGTTTAAATTAAATAGGCTTTAAAGAAAAAGAAGAACACAGGAAAGTGTGTTAAGTGATCTCATTAAAAGCCACTTCCCTTCTCCAATGATTAGGTCTTACATTCTGGTTATTATCTAGTATCCTAAGCCTAATAACTTCTCCATCATCCATAGAATCCTTCAGGGGAAAAAATCATAAGATCTGGATTTTGAGTACTAAAAAAAAAGTCTACCACAAAATCCAAGCCACTTCAAGTTCTTTAATTTTTTTTTAATCGAAGGGCAGAAACCCCTACACATCATTTTCAAATGCAGACCAACTGGGGCATATACAGATATAAAACAAGCTGCCCAAGGTTACGTAGTGAATTGGTGCTAGTGGTAGAGCTAGGAGCAGAACTCAAGAGGCTTGTATGCAAGTGTTCTCCAGTAATTACTGGGCAATCCTGCCAGCCATATACAGGCAGTCCTCGACTTACAACATTTCGAGTTACAATGTTTCACACTTACAAGTTTTATAAATTGACACCCTGTTTCAAATTTATGATGTCAGTTTCGACTTCGCAACGCTTGATCTGATGTGATGCCTTGACAGTGACCAAGTCGCTGTGTCACCCATCTCCCTGGAGAACATCTGTCCAAACTTCCTTGGACAC
>NW_017728916.1:1620929-1622656 GCF_001723895.1 Crocodylus porosus
AAGCGCTTTGGAAAAGCTTCAGAGCTGCTTCGGAGATCGGCTATAGGGCATAATGAGGAAACAATGAAATATCTACAACTTTGTCTGATTTGGATGAAATTTGTAGGTATTGTAGCCTCTGCTGAGAGCATGAAGTCTACTAAGTTTCAAGAATATCAGTGAAGGGTTTCGGGGGAGAGCTGCACCCCAAGTTCTTGAAAGCAAAACTAATGTCACGTGTATGTGTTACAGCATGGGGTGGGTGGTGGGGAGAAGCGGTGAAAACTGCAGGGATCATGGCCCTTACTGAGGCCACAAATTCTGCCAAGTTTCAAGAAGATTGGTGCAGGGGTTTCGGGGGAACTGCACCTCAAGCTGCGGACAAGCAAAACTCGTGACATGGGTGACACTGTGTGCTGAGGCGCAGCAGGATGAACGCTGCAGGGATGATAGCCCCTGCTGTGGCCACAAAGCCTGCCAGCTGTTGAGGAGATCGGTGCAGGGAGGTGCTGGGGCCCTGCACCCCTAGCTGCTGACAGGCAAAACTCGTGACATGGGTGCTTGTGCAACTGTGTCTGTCTTGGGGTGTGGGAGACGCTACTTCAGGCCTGGCTGCTGAGCTGCTGTGTTACCAGTTACCAATCAGTCATGATTCACTCAGGGACCAGCTCAATACACAGTTGCTAGCTAATGTAACCAGTTAATTAGGAATGATTAACACCTACAAAACCACAGGCTAAGGAAGGGAAATAATACAGACAATCTATTGCCCCAAGACAGAAACAGTCAGCTGCACAAGCACCCATATCATGAGTTTTGCCTGTCAGTAGCTAGGGGTGCAGGGCCCCAGAATCCCCCTGCACTGATCTCCTCGACAGCTGGCAGGCTTTGTGGCCTCACCAGGGGCTACCATCCCTGCAGTTTTCACCCCCCTCTGGTGTAACACACAGACGTGACATGAGTTTTGCTTTCAATAATTTGGGGTACAGTTCCCCCCAAGCCCCTGTACTAATCTTCTTGAAACTTGGCAGACTTTCATGCTCTCAGCAGAGGCTACCACCCCTGCAAGTTTCATCCAAATTAGACAAAAACCAACAAAGTTACAGATATTTCATTGACTTCCCAATTATGCCCTATGGCCGGATCTCTGAGGCAGCGCTGAAGTGTCGGAGTCGCTTCAGTTGGATCGAAGCAGAAACTCAGTCCGGAGCTCTGGATTGGATCCCTGGCATCTGAAGCGACTGGATCTGAAGCCGGATCGGATCGCTTCTGACTCGTGCAGGCCTAGTGAAAACAGAATATTGGGCCTTGGTTCAGGAACCCCTTTTTATAACATTGTTTCCTATGGGAAAATTGGTTCCAAGTTGCAATGTTTTGACTTAAGACACCATTTTCAGGAACCAATTGTGTCGCAAGTCTGAGGACTGCCTGTATATCATATGAAAATTGCAATAGGGCTAAGAAAAGCAGAACAGTAGCTTAACATCAACAGTCGCATGATTGCATCAGTTTATTATGTTGCCCACTTCTGTCTCTGTCCTGATTTGCGACCTCATATGAGCTATTTTGGAGGAGACCAAAAAGAGCTGGCAAGGACACAGTAGGTGTTGTGACTAATCTGAGAATAGAGTTGTTCTAACATGAGAAGAAATGAAGGCTGGTTGCTGTATTAATAGTAAGTACCAACAAACGCTTTTAGTAGTTGTTTTGACTGGAACAGCAATTTATTAACAGTTTTAAGCTTGAAG
>NW_017728916.1:1623321-1626023 GCF_001723895.1 Crocodylus porosus
TTATATCCAAAATCAGAGACTGAGAGGTTTTAGTGGTCACATATTGGGGTCCCAAAAATTGCCATAAAACCCCCCCTAATTACACTTTTTATAACCTGTCAGTGGGTGAGGGAACGGGGAGGGGAACTTGCATTGCTGTCAGTTTCTGACTCAATAGTGACTCATGCATTTCTCGGAATGGGGTATTTTTTTTTTTTTTGTAATTTAATGTTTGTAATGAGCGTATGATAAAATTCTGAACAGGTGTCATTACTGTTCACTCTGAGCAACAGATCGGCTTTGATAGTGATTTTTAGCTCATTTGGCTCTTCTCTTCCACCCAAATGCTGCTTATTTGAATAGACTGACATGAATACTCCTGTAAAATAATCAGGTCCCTGCTCTTTTGTCTGAGAGTAATAGGGCATATAATGTACTGCTGTCATGGCCATGCAGCTAGCGATCCTCTTCTACAGCTGGAAGGCCAGGCATCGCTCCAAGACTAACACCCCCCTTCTGTACTTCTGTCTCACAGCCCTGTCCTAACTTTGATGGTCAAGAGCAGAGATGCCTAACAAGTGAGAGTGAAACTCCTGTTCCGTTTTGCACCTGCAAAGACTGAGTTACCATAGTATAGAGGCAGCATGCGCAGAGGCAAGTGCAGGGAAGCTTGGGGGCCGTGTCTTCATATTGTGGGAGGCTGGGATTTGATTACCACTAAAATCAGTGGAGCCAAAATGCCCATTGAGAAGCCAGGCAGCTTGGCTTATGCTAGGCTTCTGACATGACCGGCTTATTTATGCATGACTCAGAAGCTGCTGCTTTTGTGTTGTCAGGTAGAGCATCTAGCTCTTTGTGTTTGATGAGGTGTTAATCAAAATCTAAAGTAAACACCCCAACACGTGTATGCTCCAGCTTTCAAGCGGGGAAAAATGCTACTGCTAAGTGCAGTCTGTTTGGATACTGAGGTTTTTTGGGGAGAAATAGTAAAGGCACCAGCAAGTGAGATGTTAGGGGCTGTGACTAGATGTAGGGGGAAATAAAGGGCAACTGTCTTGTGCTTAATAATGACTTGGAGCCAGCACTGGGGATTCAGAGGGGAGATGTCAGCCCATTATTCTGAACCCTTCCAGTAAGTGCCTTCAGCTCTGTGGCCTCTAATCTCAGTCCAGGGCTGTGGGCAGCAGGGAGGTTCCTTCAGTGTCTTGCCCAGCTCGTGCTGTAACACTTTCCACCCCTCCCCTATAACTGTCTTGTGACTGAATGCAATATGTTTAAATACATGTTATAAATAAAGGCTGGACCTTCCTTTGACCTGTGGGGATGTCTGTTGGCCAGAAGTAAGGCCATTGGCATGTACTCTATTTAGTTTATTTTCTATATCACCCTCATGGTTCAGTGAAGTTATTTTTGTTCCTCTCTTCACCCTCCTTCTATGCTGTACAGTAGAAGCAAAGATGGAAATATCCAGTTCTTTGGAGAAGGCTGGTGGGGCATGTGCAAGCTCTCAGGAAACCCTAGACAGTGGTGTTAATGTAACTGAAAATGGTTATTTTAGTAAATTTTTCTCTATTGATTTACTATATTCTCTCTTTCCTCACTTTTTCCTGCCCCCCCTTCCCTTTTTAATGTATTTGTTTGTTTGTTTGTTTTTTGCCCCCAAGGAAGGGACAAAAGTGATTCAGACTAAGGAGTTGTATTCTCAGGATCTCAAACCTGTCATGTTTGTGCTGTTGGTAATTTATTTTTTTAAGGGTTGCAAAATAGTTGCACAAACCAGGGTAGCATGTATTTATTAAATTGTTGCTGCTGGCTGCTGAGCCAAAAATAATGTGCATCCTTCTTTGAGTGGAGGTTTTCTTTTTTTTCTAAGTGTAGTGTTCTGAGTCAGTATATCATGAAATGATGAGCAAATGTCATCAGCTCTGACTTGGACAAAAGAGCTACTTTGACAGTGGCTATACTCATTTGATTTTGCATCTTCACCATAGGCACTGTTCGTCATGAGTACACCGGGTAAGTGGAGCATATTCAACTTGCTATTTTACTAAGTCTTGAACAGTCCTTTTCTAAGTATTAAAACAGACTTATCCTTATTGATGAAATGAAAACGTAGGACATTTCAGACGTTTCATACTGGGCCTTATGTAAAAAAGCAGGACATGCGAGTGCTCTTTAAAACACACAACTCTCCTGATTCCACCCTCCTTTCAGTATGCTAACAGAGTCAAAACTATAGTCATCCAGGGTTTGAATCTGTATCCTGTACTGATGTAAAATTCCCACTGTGGATGTCCGAGTTATCCACATGATAGCTGCAGGTAGAGGTGCACCGATACATCAATCTATATTGTATTGGCACCAATAAAAGGAAAATTGACATTTTTGGCAGTTGGCTTTTTTTGGCTGATGTGGCTGATAATTTCACCGATAAATGATGCATGTATGTGTGCAGCGGCAGCATACACACAGCCAGCCTGGCAGCTTGCAGAGCAGTGTCCAGCTGGTAAGTCTGTTGTGGGGGAAGGAAGGGGTGTAGGGAGTGCAGACTGAGGCCCTTGCAGTGAGGGAGGGAGTGGGGCTGGCACTGGGAGCAGGGCTGGGGTTACAGCTGCCCCCCAAAAAATTTGCTGTAGCCCCACTCGCAGCTCCACTGCAGCCCAGTCCAGCCCAACCCCCCAACCAGGAAGAGCCCAGTGCTGGTCCCAGCCCACAGCGGCACC
>NW_017728916.1:1626196-1635264 GCF_001723895.1 Crocodylus porosus
GCTACTTCACAGTCAGGGCGGCTAGGGCCTGGAACTGGCTTCCAGGGGAAGTGGTGCAGGCTCCTAGCCTGGGGATTTTTAAAAGCAAGTTAGATAAGCACCTTGCCGGGGTCATCTGACCCCGGTGCTCTTTCCTGCCAAGGCAGGGGGTCGGACTAGATGATCTACCTAGGTCCCTGCTGACTCTAGCTACTATGAAACTATGAAACCCCCTCATCCAAGTCGCTGATGAAGATGTTGAACAGTGCAGGCCTGAGGACTGAGCCCTGGAGAACCCCACTGCCCACATCATTCCAGGTCGAAAATGACCTGTCCACCACCACTCTCTGGGTGTGGCCCTCCAGCCAGTTTGCGACCCATCTGACTATGTAGGCGTTGACACCACAGTAGCCTAATTTTTTAATGAGGATGGTGTGAGAGACAGTGTTGAAGACTTTCCTAAAGTCCAGAAAGACTACGTCCACGGCAACACCTGCATCCAAGGCTTTTGTGACCTGGTCGTAGAAGGCCACCAGGTTTGTCTGACAGGACCTGCCTCTGATGAACCCATGTTGATTGCCCCTAGCTAAGCATAATCTCCCCTGCTGGTCCCTCACAGATGTGCTCCTGGATAATTTTCTTAAAGACCTTTCCCAGGACCAAGGTAATAGTTTCTTGGGTCCTCTTTCCTCCCTTTTTTGAACATGGGGACCACACTGGCCCTTTTCCAGTCCTCTGGCACCTTGCCAGAACACCATGAGCACTCATAAAGCCGTGCCAGGGGTCCTGCAATGACCTCTGTCAATTCCCTCAGCACTTTGGAGTGGAGATCATCAGGACCTGCTGATTTAAACATGTCTAGTCCCACCAGAAGTTCCCTGACTAGGTCCTCACTGACCCTGGGCTTGCCTGTGCCTTCCCTGGGTCCGTCTGGAATCCCAGTTGTGGGGGGAAGGGGGGGAATGGCCCTGTCCCTACTCAGAAAAATGGAAGCAAAAAATCTGTTAAAGAGGTTAGCTTTGTCATCTGGCACGACCACCAGATTTCCAAACGTGTCCTGCAGAGGCCCCACATTACTTGGTACTTTCTTTTTACCCCCTATGTTTTTATCTTGTTATCCGTGATCCCAGTCACTAGTCCCAGTTCTCTCTACCTTAGCCTTCCTAATAGCCCTGCTACAATCTCGAGCAATGGAGGGATAATCCTCCTTGGTGATGGCTGCTCCCTTCCAGTGGATGTACGCCTCCTTTTTGGCTTTGAGACATTCCATATTGGCAATTGGATTGGTATTGGCCAATATGGTTCATTTAAACAATAACAACAACAACAAAACCATTGGTATCTGCCCAGTGCACCCTTAGCTGCAACAGAATAGTTTGCTCGGTGAAACAGAACAAGATTACACTGATGTAACTGATTCAGTATTATTTATTTTAAGGAGCTTATAAATAGTGTCTTTACAGAACCCCAACAAATTTTATTTACTTGATTTTTTTTTTTGTATTTTGTATTACATTTTAGCCAAAAGCTCAGGACCTTGGTTTGAGAGGACTAGCTTCTGGAACAGTTTTGGTTGAGTTAGGGTTAGTGTAGTCATGAGAGGGTTTGGTTTGGTTTTTCTTTTAATTATTTGTGTCAGTTAAATAAAAGCTATGTTTTTCACGTACAAGCTCTTGACCTTTGTACAACAGGAAAATGTTGTTGTTTGGGTTTTTTTTAGGAGATTGGATATATATTTTTGTAGCCTTGCATGCTTGCAACAGGGGAAATGGACTTTATTCAGACTTTTTCCAAAACAAGGTCATCTTTGGGTTGAGTTCTAACATTTAAAATTGCAAAAGGGGCAATGTTATCAACATTTGAAACTGGATACCTCCTGGGAGTTGCTGGTGCTCTAGACCAGTGGTCTCCAAACTTTTTTGATCGCGCACCCCTATCAGTAAAAAATTTTGAGCCTGCACCCCCAATATATGTATATTTATATAAATAGAAGTTCTAATATTTTCTTCCTGCACCCCAATGGATTGTCTTGTGCACCCCCTAGGATGCGCGCACCCCACTTTGGAGACCACTGTTCTAGACAAGCGGAGTGAGAAGATAGTGTCACAGACTTCAGTTACATCTGGAGGAACCTTTAAAAATCAGGTGGTTGTAACAGTGAGCAGAACTCTTGGATTTGTTTTCCTGTTCATCTCTTCTCATCACCCAGGGAAATCTCTGTGTTAAATCCCTTCTCCCAAAGGGTTAAATTCAAAGTGAAGGTGCCTGAGCCAGAAAAATGTTTCTCTTCAGCACGGGGGCTAACACGTGGAGGTTGAGTAATTGTCTAATTGCCTGTTTATTTTGAACTTGCTCAGTGAGGGATGCATTTTCCTTTGGAGTGTTTGGTTTCCACTTGCAGAAGTCTTGGTGCCCTGGGGCATGTATGTGGCTCGGGCGGTCCATGCCTCCCTGTGCTGAACAGCACTTGAAAAAGCACGCTGCGGAGAGCCGCATGGCGTCAGCAGCTGCACTTGACTTGAGCAAGTCGAAATCTGTACAAGAGCAACTGCAGCTTTTGGGTTCTTGACAGCATTTGCATGATGGTCTTGGCCAATATAGGGCAACATGATAGCAACAATGCTTCGTTTTCTTATTTAAAGCTTAAAAATACTCTGGGTAGCTGTTGTTCCAAAAAGATTGGATTTAGCACCAGATGTCTGGAGAGGGGCTGGGAAGCTCTTTTAATGATGTACCAGATCATTAATGTTTGCCGCTGCTGTCCCAGCCAGGGGCTCCACGGGTCCTGCCCCTCAGTCGAGTTCTACAACACTTTCTGCTCCTCTAGGCTGGAGCTGTCACGGGAGCAGTTTTTGGTGCATGTCTTCATCTGACATATATTTCTTTCTCCCTGATGCCATTTTCAGCTGTCCAGCACAAAGGGCTGTTTTGTAGAGTGGTGGCAGAATAAAGAACTAGGTTATTTACTGAATGAATTAAATGTGACCTATTGATAAGGGTCAAAGTATTTTCCCTTGTTCTTATCACAGTAAAAGTAAATTATTAAAGAAATAAAAGTATTAAGAGATTGCACATCATCCTTCAAAGCAGGAATGCTAACTACCTTAGTGGAAATAACTCCCCCTTCAGTGGTAAATGGCTTTTCTTCTTGTTCTCCCCCTCCAGTGTAGTTGTTTTGGACCATAACCTCCTAGAATCAGTTGCTGTCTATGATGGAGTTGTCAAGGCTGTCCCCCTACTGATCATCTTACAGTCTTTGTTTCAGTTCCTCCTCTTTTCGCAGAGTACTACCTCATGATGATCATTAGTTTAGCTAATTGCTTCCTGACGGACACTGGCCCTTTAAGGAGAGTACTGGAGAGTACTAGAGGCATTGCTCGGGTCCAGAGATATGGCTGTAGCTGTCTTTTTGCTATGCAGGAAAAAGCTGGTATGCAGTACATGAATCACTAAATGAGGTACACTCCAAGATATTACACATTTGTTAGAAATGAGTGTTTACTCTTATGATCAAAAGCAGCCAGTTTCGGATGGATAATGATTTGTTTAAAAGGTATCCTTGTTACTGGTTTACTTGCAATGTGGTAGGTTGGTACCGGTAAGTGGCAGCAGCATGCCTGGGAAGTTTATTTTTAATTAAGAACTCTCTAAGAGAACAGTAATGGAGAGAAACATGGAGGAACCTGAAAATGGTACAGCTTGTTGGCCCCTGGCTTGGCAAATAACTCTGTACCTGCTCATGAAAGTTGGACATGAAACTCGCCATATTAAGCCTTTGTGGCTGAATGGTAAAGGCCTGTTGCAAACCCTTGCAGGTGCGAAAGCCACTCAGAAGTGGGAGGGGTTTGTGGCTATTTCCTGATAAAGAGGAAATTTACGGGGGAGTTGGATGAAAGTCGGAGGTGAAGGAAATTGAGTCATCTGTTCATTCCCTTGTTTGGGGTAAGAAGTCTCTCTCCTCTGGTTAACTCCCTTGACTGTGACATGCTGGATTGTGGCTAGGCATTTGCTCCAGAAGTCTGAACAAGCAGTGTATGGTTTGGAGAAAAGTTGGCATGTCATGGCTCCATCCTGTCAGCAGTTTCACATCTCTGCCAAGAATGATTGGGCGTGTTTGGTTCATTGGCTAGGTCTTCCACCTAGTTTGGCACTTAAAAAAAAAAAATAGTAACAGTGCAAGAATGAAAAAAAAGCAGTGTCTGTGGTTCATGGTACAGTTGTGGGGGGGGAGGGTAAAGCCTTAAGCGCATCTAAATGTGACTCTCCAGGGCATGGAGTCACCAGGCTGAGGTGTAACTGCTGTGATAGTCTCTGCACTCATGTGTTCTTGCTTGAGGACTCACTCATGTGCTATGCATCCCTGGATTTTGCGCCAAGTCCCTAATGATGTGTGGGTATGAAACCTCACCCATATTGTGGTTCTGTAGGGGAGGGAGAAGCTGAGACAATCGCTTTAAGATGCCAAGTATGTATTCTGCGTGGTTCCGTTCCGCTCTGGTACTGGGTCTCGAAGGACATGAGGTTTCACTGCTGCTGCACTTGAGTATTTCACCAAGCACTGTGCTTTGCGCCAATACTTTCATAACACTTATCAAGTTGTACTTGGATTTGGGGAGATGTTTATCAAGTTTCCCCTTTTGTCAAGTTGCAGGCAGCCCTGCGTGTCCCAAGCCAGCAGGAACAGAGAGCCTTTTCTGTGCTGCTTGCCAACCAAGGCACTTGGATTTGGGGAGATGATCTGCTTCTGAGGGAGGAAAGTTGCGTCTGAGAAGCCAGTTCCGCAATAGGTGGCTGAGTCAGTGTTTGGGATGTCAGGGCAATGCTGTGACGGTGGCAGCAGTGAGGAAGTTGGCTGGATCACTGCGTTGGGGTGAATATAGTCAGTCCAGGAACACTTGTGACGAGCAGGCTAAGCACATTGAATCACCTAGCTTTGCTGGGTTGCTGTGCTTGAGTTGCAGGAAGCAGATGCGTGTGTCCTAATGAGCTTCACATGACATTTGTTCTTCTCTGTGTCCCCTGATGCCTCCCATACTGACCCCTACATACAACGGTATGAATTCAGAGCCCAGTTTCTGCCTTAACTCCATTGTAGAGGGGAGTTTATGTAGGTTTGGGCATGATCACGGCTCTCCTGTCCTGGGATTGCCAGTCTCTGGGACCTTCCAGCCAGCTCCTCTAAGAGCAGCACTTCCAACCAGTCTGGTGAAATCCCACCTGAAAGTGCCGTTTGTGCTGGTAGAATATGGGAAGCCAGGAAGGGAGGTAGGAGCTCTGAGCTGGTGGGAATGCTGGCTGCCTGCATCACCCATTCCTCTTAGCTGTGAGAGGCTTGTGTAAAATGAGCAGGTGTCTCAGTTAAGTTCCCAGCACACCAGTGTCTTTGTCACAGAAACAACTAGTGCAGCCTGCCTGCCTGCCTTGTTGGCAGCCTCATAGAAGAGACCAAGGAGGGTCTAGGAGTCTAGACCATGGAAGCTGAACTGTAGGAGCTGTCTGGAAAGGCAAAAGGACCAGGCATGAGTGAGAGGGAAAACTGGCATAGCTGCTGCCTACGCCACACCTGATAGAGAGCCAGACAACGCAGCACTCAGGCCCATGTGAAAACTATGCTATGCTACCCCTTCTCTCTGCCTTTCCTTGTGGCACATGCAGGCCTCAGGACTGTGTGTTTGGGGTAGGGAGGCTAGTGGGCAGGAGCGTGGGAGTGCGGGCCTGCAGGTGTGTGTTTTGTAATGTGTTTATGGGTTTTGTGGTGTGAGTGAAGGTTTGTGATGAAGGGTGACTAGAAGGGGTGTGTGTGTATGTAGGTATTTTATGTATATATAAAGATGTATATTTTTTCAAAAAAGCCCCAAAACTCACAAGCCATGTCTTTTCCCCAATCTTCCCAATGTTCAGGGCACAGTGAAGGCCTGTAGCAGGCTTTGGCCTCAGGGATTTGATGTGGATGCAAGGCATGGGCATCTAGCATGGGAGGAGTTAAACACTGTTGCTGGAAAGGCATTTTCCCTACAAGGCCCAAGGGATGTCATTTCATGTAGGCATCAGGTTTTATACTTCTTCTCCCTCCCTCGCTTCTCCCTCTGACCCCCAACCCAGTATCACACTCTCTACTTCTCTGCTTCCAATTCCTGAGCCTTTCAGCACCAGTGTATCAGTTCAGCATTATTAAAATAAAAGCGTTACTGTTCCCTCTATGCTAATAGGCCACATGCTTGCTCCACAAGTAGCCACTCAGCCTGACCTCTGGGAAATGTCTCTGCATAGCAGAAAGTGGAAAATCACTGCATGTTAATGACTTGCTGGAACTGCCACCACTTCTGAGGAACAGTGAGTCCAATGTTCACACTCCTTCAGCCATCCCATGTTCACCAGCAGAACTTGGACTGGCCCTCAGGAAAGTACCAGTGGTGACAGCTGTCTGCCTTGAGAGTGAAGGACTGAGGCTGGATGGCTGCCAGCCTCTAATTGTTATTAATACCCTGCTTGAGTGCTCTTGGGCAATGGCAGTGATAATAATAGTCCATCAATGGGACAGGAATAGTGTGCTGGCAGCAGGCCTACTGGAAAGCAACTATGGATCCTCATGGCTGATGGAAAAATATTATGTTATACCTGCCACCAAGAATACCCATACCCAATACTCAGTATCATGAGCAAAGCAGAAATGGGGTTGTTTACTTGCAGCACATTCAGTCATTAAGTGTCTCGCTAATGTTTTAGACAGGGTGTAAATCCCTGGTAAACATGTGAGACCAAGGTGGAGTTTGAGCTGCGTAGAAACCTTTAGGATTATACAGTTTACAGTTTTCTTGGGAGTCTCCTGTTTAAGGTGGACTCTTGACTTCACATAAGCCCTTAAGGTGTCCATGGAATACAAATAATAGGAATCACCCATGTCATATCATCCCGATAACTATAGTGATAGCAAGTGCAAGAGATGAGTGAGACAAAGGGTTCTTCATGTGCTGACATCATTTACTGTCTACTACTGGGAAGCAGCACTTGCCAGCCTCAGCTGCACAACCAGTTTTATTTCTGTGCTTTCAGTGGACCACGCATTTGAGGCCCATTGTAGAAGAGGTGTCGCACTGTTTGGCTGAATTTTGTACTATTATTCTGCATGAGGCTTTGGGATCACCTGCTTTTTTAATTGTTTGGGGTGACCTTAGTTGCCCAGATAAAGGTGCCTCAGCACTATATAGAAGTTCAGATAGGCAGTTTTCTCTGAAGTCCTTTAGTTACTAAGTATTGAAAATGAGATGGCTTCTTTTTACTTGCACCAAACTTTGGGGTAGGAGCACAAAAGGGAATTAAACCACTTATGAAATGAGCAAAAGCTAAAGGGCTAGACTTTAATGCTTCTGAAGCTACACCAATCTCTCCCTTCCATGAGGGAGATTTCTGACCTCCAGTGGGGAGCAGGGCAGTTGTCTTTTATTCCCTGGTGCTTCACAGCTGCATCTTGGTTACCTGGCTGACATTTTGCAGGCATTAACAGGAAAACCAACGTTAATTAACACCCTACCAGAACTTGCCATCTCAGGGCAGTGCAGCCATTAACCAATTAACCCTAACTAAAAGAGGGACAAGGCCCAGAGGAAAATAGGTCAGGAGCTGGGACAAGATTGTTTAGACAGGTTCTCAAGGAAGAATGGTCCCTGTGGAAATTTTGGCTGAAACCCCGCAACCCAAGGAAAAGATATTATGCATGGACATGCTGCCTGTGGTAGAGACCCTCGTGGAGAGTAGGCGCTCCATAAGGATGCATCTGTCCCCTGGCTTCCAACCCTCAGTTTTGCCCGTCAGCTCTGCCCAGGCAGCTGACCTGCGGCAGCCTCTGCTATTCCAGCCTTTAGCTCCAGCCTTGCTGCTGCTCCCCCGTGTTCTGCGACATCCCCTGCTGCTGATACTCTGTGGTAAATGGCTAACAAGGGGAAATTTTGTGAGGTTGTTCTAAAGCTAAAACAGCTGTTAATTTTGTGTGTGTGCAGAACTTCACGAGCCAAAGGGCAGGGTGAAAGTGGTGGTATCCACTGGCTCAGACCACAAGAGATTCACCTGTCAGTTGTAAATTCCGGTGGACAGCACAGAATGAGCCTGGAGAGAGATTTTTGACATAAGCTTCCCAAACTGTCTCTTCCTTCAGTGAAATATCCTTGAGGCAGCGCGGGAAGAATCCATAGGCTTTTTTGGTTTTGGCTTTTTTTTAACCTGCCTCTGGATGTAACGCACGTTAGTGAACCTTGAATGAAGAGAAGAAGAATGCAAGTGTCAGGGGTTGCTGCATTGGGCAAAGGAAGCCTGCCTCTCTGGGACCAAAAAGTCTTCTCAGCTATAAAAATCTGATGCAAGAAAACAAGACAGAATGGTCAGAGCTATTGCTTGAGGTTTTTTTTTATGTGGCACACCCCTTGCTGAACTGGGAGCAGCAAACCAGGGAACACCACAGGGGGCATGGACCAGTGCCAGCACTGGTAGCAGCCCCAAAAGGAGAGCTGAAGAGTCCTGGGAATTGGCAAGGGGAAGATGGAGGGGCAGCAGCTGGGACGGATGCCTGACAGTGACATGCTCTGCATGTTTGTTAGGGGAAGAATGTTCAGTGCGGCAGGGCAGCAGGCCAGAACATTATGTCTTTCCAGAGGAGGCCCTTGTCCACTGTACATTCAGGAGCCAGTGTTCCTCGGGCGCATCTAGGCAGACAGTGATGGGAAAGGGGACATAGAAGGGTGCAGCCTAGGGACCTGGGTGGTGCAAAGGGATCTGGGCCATCATATTCTTGAAGGGCTGTCCTCCGTCCAGCTGGCAGCCACTCCATCAGCTTTGTACCTGGCTCGCTTCTCCCCAGCGGGCTTTTTGCTGTCAAGTTCCAGGACATTTCTGACCTGCTGCTTCTGTTTGTGTTGGTTGGCAGGGCCTTGATCCTAACTGCGTGCAAACAGGGCCAAATGAGCTTATGAGTGGAGGATGAGCTTGTTTGTAGGTCTGTGCAAAGCGGCTAGTATTTGCTTCCGATTCAGCCAATTTGGGGGACAGTGATTCGATTAGGTGATTCAAGTTACTGTCCCAAATCAGATTTGGCTGAA
>NW_017728916.1:1635494-1637034 GCF_001723895.1 Crocodylus porosus
GTTGGGAGAGTGGGCAGGGGTCGGGGGGCTAATGGCAGAGCCCCCCATGCAGCACGGGGCAGTGGGGATCGCTCTCCTGCCTGACAGCACCTGGTGAGTGGGGGGCTCTATTTTTTGTAAAGAGCAGGTGGTGCTGGGAGAGTGGGTAGGGGTCAGGGGGTGCTCATGGGGACTGGGGGAGCAGGCAGGGAATGGGGCCCCCATGGTCCCCTCCCCCACCCCCTACTTACTAGCATGGAGTCTGAGTCCAGCTCCAGCTCCCAGCGGCAGCCAGTGAGGACTGCCCAAATCTTTGAAGCTCTCTGAATTTTTTCAAATCGATTTGGAGTGCTTCAAATCAATTCAGACCTCTTTATTAGTTTCCTGATTTGATTTGGCGATTCGGTTGCTGAATTGGGCCAAATATCTTCCAAATCAAATCAGCATCCGATGCTTCGCACAGCCCTACTTGTTTGTTATCTTACAGTTTGTATTCTGTGAGCCCGGAGTGTGTTGCTAAAGATGTTCAAACCTTACAAATGGATGCGTAACAGGGAAGAGACTGTTCTTTTGTCTTCACATGGAAGAGAGCCAAGCTCCTCTTGTAAGATTGGGCCTGGGTCCACGGCCTTCCAGGCTAATGGGGCTGGGTGTTTCTGGGGAGAGCCTGCAGAGACGCAGGTGGGCTGGGACCTCACCTTGTATTTGAGTGACCACCTGGGGTTGACTGTCAGGTTTGGGCATGGTTGACTTCCCATTGTCCATTGTGGGGCCATTAAGGGGCCTGCAGAGGGGGAGAAGGGACTGGCGAAAATCCTGGAGCAGTCTCTCCTCTTTATCTGCCATAAAAAGAAATGCAAAATTTGACTCCCTTCAGAACAAATAAGGAACATGCTGCTTGACTCCAGAGTGGACTCTGGGACCCAGTAAGGCTTTTCTACCTAAAACTTGTACCCCCCCGCATGGTGCTGAGAAGAGCTCCTTTGCACCTCAGCATGTCCCCATGTTCAGTCTGCGTGGCCTGTGCAGTCTGTAGTCTCTGTGTGGCTTCTGCCAACACACGCCAATTAGTGCAGAGCAGGAGGGTGGGTTTTATTAGTTTCTTTGCTACTTTTCTTGGCATTCCTCTTGTCCCTTCAGCCTGAGCAGTGATTTCATGGTCGCTATGGTACCCAAGGTAGTTGCAGTTTCAGTGCCACTCGCACAGACAAAGCAAATGGAAATCTAAAGAGAGCCAAGGAAAGGGAGGAGAAAGTTGCTCTTGGAGCATTTGGTAGCAGATTCCTCATCAGATCCTGTCGGGATTTGGGGGTGGGCTGGGGGACTCTGCCATAGATTCCCATAACATTGTGACATTAGCAGGTCTTCTAAGTCACCTACCGTGTTTCCCCGAAAATAAGACACTGTCTTATATTTATTTTTCCTCAAGACGACACACTATGGCTTATTTTCAGGGGATGTCTTATTTTTATTAAGTATAGTACAACAATCTACATTTATTCAAATACAATTAAGTCGTCTTCTTCTGGAACGTAGGTAGGTAGGTGCCGCCTGTGGCAAG
>NW_017728916.1:1637189-1650399 GCF_001723895.1 Crocodylus porosus
CACGATGGGGCAAATGAGAAGGGCTGCCCGTCTTATTTACCGCTTCACGCCGGTACGCTTAGCCACGCCTATCACTATGTCTTATTTTCGGGGTATGGCTTATATTGCGCAAATACGTAGAAATCCTGCTACGGCTTATTTTATGGGTATGTCTTATTTTCGGGGAAACACGGTAGTAGTCAACAGCACCCCATGGTGTTTGAAGAGTTTTCAGCTGCTGTAGGCAGCTTCCACTGGGGTTTTCAGATGTATAACGCATCTTGTTCCTGTAGAGAGCTGGGTAGGCAGCTCATAGCCAATAGTATGGGTCCCGATCCTGCTCTTGAGTTCTGGGTGGACACATGGGCCTGCCCATATGCAGTTTATCTTGAGCTCTGGGCCCCATTCTTTAGATCTGATATTTCTTTTTACAGGTGGGTCTGCTGTTTGCCAAGTGACTTGTGGAAATGTGGCTTGGCCAATTGGGCAGCTCACAGTCTGTTCACAGGAGATGACAGCTGCATAGATCTCCTGGTTGTAGTTTGAGCTGCAATTAATGTCAGTGTTTTTGCTTCTCAGGTATGGGTTGCTCTGGAAAAAATGTATTCCTGAGCAGCCCAGTTCCTTCACACCCTCCCTGAACCTGGCAGTGGCTGAGTCTCTTTACGGGGTCTGGGGTCAGGAGCAAAGAAGATCTGGGGATGAAACTGTTAATGGAGAGCCCTGTTTATTCCTTATTGGGGAACATATTGTGCTGCATTCCCTGCCCCGGTACTAATAAGCTGGAAAGGGGGGATGGAGAGTGAAAATCTAAACCAGCTGGAGTTGGGATTTCTGATGCCCTATGTGTGCTTTTGCCACTGAAGCTCTTTGCTTCTTGTGCTGCGTTGTTCCCCGTTTCCCTTTGCACATGCTCTGGCCAACAGGAATGTGAAATACTGAATGATGTAATGAAGACAAGGAGGAGAACCTGTGTCTTTTTCAATGTCGGGTTTCAGTTGGCATCTGGGCCAGCTTCCCTGCTCCTAGCCAGAGGAATAACGGCAGAGGGTTTGAATCCTCTGTCCCGCCTCCTAGGCATTGCTCCCTCCTCCTTTCCCTCCCTCTTTCTCTATACCACTGCAGCTTCTCCTAGCTGAGTGTCTGTCCAACAGCTCTGCACTGTAAAGAACCACTTGTAGATCAGCTGAGGAGGGGCTCCCCCCCCTGGGCCCAGGGGGAGGGGCTCCCCGTGATAGCTACCAGTGTGGAGGGCATTAGGCCACACGTTTCACCCTCCCCATCATGCCATTATGGGATTTTTTCTTCTCTTGTTTCTGCAGACAATCAAAGGTAAGAAACTGTCCATTTGAATCTTGTGCAGGCTTTCTGAGTCCTAGTTAATTTCCAGGAACAGGGGATGATGGGATGGGACAGGATGGGAAGCGGTGTTGCTGGGAGTATGAGAGTGTGGGTATTGGTGCTGGCATTCATTTGAGCCACGCGTTTCCAGTGCATCTGTGTCCATGTGCACACAAATGCATTTGGGATAAATGCAAATAGAGTACACACAGACGCATGCATGGGTGCTCTAGGAGGACGTTATACACATTATTAGTGCATATGCTGTTAGCCAGATTTTCAAACTGTCCAATGCTCAGCAGCTACCGAGAGAAATGTAAGAGAGGCTGGAGATTGAGCACTGTTGAAAATCATATGCGTAGGTGCAGGCATCCACTACACACTCTCTCTTGCATGTGTGAGTTCATGCCTAATAGGTACACACTTTGTGGCTATAGGCAGGGACTTGGGTTTATACATGCATACAGATGCAGGCTGGTTCAGTGTTTAAAATTCAGTAATTGAGAAGCCATACACACGTGCTGCCAACATGTAAATGAGACTGCCCTTGAGTCTTTGCTATTGGTGGGTCTGGGCCGTGTAGGACGTGGCATGGTGCTGTGTTTGGGGTTCATCCCCCCTCTAGGCCCCTTCCTGATCTGGTGACTGTTACTTGGAATGATCCCATCTCTGCTGTCTCTGTTCTCCACAGATTAGTCTCTGCTTTCTTTTTTTAATTAAAAAAATGAAACAGAAAATTCCTTGACTTATTTTTGGAGGAAATCTCCCCTTCACCCTTCCTCTTATTTTGGATATTAGCTATTTAAAAAATCTCTCCCCTCTCTCACATTGGCTGCAGTCACTCACAGCCTTGGTAGGATGATCCCAGCTAAACATATTCTTCATGGGCAGACACAGGCATATACATGTTCACATAAATGAGTATAAATGCTTGAGAGCCCTTTGCTATAGGTAAGCCCAGGCTGTGGGCTTGGAACTGGTAAAGACACAGTGTACAGGTTCTGCTCTGTGTTCAGCCTTGCCCCTTTGCAGACCTCATGTATGTCTGAATTCACCTCTATGGTTTACACAATGCAATTTACTATCATTTTGTTTTTCTTCTCTGCCCTGCTCCCCCCCCCCCAGTACATTGGGTTCACAGTAAAGAACAGAGGTGGGTGGCACTGAAATGTTTGTGGGCTTATGCCATCTATGTCACAACAGTTATAGCCAAATTATGGTGTTAGTTATAGTGTCATAAATCTGTAAAACTGCATGTAGAATGATAATAGAAGAACAGAAGCCAGAGGCCCTTCATTTTTAATTTCCTGGGCCAACTGTTTGTACAGCATCAGCTAGTTTTGGTTTGGGCTTAATCCTTCATCTATGGTTTTGATAATATACCACTCTGTCTTTCTAAATATGCTGTTTTGATTTTAGATATATAGTACACTATTTCATCATGTACAATAGAATGTCGTATGTGTATGTGTGATTGTGGGGACATGGGATATGAAGGTTTCGGGGATTTCAGACTGATAGGGAGTATGCTAAAATCCTTTCTGACCAGTACCTAATATGGGGCTAGAATGGTCGATGGACAGTGGTAAAAAGAGTGAATATGCTACTATCACCACCAAATGGCAATGCAGATTTCAGAAATGTTTAAAAATAGTATTTGTAAAGTTCATTAATGATGTTTAGCAAGTGTCCAATTATTTCTGTTTTCAAAGTACTTTGCAAAAGCTCATTAATCTTCATTGTACCCCATAGAGTAACAAAGGTACAAACCAGTAAAGTGATTTTTCTTATGACCACACAATGGATCAGGATCAGAGCTGACCACTAGCCTCCAGGATTTCACAGGCTTTGGGTTATATTCAGAGCAGCAGGTATACATGTCTCCCTGGGCATCAAAGCAGGAAAAAGAACATGGGCTGGCTTCTCAAGGGGACCCATAAAGAGTGAAGCTTTGGTGAAAGTGAGACTCGAGGAAGTTCTTCAGATAAAACCATTGGGTTCTATTCAGTCTTCAGAGGCTTTGCTCATGGGTGGAGGGGGAATTTGCTCTGGCAAGTTCTTTTATATTCTTTTCTGGACAAGGTGCCATAGGAGTTAGTCTTAGTTTAAATTAAGCATATGTAGAGTAATCCCTGCCTCTGGAACTGCAAGGTGAATAGCAGGAGGTAGAACACCTGAGAGAGGGAATTTGTGTAGGACATAGCCACCAGCACCCCAATACTTAGGCTGCACTTTAGATTGACTTGTCTTCATCTAGGCTAAGTACGGACAGTCAAAAAGCCTGAAGCTGAATTGATCCAGTCTTTGCAGGTTAGTCTAAACTGGGATTTGCAGTCCAAAAATCACAACAGCAGGATTCTGCAGGTATGCTCATCACTTCCTCTTCTTGCTTCCAGGTGCCTCTGCTATTTATAGTCCACTGTTGCAGCCAGCAGTAAGTTTGAGCAGGGGAGGGGGAGTTTTAACTCCCCTCCTTTACCCCAGACCCCAGCTGGGGTTTGCCTGGGTGGGGGAGTCCCTGTCCTGTAGACTGGGCTTTATCCCCAGCTGGGCTTGCCTCCTCAGCCAGCCCTTATTGCTCCAGCCAGGGAGCAGAGGGGCAAGGCCAGCCCTGTTCTTAGGAGTAGACAGCACAGCACAGCCCAGGGCTGCAAAGCATGCTGGGATGCTGGGGGACTGATTTAACTTGAACCAGGAAGGACTGTGGGACAGAAGTTTCCTAATCTGGTTTGACCCAGATCAGCTAAGTCTGCTACTACATTCAAATCAGCTAAGTCTGCTACTACATTTAACTACATCTTAAACCAGTCTCAGCCATTTTGAAACTGGTTCATGTGCACTGAGTTTCTGTTCTGTTACAGGTTTAAGCCAGTTTCTGATCACTTAAACTGATTTATGTGTAACTTCTGTCCCTAGCCCTAGTGTTAAGTGAATCCCTTTGATCGAAGGCAATGCTTTTGGAGTTCATGCTTTCTTGGTAATCTAGCGCTTGAGACTTGTGTTGGGTCTGGGAAGAGAGCCAGGGTTGCCTGAATCTCCTCACTTTAGGAAGGGCTCCCTGTTTGAAATGGCAAGTTCCTTAACCCCACATTTAGGGCCTTTTCGTGCCCCTTGTACTTGTTTTCACAATATCTGGCATTCTCTAATCGTAACATTGCCCAAGTGTGAGGTTGCACAGGGCAACCTGCAGAAAAATCTCATTTGTACTGTTTCTTCCCTGCTCTTTATGTTTTTAGAAGGAGGCTCACAGCCCCCCATGCTGCCTTCTTTCTCCCATACCCAGGTTAATCCTTTCCCTGCTCTGCAACGTTAATCAGACTCAATTTGTTGTAAGCTTGAATCTACAAATGCTGAGAACTCCCTAAACCTCCATAACCTGTGCTTGTCCAGGAGATGGCCACAGGGGAAGGAGCTCATTCCAGGACAGCTCTTGTGCTGTACCAGAGCTGAGGGTAGAAATGGGCAACACAGTCCTGGGAACTGCTGTACTTCCAGGAAGTAGAAGGGACAGAGGACACCACCTCTCTCTGTTTTTCCAACAGCAGACTGAGGGGCTGGAATAGGGACTGCGGTGTCCTGGTTTTGTCTTGTACTCCCTGTGTTTATGTTTCACATAACAAGTGACAGAAGAATTTCTAGAAATCCCTCAAAATCGACCAAACACTCTGGGTTCCAAGAATGTGGTTTAACTTCTTGAGGTTGAGAGACAGTCAGAGCCTGTGGGAGGATTGCAGGGGAAGAGGCAGGAGGAAAAAACAGGGTGCAATGGAAAGAGGGGAAGGGTCCTCCAGAAGTTGAAACAGGGTAGGGCTTATCAGGCAAGGGACTTTTTTTCCCCTCTTTCCATGGCTGTATGCTGTTAAACCAGCTATGTGTACCTGTACCAGTACCTTACCAGAGCTGGCTGTGCACCAAAGGAGGTCTAAGCAATTATAGGGTTGCAGAGTATGTACAAAGTTCAGCTGATGCTTGCCAAACATGGATCTGTTGGGGTGGTAGCACTTATAGTGACTAGCCAGCCATTTTCAGCCCAGCTTTTCTCTTTTTCCCATCTACAACCATTGGGAAGCATGTGAGAAAGTTGAGCAGAAATGAAATGGTTAAGTACCTCTTCCTGTGTGCTGTCCCCAAGCCCCAGACAGGAAAAAGGGTCCCTGCCGGCTTGTGGGAAAGTCAGATTCACTGCAATGCAACATTCCTGACATTATCCCTGGGGCCCTGAGAGCACATCTGGAGCGATTTGGTCTGGGCCTCATACTGGGTTGGAATAGGGGGTGTCTCTGAGTCTATCCAGAGGCATTTAAGGGGCTGGAGGAGGTTTGGGGCTTGGGTACGTCCCAGATTTCACCTTCCAAGGCAGTGGAGTGGGTGGTCTTTGGGCATACTCGTTCCCCTCTGATACCCCCAGGCAGTGCCCAGGGGTTCCCCTTCCCCGTTTCTATGGCACCAGGGGCAGTGCCACACAATCTTGTGCCACCTCTTTTGCTCTGATGAGATTTGGCTATGTTTTATTTATTCCCGCGCAAAGTCTTCAGTAGTGAAAGTCCCTGTACTCTTTGTGTGAGTGCCAGAGGCCTCAGCCCAGCTCTCTGGGATGTGGGAAAGCAGTGCTCAGCCCTCGCTCACACTGCAGCCCACTCATCAAAGGGCTGCTGCGTTTATAACAAAGCCGAGAGAACGGAATGTAGGCAAAGCCTGTCCAATAGTCAAGCCGAGCAGGGAGGCCGGGCTGTTTTTAACTTCCCTTCTCTATTATTTTCTTTTCTCCTTGGCGCTCTCTGTCTGGAGCTGGCGTTATGTGCTCCATCCTGAGCCTGCTAATGCAATTAAAACGTGGACATCTCCACACCAACTCCCACTTTTACTGCTGCATGGACAGCAGGAGACGTGGCTGGGGAGAAACCTCTATCATAGTATGTGCCTAGCTATGTTCAGGACGTTATATAGCCCCTGCTTAAAGCCTGGTCGATCTCTAGGTTAGACTTGATTTAAGGCAGCCTGCCAGGCTTGTATTGAGCCAGGTTCATGGCCACCTTAAAGTGATAGGAAGAAGGAAGGTGTGCACGGAGAACATGGCTCCCAGAAACTGTTTCATTCTAGCATGGCAGGCTTACGGCACTGATCAACAAGCATTTTCCCTGAATGTGCCTTATGAGATGAGTTGCACGTTATGCATGTGATGATTGTAAGCCCTCACATTGGATTGGAGCTTGACATGGGATTTCAAGGTGCAAAGGTTCCTGCATGTTCTGCAAGCCGTGCTTTGGGGGACAGTTTCTCCCCAGGTATCCAGAGGTGAATGGCATTTCACACATCTACCTCCCCCCTCCCATTCCTTCATGCTAAATCTGTGGGTTGGTTTCTAGTTCACCACCACTGTTTGCCTTCTATCCTGATGCGTGTGCTGTAGTCTGTACTGGACCAGGACTTCTTGCAGTGGGGCGTTGGGATTTGGAGCCATCCAGCATCCACCGCAGAGTTAGAACAGCTACCGTGGAATGGGGTGTTATGGGCACTACTGAAACAACTGACATGCATGAGGGACCAGGATAGGGGAACTACTTGAGGATCCAGGTAATGACAGAAAAATGGTATGGATTGTACAGGAATGTCTTTCAGCACAGGCCCCATGACTGCAGTGCCTTCTCAGGCCATTGGGCATCAGAAGCCCCCAGAGGAAGAAGGAAAGTCACATTGCAGTGTGCAGGAAAGAAACTGCCTTCAGGAGCTCTGGGGAGAATGGGAGCATAGAAAGTATGACTCACAGGTGGCACCCAGTGGCCAGAAAGACTCAAAGCAAATGGGATCCTCCTTAGTTAAGATCCATAAACCATATTCTTCCTGTTTCACTTCACTCCCCTGCTCTTGATCTGACAGTGTTTGTCTGTTTCGTTCACTTAGAAGTGACTAACTTATGGCTGGAAAAAGCCACAAGGGCAACAAGGGTCAGCTTTCCAAATCAGCCCCTCCAGCCATTCCCTTTTGTTGTATGTTCCCTCGCCTGCTCTCAGTTTCATCTATCACTTGGTCCAGCTGCTTTTCCAGTGGGTTTCTATAAAGTGATAGAAGCACACTGATGAAAACTTAGCAGGGAAGTCTCACTGTCACTTTAATGTCATTCCTTTCCCTTTAAGATGACAAGTGCACCTTGCAGTTCTTACAAATTTGGAGCTATGCTTGGCCCTGACAAACCCACCAATGCTTGAGCAATTGCCCATCATTGTACAAAAACCTCTTCTTGCTCCCTTCTGTTGGTGTTGTTGACTTGAGAGGAGGGTCAGCAATTCCTCCCCAGTGCCCCTCCTATAACTTTGCAAGTGTTGAACATCCCTATTGTTCATAACTCTATAGAGCAGGGAGGGGAGGTGGCTGCTGGGCTTGGGGCCTTGGATCTCCTCCTGCTCTTCTAATTTTCAGTTTATTGTTGTTTTAGCCTGCAGAAGTTGTTCTGCTTTTTGCAGAATGTTGCCTTCTGCCAATTGTTCTTCTCCTTTACATGTTGACATCTCCTGGCTGCATTAAAATGTGGGCTAGATAAGGAAACCCTATAGCATCTCCTTTAGGACCTTTTCCCAAGCTTGCTTCCCCCAGATCAACTCACTTCTATATCACACAGATTAGAGTGACAAACAATTCTTCTATTAAGCAGGGGTTTTCAATTGGTCTTGTAGGACAGATGCAGAAATTTTAGGAGTTCTTGACTAGGGGAATTGAATTAATGAGATTGTATACTGATTTCTCTTCTGATTGGGTTGTTTTTTTCTCTTACAGTGCTCCATATCACCTACAGAGAACAAAGATGTAGGTAAGTGGAGACAGCATCTTCTGTCCTCATCTGCAGACCATACTCAGTGCTGCCTCCAACTCCATTAGGGCAGTGGATGAGGCAATCACATCTGAAGGTTCTTTTAGAAAGGTGACTTGTCATCCCAAGCACCAACCCCTTTGAGGTGCTAGAAAACCCATGAGCCTCCTTGCCCCACACTCATATGTTAGGTTGCACTCATCTACTCCCACCTGCTGAGTTCTTGGGCCTGGTACCCACCTTAAGATAGATAATCTTGGCCATTTGCTTTAATCCGATGAAATCTCCACCACTTTGCCTGAGGGGAAATCCTGATTTTTTAATTGTAGTAATGGAGAAGTGGCCTCTCTCTTGCTGGAAACTGCTCTTAAACAACTAGCTCTTGCCTGATCTGCAACTGTCTTTTACTTTTCGCTTCCCTCCTTTGTGACTGTGATTGGTTGGGAACTACAAAGTAATGAAACTGATTTTTCTTAAAGGAGACCAAAGTTTTCAATTTGGGTGCCCCAGCATTGCCTGACTAAAGAACTCACATCAGCCTCCTGTCTACAAGCACCTACCTTAATTTCCCAGGTGCTGGACTGTGGGGATGGAGAATATTGGATCTGAAGGTTGCTGGGGTAGACTAGTGGCTGGCATTGGTGGCAGTCTGGGTTGTAATCATTCTCTGCAGCAAGAGAATTCCAAGGATAATGCCAGCTTCCACACACCCTCCTGGCCTTCTGACATCCTTATGTGAGGTCAAGTTTTAGCAGTCCTGGAAGTAGTTAAGGGAGCCCTGGGGCATTCTTAAGCCACATTCACGTCTCCTGTCTTAAAACAGAAAAGGTCAGGAGAAATCTTTTAAAATAATTATCAATGGACAGCAACAGAAAAAGGGAGGGGAGGAAGGAACCTATTTCTCATTGATGCCTGGAGCCTGCTTCAGTGTGAAACAGGAAATGCATTGCTACAACTAGCTCATGGGATGCGGATGGGGATCCCCAATGTGGTTTTCATAACTGAAGGGCAATGACCTTGCCTTTTATTTTTCATTTGCTTGAGGGATAGATTTAGCTCTGATTCCCAGCTGGTGGAAAGCACAGGAAGGCTCCTGCCAACAAAAGGTGCTTTGTGAATGAGACTAGAGAGGTAATGCTGGGTGGTCTCTAGTCAGTCTTTCACAGGAGAGATTAAGAATATGAATATCAAGAGCTTGTTAATGAAGGTTAAAGAGCCATGTGTGTAAGTGAAAGGTCCAGAGAGATTTCTGCCCCAGCAAACAAGTCATGTCTATAGCTATTGACTTTTTGGAGAGGAGGAAAATTACCCTGGTGTTCCTTGGTTAAAGGTGCCTGTGAAATCCAGACTTTTTGGTAAATATTTAGTTAAGCTGGAAAAGCATTGAGTTTAATCTCATGATGCTCCAGATCAGCATGTTCCCAGCCAGCTCTGCACGTGCCAGTCTTGATTAGTTCCATGCTGCAGCATGGAGTAGATCGCCAGGGGGCTACACAAAGTTGTTTGTCTTTGGATCTGAACACAAGATTCATAGAACTCTGTCTTAAGCTCATTTTGTATGGCATAATGCAGAGCTTGCTTGGGTACCAGAAGCAGTATAGATACCTTAGTGTGGTGGTTTACCAGTGGCAATCTGCCCTGGTTCTCAACAACGCTAATTATCAGGGAATGGTGTGTTCTTGTTAGAGAACAGGAAATGTCTGAGAAAACCAGTTCAGGTAGTTTTGTGATAGGACTGGGTTACTGAGAGACAGTAGCAACACCATTCTCTGCAAGGTGAAGAGTAGATTAAGGATAGGCACTTCGTGCTCAGCTATGAGTGGTACACTTGGAACTGCCTCGCATGCATCCCATATGACAAGCCACCTCTCTTAATTCCTTCAGCCCTGCTTCTTTCCTAAATCTTCCTACAATGAATTCACCTCCATTCCCTTTGCATCTTCTTGCTATCCTGTCTGTATAGCTTTACAGAAATTCATCTGCCTTTTAGCTTGAAAGAAAAAAATGAATGGGTTGTGATTATTTTTGGTTCTGATGTTACTGTTTGATTTGACATCTGATGAAAGCAGATGTTAATTCTCCTTCCTTCTTCTCTTTGTGTGGTCACTATCTTGTGCTCAAGTTGATGAGCCATTGTGTTTCCTGTATGTGACATCTTTAAAAAGCAAGTTCCAAACCTTTGTGCTTCATTGGACTTGAAACAGCAAGACTGTTTGCTCCCCACAGTGCTCTGGGAGCTTTCTAGAAGAGGGGTGGGGATCTCTGCATGTTTCTTGCTGCCTGGGGCAGGAGTTTGGAGGACTTCCCACATTATTTCTATGGAGGGAAGCCTCTGCTTCTTAATACAGTCCTTTTTCTTTCCCAGACTTATGCTTGCAGGCAGTCCCTACTATCACTGGGACACCGATAATAGAGGCCAGGGTCAAGCAGCAGGAAAACTACTGTTGTAATACCTTTGGACAGGGGTAGGCAACGTTTTTTGGCCAGAGTGCTGAAAAAACGACAATGTCTACCTTGGAAGGTACTGGAGTGCTGGCATGCCTGAAAAACAAAATGAGGGCAGGGGGTACATGGCAGGATGCACAGCATATTAGTATAACTAATAATAATAAATGTTGCTTTTTTATGGTAAATATCAGATTTTCAAAAAATTGTAACCCTGGTGACCATAAATAAAACTTCAGTATGCTGCCACTCTGGGTCTCACACATTGCACTCCTGGCCCTGCTGCCCTCCCCTGGGCCCTCCAGAGCTTGGCATGTGTGCCAGGGATTGCTGACCCCTGCCTTAGAGAGACAGAGCAACACTTTCTTAGTATGAATAGATAGGAGCTGTACATTACAAATTGCTGTGCCATGGCAGTTAGAAGCCAAACAGCTAGCTTGTGTTCCCCTTTCTTTAGCTGCTGTCTTGATTTGAGTGCAATGGTAGGACTCCATCACTGGAAATCTCTCTTGCTGCTCCTCAGTGAGGCTCTGTGGTCGTTCTTGAACTTTGAAGCATGTTTATCCATGACTGTTTCTTCTCCTCCGTGATGGGTTGGTGCTGGAGACTCTATTAAGCTACTGGTCCAGTTCACGACTTACACTGCAGATTGTGATATTTGATGTCCGTCTCCCAGGGATGGTTTGCTTTTTTTTTTTTTATACCAACTTGTGCTTTACATGTTGTTTTAAAAAGCAGTTTTTCAGGGCTGCTCTTGAAAATACCTGTTTCCATTTTTCTCTGTTCATAAGTGTGAACAGCCTCCCTCCACGGTAGCTGTCATTATACAGGGGCTGCAGTCTTATGATCCTGAGAAGAGTTCAGAGTACAGATCCCATATGCATTCATGGGGAGTAGGTGACAGGCCATTTAAGCCACGCCCAGATGGGTAAGGACATTTGGTTCCCTGAGGACATATAGCAGCAGTGCATCTTGTACTGATACTAGTTGTACCTGGGGAATGCCTTTGCCACGCATACTCTGGCACACAGCAAGTTACCCCAGGTAGGGCAGGGAAGGCTGGGGCCAGCACTGGGGTCCTCCCGGGGCTGCAGCAGTGGCGATCCTGCCATGTGGAGCCTGGCTGGCAGTGTTGTGTAGCTCTGGCCATCCAGGCTCCAGTCTTGGGTGGCATGCTCCCGCCACATGTGCTGCTCCAGATTTTTTTCTGTGGGTTTTTTTTGACCCCTGTATATTCAAGGGTCAACCCCCCCCCGCACTGCTCCCTTGCAGTGTGGAGAACAACTGAATGTGCAGTATGTGGCACCGCAGGTGTGTCCTGGTAAGCGCCATTCTTATCTGGACATGGCTGTAGAGGCTGTTATAAATTTAGTTTAAGCATTCTTGGTTAGTAAATAGTAAGCACTTTTGTGATTGAGAATGGAGTTGAGAAAGTTAAGTAAAGTTCTTTCCTTAACAACAGTTTTGAAAGTCTTCTGTTTGCCCCCATTTCCCTTTTTTGTACCGCATGAGATCTCAAAATAGCAAATCTTAATACAACAATCCTTCCTATATCCTCTCACCCATGTCTAGTTGGTCTAAAGGGCTGGTTTGTGAATATACATGTCCCTGATTCCACAGTAAATACCTCCAGTAAATGAAACCAAAAATATAAAATAAGAATCCTTTCTACTTTATTAAAAACAAAACCAAACCAAACCAAACCCCCCCAAAACTTAGTCACTTCAACTTTTCCAACAGAAAGTCTGTCAGAAACACAAAGCACCTCCAGCTTCTGACTTGCCTAATTGCTGCTTGTACAGAGAGTATTTTCTTTCCCTATTCTTTTCCTGTCATAAAAATATCTTCAGGTCCAAAATCCAGTAATCCTCCTACAGTGAAAAGTGGTTCCCACCCCCTTGCTTTAGCTCCTACTTTCTGGGATTTTAACTTCAGTACTGGAAGTTTTTCTGTTTCCTGAAGTTGACAAAAGTGCAGATCCCAGTTCCTACACCAGATCCTTTCAGAAACCTACCGATAATCCTTGAGAGTTGGACTGGAAGAGTTATCACTAGTGAATAGGATTTTTCTTGCATTAGCCAAAATACAACATGTTTGGGGTACACAGGGAATAAGCTGGCATAAGGTCCCTGGTGCCTGATGCCAAAGGAATTGCCTCTTTAAAACACTGAGATTTTTATCCCCAAGGCAGCAAAGGCATTAGACAGGGATGCAGGAAAGAAACTTTAGGCTAGAAAGTGTGTTAGTACCTCCAGCCTGCAAGCAGCTTATGAAAGACCCAAAGGACTAGGAGGCAAAGGTGAGTGTGGTTCCTTATTTCTCTGAAATTAGAATATGAGAATGCACAGAAAGAGGAAGAGATTCAGCCATGGGTGGATCTAGGATTTTGATAAGGGGTGGGGGGTAGTACAGGTGGTAAGGTGCAGCATCACCTATGAAACAAGATTTTTCTCCAGTTATAAAATTAAGCCAGAAGCTATAGAATCATAGAATCAGTGAGTGGGAAGGGACCTAGATGGATCATCTAGTCTGAGCCCCCACCATGGGCAGGAAGGAGCACTGGGGGTGGCAGGGGTCATAAGACCCCAGCCAGGTGCCTATCCAGTCTCCTCTTGAAGATTTCCAGGGAAGGTGAGAGCA
>NW_017728916.1:1651513-1660296 GCF_001723895.1 Crocodylus porosus
GAGGGGCCGCGGGGCTGGGGCCGAGGGCGGCGGGCTTGCAGTCGTGCGGCGCCTCTGGAGAGCGGGGCTGACGGGGCAGGGGCAGCCCTGTCCTCTCTGCATCGTCCTGTGCAGTCCCTGCCTCCCTCATCCTCGCTCTCTGCCCAGGACTGGCGTCAGCGCGGGCACAGGGCAGACCTGCCGCAGGTAAAGCAGCCGCCAGCCTCCGGCTTCTGACAGCTCACGCCTTGTAAATCATCCAGTGGAACAGATTCTTTCTTTGGTGTAAACCTGCTGCTTTTTGCTGAATATTTTGCTTCCTTGTTCTCTCCAGGAACAGGCTCAGTGTATTTATAAACAACTACAGCTGCTCCCGAGTTTCTGTGCCTGTGGGGTTAAGATGCCTAGCTACCAGGGATTTAATAAGAAATTCTCCTTGGCTTCTGACCTGGGGAGTGTGACCAGCAAGCGTCATGCTCCGTAGAGCAGTTCCGACTTTTTTATGTGGAAAGTTTTATCCGCTTTGAAAATGTCTTAGAAAACAGAAAATCAAACAAACTTCTTTTTGAAAATTGTTTCACTTTGGCAAATTTTCTGTGATATTTGAACAAAAAAAAGTTGATGAAAGTCATTTTTCAAATTGCATTAGAAATTCTTAATTGATTGAAAGCCTCTTTTTCATAAAACTCCAGTTTTGCAAAATGGGTTTTGAAAATAATTTAAATCAAAACGGTGGGTCTATAGAAAGAAAAAATGCTGAGTGCAGTTTTCTAAAAAGATAAAGGAAAAACTCAGTAAGCGGATCCATGTTGAGTCTTGTGCAACCAGCAACCCTGAAGAAATGTTTCCATTAACCCCTTGTGGAAGGTAGGGCAGGGTGGCACCATAGAGACTAACTGGTACAGAGACATGAGCTTTTGTAGGCAATAACTTCATCATTGGTTAGCCCCCTGCCCTGTCTCCTGTCTGGCTTCAGACTAAGGCTGCTAACCCCTGCTGATTGTGTATCACAGGCTTGGGCATCTCTCTGCTAAGGCCCAAAGGTGTGGAAAAGATATAAAGGAGGGACACAGAAATGTGCTAGGTTCCTTTCAGTACTGTAGCAAGGGGGGGTGAACGGGGTGACCGCCTCAGGTGCTGAAGCCAAGGGGTGCCAACAGGTACTGCCCAGCCAGGGTGGGATAGAGCTGTGAGTGGCTTATTTGGGGGGGTGCAGGGATGGGGGAAGGACGACTCCCGCCACTGCGTGAACTCCTCGGCAAGCATGGGCAGGCATGTGCCCCCCCGATCTGTGCACAGGGTGAGGGTGGCCTGCTGCTGTGGGCCTGGGTGCCAAATGTCGTTGCTACAGCACTGGTTCCTTTAATGTTTCCTCCGGCTTCCAGACTTCTCATTTCAATCTCAGTGATACTATAATGCTAGGCCCTCAGCTCAGCATGGGTATTTTTTAACCTAAGTATCTCCATTTCCCCCTACCCCCAAAGATGAGGCAGGAACTTGGAGAGTGACACGGAGTGCTTTGAAATGACCTCGCATATACATCATTGTGGAGGATATGCTGCTGAGAAGCTTTTGCTGCTCCCAGGACCAACAGACCCAGTCTGTGGGGTTAGCCAACATCTTGTCTGCTTCTTTTCATGTATTGTGGTAAATCCAAGCTCTGCTTTCTGACCAGACACCACTACTATTTGCATACCACTCTCCATGACCCTGGGGCCAATAAACCAGTCTCAACTTCCCTCTCTTACAACATTTCCCCTCCTCTACCCTTCTTTAGCTTTCTGTTGTGGTCATCTGATTGCTAAAAACAATAACAGTTTCCTCCACCCTGCTATTTTTACTTGCCAGGTGCTGCCCTGTCGATACTCCAGGGCCTAGAGAGGTCTGAGAGTCCTGTCAGGTCTTGGTTCTGTACCAATACTCCCTTGGAGTTGCTGTTTGCATGCAGGTCCAGAGGCTGGTCCCATCAAATCCAGCAGCAGGCCTCCCCTGGCATTTCATGGGAACAGGACCAAGGACTCGGGTTCAAGCAGCAGATGAGTCCATGGTGCTGCATCTCTCTGCTTAATAACTTGCCCTCTTGCAGTGGCCGGAGACTTTTTACTTTGGCTCAGCAGTGGCTTCGTAATCCAGATTCCTCAGCTAAATTCCTGCTGTTTTGCGGAGATCTGTGGCTGCTGCTTTAATCACGCAGAGTGCTAGGAAAGACACAGGACCCTTGTTCCATTTGTATGAATGATCCTGTTGTGTATATCTCTCTTCCCTTCCTCCCTGTGGAAACTGAGGAATTAATTGTTGACTAAATTCTGATGGAGGCAAATGGTTTAGATTAAAATACAAGTGCTGGGATTTCCAGTATATTAAACCATTGTGGCAGGGGTTGAATTAAATACTCAACTCATTTTGTACCATCAAAATACTTTGGGAGGATGACTTGGCCAATGTGGTCTGATAGGTCTAGATTAATTTGTCTGCACTAGATGAAAAGGACCAAGTTAATCCCTGGCTCCTGATAGATTTTCCCTAGCTGTGACCAGCAGTGAATATTCTTTTCTTTCCCAGATGGTGCGAAGCATAGCCTCCGTCTTTGTCTCTTCACTGTCCAGATAGCTCATGAGCATCCCAGTACCAGTATATGTGCATGGAAGGCACTTGTAGTCACAAAGTCTAATTCTTTTCCTTCTGAAGAAGGGGAATAATTCATAGGTTAGTAAGGCTGGAAGGGACCTCAAAAGATCTAGTCCAACCAGGGATCAAAGCTGCAACCTTGATGTTATTAGCATTGTGCTCTTACCAGCTGAACCGAGCATTCAACCTGTCTTTATGGAAAGGTAAGGTATTACAAAAGCAGATGATCCACATGTGCTCCTAAAGAAAAATGGTTCTTAATATCTGGTGGGTGTAAGCAGTAAGTAAGGAGGGCAAGTGTATAGGATGCTTAAGGAACTCAATCAGGAAACCTGGCTGTGATACCAACTTGCTGTGTGATCTTGAATATATATTCTCATTATCTCTGTGCCTCAGTTTACCCTTGGTAAAAAAGGGATGTTGATACTAACTTCACACAGCAAGTCAGGAGCAGGGAGAACTTTCTTGACTTCCCAGTCACTACCCTGAGCACAAGCCATATTTCCTCTCTGGGTTTTAAATGACTCACATCTTGTAGCTTCCTTGCTTCCCTTGAGAAACTACTCCACAGACCAAGGAATATCAATGTTAGGAAATGCCTACATTTCCTTTCTCTTAATTCCATAGCATGATGCTTCTCTGAGTTCATAGAAGAAAAAAATGAAGAGCTAAGAACACACAGTGTTGCTATTATGGAAACAGACTGGATCAAGCACTTACACAGGCCGAAGCTGCTGCCTGTATTTGTTTGTGCTGCACACCAGCCCTATAAATATGCAGAAAGGGAGGAGCAGTGGGCATACCTGAGGGAGGAAGGACTTTTTTTTGTATTTATGGGTGTGCTAGATGGGAACAGAACCAGTGTTCACTGTCAGTTTGACTCAGTTTCCCATTGCCAAGCCCTTGGATCCAAACTTCCTTTCTGTAGTGGACAGTAGCTCTAAGAGCTGGGGTGGATGTTTATGGTTGTGATACCAAACCGGGCATGTTAATGTCTTTACTTAGGACTACTACATTCTAACCGGAATATCTCATTCCCCAAGTTTATCTGTGTGCCCCTCAAGATACTTGAACAATAACTCTGCAGTAGCAGAATTCCCTGCACCGCTGCAGTGTCCCATGTCCAGGGTTGCTTACATCTGTGTCTGGTGGTCTTTGATTTTACTGGAGACTTGCAGAAGTCTGTTGAACTCCCACCACCAAAGCTGACCTTGCTGATTTTCGTGGGTGAAAGCCAGCCAGATATTCTCATGACCTTTGTTTATAGCAGCAGATTACCAAGTGCGTGACAACAGTTCTGTAGTTAGATGACCGGGAAAGAAACAAACAGGGCACTTTTTTTTTTTTGTTCAGTTAACAAGAATTTGATCTCAGATATAGCTAGCGATTGTGGTAACTCAAGGATTTTCTTGTACTCTGTTTTATTCTGTGTTGGTAGTGAGTTGTTGTAAATTATGAATCATAACTGTTGCATTAGTTACCTAGTAAGCAAAGGCCAAACAAACACATGCGCATGGATATATTTAGCCCAGAACACCTGCTTCTGGTTTGCTCTTTCTCCCCTGACTGAGCATTTTTAAGGGTTTTTTGTGTCTCATTGTAGGAGGGGGACAACCGTATAATGCGAGTCCCAGGGCAGGTGGATGATTTGTTTGTTGAAGAGACATTGGATTTGTTTTTGTGTTTCAGGGTGGTCAGAAGGGGTGAAGATATGGAGGACCTGTTTCCCAGGGGGTCTCAAGTGTGGTTTTGTTTTTTGGGGGGGTTTTTTGGGTGAGGGGGACGTTGTTTATATTGACTGTGTTCTTGGTAGTTGTATTTAGTGTGGATCGTTGTGTATCCTGGACAAAAGAGGGCGCCCTTTCATGCTCCACATCTCATCTGGTAGTAGGTGGAAGGGAGAGAGTCCACTGGGGTTAAATGTGCAGGATGCAGCTGCGGTCCCATTCGAACATGGTTTATCAGTCATTATTTGTAAGCTGGAGGGCAGCTATTCACTACTTGCACCTTTCAGTCTGTGGTGATGCTCATTGTACTTACCCTGGCGCTTGTACTTTCCCATTGACAGGAATTCAGCCTGCCAGGAAGGAAGTCTTCTGCCAGCTCCCAGACGATATGCCAGGCGGAAGACCGTGGTTTGGTTTCTCCTCTTTTGTCACATGCATGTCTCCTCAGATGAAAAATAATCCCCCCCAAAATATTCATGGGGATAGGGTTTAGCCACAGTGCAGAGCACCAGGCTTTTCTTTGGGGCTCACTTCTTAAGTTCTGATAAGGAGCACTGGGTTCAGCTTTCTGTTTCTTTCATCGTGTTTTCCCATCTCTGTTCCTGCCTCAACCCTTCCCTTCTTCCCTGTCTGTCCCCCATCTCTGTGCCTCTCCCAGCCCTTCATTCTTCTGGGGAGCTGAAGGAATTCCAGCCATGTGCATTGCTAACCCCCAGTGAGGACCCCCCCATCACCGAGTGCATGCACACGCACACTGGCCTCCTTGTCTGAGCAGCAGCACTGGCTGAAGCAGAGCCCTTGGGCTTGCTGCTGTTCCCCAGCAATATGTTATGAACTATTAATATCCTCCTATGTGTGAGATTTCTCAATGCTGCCCATTCATTGGGCTGGCTGGGGTTGGGGTGGGGAGTGAGCTGGTGGTGCGCACATTTTTCCTCCTCCCTTCAGCTTGCTTCAGTAGCACCCCAGTGGCCAGCCTTCTCCAGTGCAAACAGGACTGGGTGTGTGTTGGATTGCCTGGGTTAGCCTTCCCCTTCTTTGCCTCCTTTTTATAGTTCAGCGTCTCAGAGATATTTCCTGCCCCTCCACCCCCTTTGGTCGCTTTTTGAATGAGAACATGAGTGGAAAATGCTTGAAATCCTCCGCGCTGTGTACTTTTTCCGCTGGATGCTGGAGCTGTCAGACTTCTTTGGTTTTTGGCTTCAAGAGCCCCAGCTCTCCCCTCCGCCCCCAGAGTAGAGGTAGGGCATAGCTGTCTCCACAGCAGTGTCTGGCAGCTGAAATCATGTGCCCCCTCTGACCCGCAAGCCCCTGAGCAGGTGCCTATTTCAGTGCTCCTGTTGGCCAGAGCTCACCAGGTCTTGGTAACTGAGCTTCAAAAGGTAGGAGTTTGCTGGGGTGGAATGTCCTTTAGGAGTGTAATGCTTCTGGAGAGAAGTACATAGAGCATGATGGGAGGGAACAGGGGGTGCTACTGTCTGGAATACAGTCTGGGAACTGGCAGGAGATTTTCCAGCCCAGCAGAGTGACTGCCTTGGGATGAGGCAGAGTTCCTGTAATTAAAGTCCCTCCCTGGAGGACAGGTGGAAGTTTAATGGTCCAGGATTGTGCATTGACTTCAGGAGGTTTGGGGTGGGAAGGGTCCCCATTTGTCCTGTGGGGATCTCACAGTGTTTGCAGTTAGTGCCACATGTTCCTGCACTTGCTGCTGTTTCAATGCGGATGGCTCCCGGCTGACTGGGTCTCCTAAAAAGAGGGATTTTCCTCTATAATGGGGGCAGCCCAGCCAGACTTGGAGTGCTTCTTCCATCTCTTCCTGTGGGAGCTTGAACAACCTGTCCAGGCTGCTCATATTCCATTGTGGAGCTAGGGGACCAGCAGTCAGGAGTTCTGTTCTCTTATCCCGACTTTGCCACTGATTAGTTCTGGTACCTGGGGAAAGTCACTCTGCCTCATTTTTCTAGCTGTAAAATTATGGTTGTGGTGAAGATGAACCCATTAGTGTTCATAAACTGAGAGTCTTGAATATTTTAGCAGCTATTTTAACTCTTTCCTGTGTGGCCTCTGACCCCTGTCACAGATTCTGGACTAGTGAGGTAGGGTCTACTGGTCCTTGATTGGTTTCAAGACTTTCCTCAAGGCACCAAACCTGGAAGTCACAGTCTTCTACAGCAGGAGGTCTTGGTCTCTCCACCATCTTCTGAACTGGGGGCTAGATTCCCTCTGGTGTTGCCTCCAGCCAGGCACCTGTTTCTGCAGCATCCAACTGTGTGGGATCATGGTGACTATCCGTGATACCAGAAATGTTACAACAGGTCTCAGCCATTTGAGCAGACCCTGTTTGCAGACCTTGCACCAGCATCAAGTAGCTTCCAGCCTTGTTAGATCTTGCTTGGGATTTGTTAGTCAGAAGGTGTTGTGTTCGGAGACACAAGAGTCTTGTTTGGTGAGCAGAAGAGACTTTTGGGGAGGTGTGTTATGAAGGCCTTGGAATGAACCAAAGTGTTGTGATGCCCGCTAGCATGCCTGCAACTTGGGTTTTGAATGAGTGACCACTTGTGATGATACTGCTACACTCCTACTTTTCTGTGATTTTATGTTGCAAGAACTTCACCTGTGGCTTTGATGTTTGTGACAGAGGAACATGTCTGTAAGGCCTGAGCTGAACTGAGCTGAGCTGAACAATGGTGATGAGGAGCAGGAGGTACATCTGCAAAGCACACAGGGAGATCACAGCCCATAGTTCCCTTGCATTGTGCTTATTCTTTTTTTGTTGTGTTCGTTTCACCTGCCCAGCAAAGGGACTCACCGGATGAAAGAAGGGGAAGGCAGCCAGCTGGGTGGCTGTGTGTTTGCAGATGTGGGTTGTTGGGTTTTTTTTATATTTGTCACTTCAAGGTTACTGTGCTCAAGTTAATAATAACCTCAGTGATGCATGTTGGCCATTAAGCCATACAACTGTAGCTATTATTGTAGTATGCGCAGGGCCTGTGGAATACTGTACAGATGCAGCCCTGCCCAGTGCAGCCATCAGATCCAGAGCAGATGGTGGTATGCTGGGGGCATGCTGTTGTGCTGTTTGTTTTTAATAGTTCCTGTTGCTCTGCTGGTTTGGGTTTCAGCACCAGCTTCACTGGGTTTTGAGGAGGACTGTGAAGGAGGAGGCCGGCTCAATCCAATCCCAGCCTGGGTTGAACCCTCCCTAAGGTATGAAATGGTTCAGGTCTTTGCACAGCAGGCCCTACCCTGCTCCTGGCACCTTTTGGGATGGGGAAGCAGCATTTTATAGATGGAGAAAATGAGGGAGGCTAAGATGGTACACGTCTCCTCTACATGCTGAGTGGAGTGAGACTAAACTGGGTTTGGGACATGGGTTCTTGGCTTCTAGGTCCATGTTTTGGCCATTCCTCCTTCCCTTTCTGTTGATTCCTTTGCATGACACTTAGTGCTTGGAGGCTTCTCCAGACCTTTAGGTTACCCTTATTTTTTTTACTTATGCTCTAATGATGTCTTGGAATAGATAAACGTCCCGGAATAGATAAATAAATACCCTTTTCCTTTTCTTGGAGATATACCACACCTTTGTGGTGAGAGGTACTGGGTGGTTATCCTTCAGGAGTCCACAGGGGCTGTTAACAGGAACTCAGCCCCTCCTTTCCACCCCCACCCCCATGGTCTTAGGATGGTAACAATCTTCACTGTGCTAAATTGTATTAAGATTTTAATGTCAGCAACAGCCAAGTATCCCCCTTACCACTGTGAGACCAGACGTGTACAAATACAGGCTTCCTATTGATTGGTTTGGCTTAGTGGGATTGAGGTGAGGCAGACGGAGGGTGCATTTTCAGAGACAGTGGGTGTCTAGCCACTTCCTCCAACCTGAAAAAGAGAGGAAGGATGGGGCCAAATAAAGAAGCTAGAGTGGCTGGCAGGAAGGTGAGGGATCAGGTGAGGAGGCTGCGGTCAAGGGAGGGAAGCGAGGGCTGCATGTCAAGAAGTAGTCAGACTAAACTAGATGGCTGAAGCTGAACAGCTAAGACTGATCTGAGAACGTTGGGGCACTAAAGTAACCACCAGGATGTTATCAGTAATTGCACGGATAGTGGTTTCCCAACCACTGAAATGAGTCTCTTCCCTGTTATTCTGGCTGCAGCTCCCCTCTCTTCAAATCTCTTTGCTGTCTGCCTGTCCCAGCACTAAACCTGTGCTCTTCATCTTCATCTTCAGAGCTCTCCATAGTCCTGCCCTACATCTCTCTGTGTTGTCCTGTAGTGGCCCTCTGTGTTCCTTTCGCTCTTTTTTCCCAGCTGTTGCAAATAAGCCCCTGCAGGGATCCTGGTTTCCTTTGATTTCAAGAAAATTCCCCACTTTTTGGATAAAAAAACATAACCCCAAATCAGCATTTTTCTGTGATTTAAATGAAACACCACTCTGTGTGTGTGTGTGTGT
>NW_017728916.1:1660606-1728787 GCF_001723895.1 Crocodylus porosus
TAAAAAGAGCTCCCTCATACTCTGACAGCTAAGTCCTGTTTCTCCTCTAGCAGGAAGGACCACAGGGTGGTGAAGTGGCCATGACAGAGTGGGAAGAAGGTTACTAGATGGTGGGCAAATCAAGACTTTGTGCTCTGAGAGGCAGAAGGGAGCTTTGCCCTTGTAGCAGGGTAAGTAGTGTCAAAACAAAATACTAAACAAAGAGGTTCAGCTGCAGCCAGGGCCCTCCAGACCATAAAAATCTCAGGTGATATCATTGCAGCTTCGTGGGCTCTCACTAGAGTCTGTGACATAGCTACCTATTACAGCTGATGGGAAAGGAGAGTTAGAGCACAAAAATGTCCAGGGTTGCAGTTTTGGGAGGGGAAAAAAGGAGGGAGTCACATTTGTGTATCAGTCAGGCAGGAGTATTTGGGAAGCTGCAGCTGTCCTATCCCTGCTTCTTTTCCAGAAGCCATGGAGTTCTCTACACTTCTCTCATGTTTCTGAGTGTCCATTTGAGCCCTGTAGCACAGGATGCCAGAGACAAAGCCTGGTACTAAGAGCAAGGGCTGTGCAGTTGTGGCTGCCAGTCTTCGCATGGGCAGGGGAGGAAGGAGGGCCACTGCTTTTGAACACAGAGCCAGGCCCTGCACAAGGGAAAGCAGCAGCAGAGGAACCTGTCAGTCTCTGGGATGATGATGTGTACCAGTGGTTTCACACCTGGCCTGAGTTGATCCCATTCTAGTTTGTAAAGCTACTTGTGGCCTTGCTGACTTGCAGGGATTGTGGTGCTGCTTATTGCTGTATTTGACCCAGCAGCACTGTCTGCTCTCTGGACAGTCCCGGTGTTCCTGGTGTGCTTTTGCTGAGTTTGTTTCTCTCATGCATGGCAAAAGAGTAGTGGAAACTCTCTCTGCTTTTATTCCCCTTTCCAATGAATGCGACTAATTTAAAATGAAGGTTAGAAGTGTGGCAGGCTACAAAGTTGGGATTTGGATCTGAACTGTCCAGGTTTGGCCCTGCTACATTCTTTTGGGCCTATCTGAAATTCCTTCTAGGCATAGGCACTGACTTTTACTTGTTGGGGTCGGGGCTAAGATGATGGACAACTGGAAAGTTTTACACCTTTCAGGTGATAGCCCTCTTCCCAAGGAGGGCCAGCGCTCTCGGGTCCTCTTGTACTCGGGACCTTTGCCTCGAGGTATCACAGTACAGTTACTTGCTCCCTGTGGAGACCTGCATTAAAATTTGTCTTAGATTTCACATGAAAAAGATGGTGGCAATTGTAATCAAGTCCATTGTGGGCGTGTGTCCATGAGATGAGGTCTGGTTGTGTGATTGGCACTCTCTGCCAAAGACACAGCCTGGAACTTGGCCAGCTCGGTGTGCTGCAGGTCAGAAGGGAGGTGCAGTGGCACGGCAGCACGTGAGCCCAGCTCTGAAATAGTTGGGGCATTACAGGACAGAACTGAAGGGAAACAACCAGAGCTGCACGGGAAGCTCCCACAGGGCTGGCTTGCCTGCTCCATGCCTGCTGACAGCCAGGGCTTTCAGTCTGTGTGTGATCTGGTGTTTCCCTTCAGTGGACTGTGAATACCTGGCAATATGTTTCCTTCTTCATCTGCTGTAATTAATCTTTAGAGGGGGAGAATGCCAGAGACTCCCCTGGTGCTAGGGGCCTTTTAGATGCCTTTTTGATGTTCATTCTGTGCCATAATGTGTGGGATTTGAAAACAAATGCAGAGGAAGACAGGGGCTGCTTGTGATTGGCTTAACTGCAAAGAAAGAAAAGCCCCTTTGGAAGACTTTCCAGAAGGCCCAGCTGTTTTTGCTGTTTCGCGATTGGCCAGGGCAGTGGAGGGCGGACACGACTTCTGCTCCAGGATCTGCAGATCGGGCCACCTGTGCCTGGAACTTATTCATTTTGACAACAGCTAAGGAGCAGTAGCACCTTAGCTAGCAACAGACCTCATGCCCGTATGTGTGCATGTGTTTGAATGTGTAACTTATTCAGCTTTAAGTTGTTGCTGTCCTGCTACAATGGAGAAAGTGACTGAACAGTGAAAGGATTTCTCACCATCTAGCTGCTGCTTCATCTGTTTTCCCCTTTGCTGATATTAGGGAGTTCTTTCCCCAGGGAATGCAATTGCACTGAAGGAGACACGATACAGCCTCAAGGTAAATCAAACGGATTGATTTTAGCTACTTTTGGGCACTGATCTTTTTATGCCTTTGTGTGTATGTGGGTGTATGAGATGTGAATTATTTTGCAAGGCAGTGTACAGTCTTCTGTTACCCTGAACGCTCTTCAGCAAGCACTGCCAAATAAATTTGCCTGGAGCCAAAGAGAAGGGCTGTCAGATTGGACGCCTGTTGTTCTACAACTGAAATTTAAGGGGGCATTCCTCTCTAAATAGCTTGATTGACAATATTAGTATGGGTCTGTTGTTGCTGTAAACAGAGAAAGGAAGAAGAATCTCTGAGATGTTTCCTAACGTACTTGAACTATTACTGTATCCTTGTATTTCCCAGGCTGTCATGGCAAAGTATGTTGGGCGGAAGTCCATGTTTCATTTTTGTTCCTATACAGTGTGTTTAAATTGGAGTTTGCAGGTTCAGTGCAAGTTTTTTTGGCTTCCTATGCAACTGACCTGTTCAGTCACAACAATTTAATCTCTAAAATAATGAATTTCTAAGTGAAGTGAATGTGTTGGTTGCTGGCCTTTAAAAACCTAGATTTTCTCAAGAGTACTGCTTACCCTCCTTTGATTGAAATTGGAACAGATATTGTGGTTAGGATTAGACCTGAGAGTAAAAAAAACACAGGCTTGGGGTCTGATCTAAAGCATAGTGAAGTTAAAGGAAATGACTGTTAACTGTATTGAATTAAGCCCTTAAGCTGAACTAAAGGGGAGAAAGCTGAACTCTGTATTCTGAGTTGCAAACCTACGTACATTTAAATGCAATTGATCATCTCTTGTTGGAGAGACCTCTGTGGTCTGCAACCACACGCAGCTTGGTAGACACAGAACTTTCTGTCACTATTCTAATACGTATTGAAATAACACTTAGCTGCTGACACACTCTAGAGCGGTGGGTGGCTGCCGTTATCAATGACAGCTTTTTTTGACTGATTTATGCATACATTTCTTGGAATGTCACCATTCCATCCCACGCTAATAACTTTCTGTGTTTGTTTTCTGTAATTTATTTTGCTAAGGTGGCTATTTTTATTTTTATTTGCAGATTTTGACCTAGCACAGCCATAACCTTCAGCCCATGAGCAACAGTTTATAGGACATTTTTATTTTTGGATGGAAGTTTTGTAACACAGATATAATTAAGATATGTTGAAATGGCTCAATGACATATACATGTCTTCATACCTATGTCCACATGTCTGTTGTGACAATTTACTGTTAGGGTGGAGGAGAGGGGGAATATGTGGAGAACTTGGACTTTTTCTAGTCCCTCTGAAATCTGTAGAAATTTTTCCTTTTTCATCAGGAGGAGTTGGATCAAATCTTTGTTCCAATACATGGGTATTTTTATTTTGCTCCGTTTAGTAAGGTAAACATAGGGTCCAAATGCAAAGTGTTTATAAAACCTAGATAAAAGTTGCCTTTGTTTTGTGTGCCTTAACTTCCTTTGATAAACACTTTTAAAAGAAAATAAAATGCCTGTTGCAATGATTCTCAACAAGGATGGCACGGCACTCAGAAGTGCCGTGGGATTCTTTCAGGGGTGTTGTACAATATTAGCACTGTTAGGTGTGCAACACCTACCCATGGTTCACAAGATAAACCCAAAGATTTCAAATGAGAATCCATAGTGTCAAAAACACTTTGACCTGTTGTGGTCCTTGAGTTCTTTGTAACTGAATTGCACTATTATTTTTCTGTAGTCAAAAAACAAGTGAAAGTTAAGACCTGGCATTTTCCCGGCGGTGCCTGGAAAAGTTGCAAACAACTGGCTTCTTGCTCTTGAATGCATTCATGATTTTTAAATATTCTTCCTAACTTCTTCTGAATAATCAAACCAAATTAATGTGAATAATCAAACACAAATGAATGTGTAGGACACAATGTATGTGTGATTTAGTTTTATAAATGAACAGAATGGCTGAACATACAGCACCTTTCAGTACTTTCCTTTGCTTTCTGCATTATTTTTAAGATATTGCTGAAGTTTTGACTACAGATTTTTAGGAGGGAAAATGCTGCTGGGATGTTAAAGATGGAATTCTTTTGGACTGAGAAGTACCTCAGTGATGAAGGGACAGGCCAAGGGACTAATCTGGATTGAAACATGCAGGCTTTGCTGGGTAACCTTAGTGGATGGGTCATTTGACCCTTTTATGCCTTAATCTGTACAGTTGGAAAACTTGGCACAAAGTAAAAACTTTGATGAAAGCCAGATGCTACAGCCAAGCTAAGCTTTCTTGTGGGGTGAATAGGGGCCAGGGGTGCATCCCTTCTTTCTCTCCACATATGCTTTTATCCCAAGTGCCTTATCAAGCATGCTCATAGAGTTAAATATCTGTGTATACGGTTTGTCTTGTTTTTAAAGTGTTTTGATGGCTGTATGTTGGGGTAATTTAATCTTCTGCATGTATACAATGGGACTGGTAAAGCAGTAAATGCCAGCTACATGAAGGTTAGTTATTGGGCCTGGCTGATGCTCCAATGATGTTAGGAGTTTAAAGGTGTCCTCCATGCTTGGGACCATGTGCTTTGCTTTAAGGATTTTTAGCTTTTTGTCTTTTGGGGCTTACCTGATAGCAGAGGGTTCCTTTTTTGCATTCAGATTGACAGATGATTGTCCAGTGGGAAGGTAATCTCCATACTCAGAGGACACAGTCTGAGACAAAGGTCTAGAACCCAGGACTTCTGATTGCCAGCCTGTGATATAACTACAGATTCCCCTTTCTTTCGTTTTAGAAACCATGAGAGGCAGGTTTGGGTGGATTTAGCATTGGGTAAAGAGACAAGCTGCAGGGTGGAAGGAGCCTTCTTGGAGGTCTAATGGCTAGGGGCTAATGCTAGAACTGAGAAGGCATTAATTAACCTTTGTGCTGAGCTGTGCCGTGTTCTCTGGTGACGAACGTTGGCGGCAGAGGGAGGCCACATTCCGATAAAGCCAGGGGTCCCCCGACCCAGTTAATGATTGAGCCACAATAACCCTCCTTGTGCTGAGCCTCCCTGAAAGTCACCTCCAGATAATTGTATTAACTTTTCTGGGCTGCCAGGGCTGGGTGTAGATATTTAAAGAGGCAGTTTCTTTTTCTTTCAGTAAACTTTTAGCATGAACCTCTCTCTCTCCTGTGTATGCAGCGTTAAATACAGAGTTAAGGGCCCAATTTTTACCCCTGTCTTTGACATTTGTGCATACCTTTACTGCAATATGGAGCATGTAACTTTGTCAGAAGTATTAGAACATGACACTCAACAAATCGGTCACACAGTTGGATCCATACTTGCAAACATAGTTTTAAAATTCAGGCTTTGCCAGCATGCTGCCTGCTTTCCTGTGCAGGTCTCCATTTCCCCAAGTCTGTTTTGCGTCCGGTAAGAATAGTTTTGTGTTCTGGATTTGCAGCTTTAATAATGTCTCTTCCACTAGTTAGTTTTATGGAAGCACTGATCCTGAAGGGTTTGGGCCCTTCGGAGAGAAAACCAGTATTCTCCGATCCTTCTGCTCATTCTCAGACGTTCTCCAGAATCACTTCACATTCCTGCTCTCTTCTAGGAAAGTGGCTATTACTGTAACTCTATTGCTTTGTCTTTGGATTTACTCATGTGTTTTCTTAGTTACTCTGCCTGCTGTACCCAGGTTTTCTAATCTGAGCTGTTCTGCTGTAAAGACAGAGTTTTATTCCCTTTAAGTCAGTGAGTGAATCTGGATTAACACTACAGCAACCCGGATCAGGCTCTGGCCCAGACTTCTAAATATTGTGCCGGTTGTTCTTTATGTCTGCATCTCTCTCAGGCATATATGCCTGTTCATCTCTTATTCTGACCCTCTTTCCAGTTGCAGGGAGCTACCCAGCCTGTCCAAACTTCCAATTAATAAGTGACATATTACTCTTGCAGCGTGTGCCATGGACGTTTATGGAGTGTACAGCAGCAGTGCCGTTTAACCAGTCATTTGAAAGATTCCTTATCGGAAAAAGTGAGCCAGAGCCAGCAACAGACTGAATAAATGGAGGGAAACAAATAACCCAAGCTGGAAAGGACCTTGTTAATCAAAACAGTTTAGATGAGCTTTCTCAATCTGGTAGATACTGCTTAAAAGCGCCTGGTGGTTTCACACCCCAATGCTTGTTGACTTATTGCAAGCTTAAGGTTCCTAACTTTTCATGAAATCAAGCCCGGTCTCTTGCAGCCCCTGTGTCTGTCTCACTTGTCCATCTGAGGACTCTGTCCACATCATGCAATCAGCCCATTCCAGCGCCAATTCAGGATAAATTCTGGACTGAAGAAGAACATACTTTTTCACGGCAGGACTTAGTCAGAATGGCTGAGCTGTAGATAGGGCCTGGGAGTTGAGTAACAGGGACTATTGCAGGTCAGTAGCAGGGGCAGACCAGCTTGGAGTTAAAAACCAGAGAAGTGCTGGAGGGAGCCTTTAGCAGAGCCAAAGAGGTGCATCCAGGTTTAATTCAACAGGGAAATGCTGCAAGGAAGAATTGAGATGTGGTATGCCAGGGGATGTGGGGACATGTCTGGAACAGTTGGAAGCGCTGCTCGTTAGGACTGAGATGCCTTGGCATAGTTTTGTGGGGTGCTTTTAAGCTCAGATCCTCAAAGATGCCTGGCTTCTTAGTAGGACAACAAGGTTCTATTTAGTTTGGTTAATAAAAGATATCACATTTCCCCAAAGAACCTTGTCTGCCTTAGACCAACATGGCTACAATTAACTCTTTAGTAGATGCTTAAGTCCATTGAAATCACTCTGGGATGCCTAGGTTATCTTTGAGGATCTGGGCCCTGATCCCTACCCAGTGAGTACCTCAAACTGTTGTGCTGGGATGTTCTGAAGGATTTTGATTATCTGGACCTGAATGTACCACTTGTTCAGAGACATTATATAAGGGATAAGCTTCACTCTACTTAATTGAGACCAGAGACTCAGCAGCTTTTCAGGATGGTACACTAGTGAACTGCTGGCACCCAGCCTGCTGGTTGAGTGAAGGCTGTGGCAGGGGATTTCCTGCCCTTTATCTCAGCAAGTGAAAAGCATCTGACTGCAATATGTGCAGGGTTAGGAAACAGCTTTCTCATTCCGGTTTAACCATCATTTTGCTGCAGCCCTGTGAGGTAGTTGCCTGATATGTTGTATGCTTTAGGACATATGTAGGATGAAAGCTTTAAACAGCAATGGTATATTCAGCTCTCTGTGTTTGTGAGTTACTTTAGAAGCATCAATAGGAAGTTTGTGCATACACACATGCATATGGATGCCGCCTACACAGGTATGTATGAATGCAAATACAACCTTCTGCTGCAAGGGGAAAAGATTGTACAAATCTGTAAACTCATAAAACTTAGTTGTTTTTCATGCAGTTTTTCACCCCAAGAAGTTAGCAAATTTTTTTTAATTTGATGAGTTTGATGGCAAAATGGTCTCACTTCTGCTTTTTGATGGCCTTTTTACTTCTGTAATGGAAAATGAGCATGTTCCTTCCCCACTTTCTTCTGCTCATTTCTTCTGAGAAACAACAAAGAAATATCCTCCTTCCACCCCGGTTCCACCAACAGAAATAATCCTTCAGTTGTGAGTGTCATTATTTATTTTTATGCAAACCAATACAAATTTCAAGGTGCAAATGCAAGCTACATCAGATTGTGATGTTTAGGGTAGTGGAATCGGTTATGTACAGCTGGAGGTTTGTTCAGTAGGATTGTGACAACACAGAGCCGAGGGACTGCAGTGAATTCTGTTTCACCTGCAAGAAGGCTTCTTTTGTACAAGGATTGGGGTCTTGGCTAATGACCCAGGCAAGTTCCTGTAGCGAGAGACCATTTTAAGAATCAAATCCTGTTAACACATCTTCGTGCCTCACATTGGGAATTGTTCCTTAGGCACCGGGTTGGTCAGGCAAACAAGACTAGGATAAGTGTGAGGATACTGAAGGGAAAAAATTAAGGGAAGAAAATGAGGCTTTACCTGAAAAACTCAAAGATGGGAGATTAGCCTGGTTTCAGTCTCAGGAGAAGAAGAAAATAAAGTGCCTGCTGTGGCTAATATGTATAAAATACATTAGTGCCATCCAGGTGGGCAAGTGCTGTAGCTGCATATCATTTCTGTGTACAGGGGTGGAGTGGCCTGGGAGGCTGAGGTTCAAGGTGTGTTCAGAAGCCAAGTTGGAAGAACACAATTAGGGTTCAGGTTTTCCTTGTGCTGGGCCCTGGTGGCCTCAGTGGTGGTGTGGATCGGTGACTGATGAAATGATGCCCGGGAAAGCAAAACACTGGAAGGCAGTGGGAGCCAAGAGGGTCACAAGACCAGGCCCGAGACACTGACATACTCTGGTGACTCAAAGCATACTTGACTCTCCTGGGGCCTCACTTACTTCATCTGTGTGACTGGGTAAGAGCAGAACTGCTGGGTAATGTGATCCTGCATCTGAGTTTAATTTTCCTGGGGAAATAACAACCCTTCCCTGAAAGCCTGGATGCTTAGAGTGTTTCTTCCAGGCTCCCTTTGTTCCCTTCTCCTCCTATCAGTTTCACATTGTCCCTTACTTTGAGCAGCTTGCCCCATCTCTGTCTTCCAGATCCACTTCTGCCTGCTTTCTCACCCCTAAGCATAGTGCCTGTGGTGTTTTCTTCTCTTGTGGACAATCGTCCACCAGCAGCTGGACTGAGAACCACCAGCTCATGTCACAGAACACTGAGCAAGTGTGGTATAAATATCATTCCTACATATCTGACTTGTGTATGAACTCTGTCTTGGAGAGTATAAGATCTTTTATAGCCTAATTCCAGTACCTTGAGCTAGATGTGTTGGTCCAAGGCATTCATCTGAGGTTATTTTACTGCCTCTTTAACCTCAGTGAGCAAAGAGGAGGAGGGAGCTGAAAACAGATACTTTTTCAAGAATCCCTGCAAGGCACAGGCAGTGGAAGGCCAAGGCTAACAGGGCTTAGCCCCCCCAGTGCAGGACAGCAGGTAAGGCTGCAAGGCAGCCTGGTGGTGGGCTCTGAGTGGCTGAAATAGGGATGGAGAGGAGCGCACATGCAGTGGTGAGGGAGGAAATGGGGCTGGGGCAGGTGCTGCACAGCCAGGCCAGATGCGGGACGGAGTTGCGAGCAGCTCGTCTAGGGGATGCGGCTCCTGCTGCTACATGCACCTCGGGAGGGCATGGGAGCGGGGTGCAGGGCAAGGCAGGCTCCGGCTGCAGGCTGGGGCCAGGGTGGTGCTGAGCTCTTCCTGGCATGGGGCTGCAGGGTGGGGCCAGGGTGGTGCTGAGCTCTTCCTGGCATGGGGCTGAGCCGGGCTATGCTTGGGATGGGCAGTGGTGGTGCTGTGAGGGGGGCTATGTGGGGGGGCTGCAGCCATTCCAAAATTTGCTGTAGCGCCCCACCCCCAGTGCCACTGGTGCCTGCCCTGAGCGCAGCGGGGCCCAACCCCCTGCCAGGCAGTGCCCTGCGCAAACCCCCAACCCACAGTGGCAGCCTGCCCAATGGCACAGATCCGGGGCACACGCCCCTATGCCCTCCCAGGGTGAGTACAGCAGCAGGAGCTGCCATCCCCTCCTCCCACTGGGTGTCTCCTGGACAGGCCGCTTGTGTCTCTGTCCTGTACCCCGCCCCAGCTGTGTGGGCTGTGCCCCAACCCCAGTCCCACTCCCTCCCTCACTACCATTGGGTCAGGGGTGGGGAGGCAGATTGAGGCTCCAGCAGTGAAGGAGAGAGTGGGGCACAGGCAGGAGCAGGGTCTGGGGTGAGTGAGGCCCCAGCTGGGCTGGGTGATGGGACAAGCGGAGGCCCAGGGGGACACATGCTCCCCCGATCTGTGTGTGGGGTGAAGGTGGTTGCCACTGCATGCTGCACTTTGAGCCCTGCTGCTGCTGCCCTGGGAGCGGCTGATGCCATGGGCCTGCTGCCGCTGGGCAGTATTGCACTTCCTGCCTGCCTGGCGGAGGGATGCATGTGGCATTGCTCAGCTCTCGGGGCATTGTGCCCAAAGCACAGCATGCAGTGGCAGCTGCCTCTGCCCCACACACAGAGCAGGTGGGCACATGCCCCCTGGATCTCCGCTTGTCCCACCACCAAGCCTGGCCGGGGCCCCACTCACCCCAGCCCCTGCTTCTACCTGTGCCCCGTTCCTTCTCTCACCGAATTCAACTTTAGCAATGCCAGGACTGCAGGAGAAAGGGGCTGAGGAAAGAATAGTTCCCTCCACATTAAAAATATAGAGCTTAAAAAAAAGTCCTGAGACTTATCTTGTCTGTAGCAGTTGATATAGAAAATCAGGCCAATTGTTCCTTATGGTTTTGGGTAACAAAATCCCTCCCATTACCTTTCTCCTCCTCTTCTAGTAAACACTCCTTTAATATGAGTGAACCTTTTATGCAGAGCTATGAGCTGGAGTCAGGTTAGTATATCCTCTGACTGTTTTTATTGTGTTTCGTTCCTTACTGGTGTGTGCATCTCTCAGAAACCATGGGTTGGTCACACTTGTCTGACTGTTGCATTTGGTCTGCCTTGTAGTTGTGTGGGTTGAGTTAGGAAACACGAGAATCTGCAAGACTTTGATCTGCATTTCAGATCCTAAGTAAAGCAGCCTCATCTTTCTCCAGGGCATGCTGTCCCTTGAGGCACCAGTGGAGGCATTTTTACACACTTTTGATCTGATTGGAGTGCAGTTGTGTAATAGATCATCTCAGTGCTTGTGGACTGTACACACCTTGCTCCTCTTTTCTTTCTGAGACTTTTACTGAAATTCAGTTAGTAAACTGTATCATTATTTTTAGCCAAGCAGATTTATGTTGTGGTGTCTGTGGAACTACATGCTTGCTCTCCACTGGAGCTTTTCTCTTTCTTTTCTGTTTTTGAAAGGGTAGGGGCACTGGCATGAATGCAGGATCTGTGTTCTTCAGGATTCCTCTGTGCTCATTCTCCAGCCTATCTACAATAAATGAAGCAGCCTGGAGAATGCAGGTGCTTGGAACTGGTGGGTTCTGAAACTGGCACTGCCACCAATTTGCTATGCAGTCTTGGGCACATCACTTTCCCTCTCTGGTCTTTGGTTTCTATTTTAGGATCTTTCACTGCAGCCCATTCATGCAGCATCTGAATGGACCTGAAATAGAATCTCTATTTATAAAACAGTCCCAAGATCAGCCTATGTCACAAAGGGGATGCCAGGGTTAGCTGTGACTCACAAAGCACTTTGCAAATGGAACATGTAGGTGCTGGATCCTGCATCCTTCTTTGGGACATCCTCATGGTTTGCTGTGGACTAATTCACAAGGGAGTTTGACTGGGTAAATGGGCAGCAGCATCTGGAAAAATGTTCTGTTTTCCTGCATATGTCTCCTGTCTTCTGAATGTGGGAGATGCTTGTCTTTAAAGTAGGCTGTTTAAACACACTTGCTTTGGGGCAGGAAAAGGAAAAGGCAGGTGTTACGTAGGTCCCCATCTGTGCCATATGTTCTGTCCAGGTCAGCACAGGTCTCTGTGTGTTTATGCACTCTGCAGGTGCTTAGGGGGGTTGGATGCCAGATGCATCTAAAATTTAGTTAGACCTGAACCATTATATTGGCAGGAGGGTCTGAGCTTCCCTAACGCCCACCAGGGATCCTATATGGAGTTTCAGTTTTGACCTGTGTCTCTCTCCCTCAAAGCCTGGCACCAGAAAAGAAACTGGAATTTCACCACAAAGAGACAAGGAGTTGTCTTATGTTATCCCTGCCCCACTGATGTTTGCAGGTTTCTGAAGCATCTGAGGTTTGCAAGTTTGCTGGCAGCAGGGACAGAATGAGTTAAGTCTGCTTTGCAGTGTGATTCAAAAAAAGTCTGCTTCCTTCATGTCCAGAGACGGTTTATTTTCTGGGCATTCTTCAGGATTCAGGGAGGTGCCGCTTTCTTTAAAGGCATTTCCTGTAAGGAAGATTATATTTGGATCGGAGAGAGGGGTGCAGGAGGGGTAAGGGGAGATGGTGGAAAAGGGTCAGGAGGCAGGAGTGGAACAGTCTATAATCTTTGGCCCCTTTTCCTGAATTGCAAATAGTAGCAGCAGCAGTGAAGTGAGATCTGCCCTCTGGGTTTGAGCATGGAACTCCTTGAAGGGAGATGGCAGGGTGCAGGAGTCTCCAGCATGTCTTCCTGCATACTTTGGGAGGCTTTTTATTCCAGCTGTTCAGCAGTCCACTGCAGATTTGCTTGAACAATAGTGCACATTGAAGCACTGAGGTTCCAAAATACACATTTGCACAGATGGATCAGACCAACACTTTTAAAGCAAATGTGGCATTTAAACCTTGAGCAGTTAAAAATGGGGACAAAAATCCACTAGCTAGCACATTATGAATCCATAGCATTTTTTTTCCTCTCTCTCTAATATTTCAAACAGAATAGTTTTCCTTCATTATTGCTGTTGTTATTGCTATTGTCTGATCACGGTGCCTGGGAACCCTTGTAATAAATCTGAACATGGTGTGCTAGATGCTGTACAAATCAGAACATTGTATAGGCACACCTTGCTCCTCTATCCATGTGTGAATTTGATACTGGAGCATGCTTGGCCAGTGCCTTGTGGGCATTGCCTTATTGGAGGGTCACCACAGTGCTGGGTGACTTGCATGTATTGATTTGTTGTGGTAGATCACTCACTACAATATCTGGGCTTCACTTGCTAGTTGGAATACCAGGGTATTAGAGACACACAGTACATATGTATTTGTATAGGTCCAAGAAAGAGCCCAGTGGCTTTTTATATTTTGGAGAAAGACACTGTCTTCAAAAAGTGAAGTCCATCCTGTCCACGATCTGATCAGATCAATTTGATCTGGAATAATCAAATTCAAATAATCGATTAAAATAAATCGTTGTAGGTCATGTTGTGGCAGGGATAAAGATCCAGTTCAAGCTCCCACTTGACATAAGGTTGCAGAAAGCAGCTTTCTCTATGGCTCGTTTGTGAGCAGTTGTCACATTTGTTCCTCTGTTCTTCTTCTTGTGACTGCCTATTTACTTCCCTGCATCCAAGTTCATGCAGAATCCATCACATAAACATCTAAGTGTGTTTTTAGGCTAGTGAGCTGTCTTACAGAAACAGAGAGAAGGAAGGACTAATATCTACAAGCTGCATCTCCTGCAAGAGCAAAAGAGACCTGTGTAGGGTACACTGTCCAGCCCTAACAGGTGACTCTTGCCAGTAGGGAGTGGCCCGTCATTCCACTATCAAGGTCCCTAGCCCTTTCTTTGAGGTGATGAAGGGAAATAGCATCCTGAGCCAGAGTTTGAGGGGAGGTTTCACCCTGTGTGCCTGAGCAATAATCAGCATCACCAAGCACTGACTTGTTTTCACCCCAAGACAGTACTAGTTTCCAAGGAACTGTCTTGTTTTAAATGGCCAAATAGTATTTAACAGGTGAGGCCAGAGAGAAATCAGCAAATTCCTTCTTGCTTGGTAAGTATGATGAAGACCAGAGTGTTTCACCTTTGATGCTTGAAGAGGCCTTACTTTGTGCACAGACCTGCTGAAGTCCAGGGAGCAGGCGGCAGGAGCAAGGACTGCGCATGATGGGAGCGGGGAGCAGAGCAGGGCAGTCTCTGAGTGGGTGCCGCTCTTGGGCGATTCTCCCACCCTCCCCCATGTCGAGTCTATTCTCCTCCATTTTGTTTTCTTTTTATTACTGTGATTTACTAACATGGGAAGAGGCGAGTTATGAAACTGGAGTTATCCAAACACGTCTTGTTTGAAGATAGCGTTTCATCCAGCAGATGCCGTTTCCTGCCCCGTAAATGGTTTTCATTGTTTCATTTTGGCTCCCAGCCCTGTCTCTTGTAAGGCGGGTGGTAGCACAGCTGAACTCCAGCAGCCTGAAGGGCAGGGGTCTCCAGCCATGAAAATACCACCAGGGCTGAGAGGATTTGAAAACCTGAAAGGGTAACCGTGATATTTTCTGGGTGTCTTTGGAAAATATTGTACGGCTGAGTGGAGGCCTTCCCTGTTCTGCACGGGGACACGGGGCTTATTTGGTGTTTGTAGAATTCCAACTACTGTTTGACTGTTCCTGAGATGAGTGGCTCTCTAGCTTTCTGTAGCTTTGCTGGATCATCAGGTACGACCTTTTTTGTTGGACCTTGCCTACTTGGTTCAGCTGGACATAGGGGCTTCTCCTCTTTGTGGAGCCCTCAGGTGAGGGATGGAGCAGCCAAAGTTACTGTACTTTCTCCTGTGTTCTTAAGCAAGAAGTATGTTTTTAGTTTTTGCCCCACTTTTCCATAACCAGACTGAAAGATGCACTTAAAAGGGTGAGGACAGAATTACCCATCATAAAAGGGAGGGAAATAAGAACAGGCTTGGCAGGTGCATGTTGCACTTGGTTGCATTCTGACCATCAACTAGGTTGTGCTGCTTTTGGAGCTGAGCAAATTGTGTGTTCATCTTTCCACATTTCCATTTTTAAATGACTTTGCTTTGACCAGGTTTGTGCTGCTCGCTCTTACTCTGCTTTCTGCATGCATCAGGTTTTTCTGGGCGAATGTATGTGAAACCTGTGCTACTGTTTTTAGAAACCATCTGTGATACTTGCCTTCTTCAAGAAGTGTTTTTTCACTCATCTTACTAGGAAATGGGAAATGATCATGATACTGAATCTGACTTTTATATAATTAAGTGACTTATCATCATTTTAATTTAAGTTTTGAATCTTGTGGTCAATCCACACACCAACAAACATGAGTTTCTTGCAACACATTTTAATAACAAATATGTCTGAGCAAATTCTGGTCTCCTAGAATTGCTGCTAGCTGAGGAAGAAGCTGAGGTCAGTGAAAAAATTAATTCATTATGAATTTTTATTTACTTATCTGTGGTGGTTCTTCTCTGTGGTGACCTCCACTCAGTAGACTTTGCAGGTGCAGTACTTTCAATAAAAAACTGTATGTTCCCTGGTTAATATTGTTCATGTGATTTGAAAATTGCATTGTCTTGGTCTGCTGGTTTTAAGAAGTTCTTTCTAGAAACATCAAAGAATAGGCCCATTTTTAAGTAGAACTTACAGCTACCAAGGTCAAAACCCTAGCAATGTAATAAGAATATCCTACATAACTTGGAATGGTTTGTCTTAGCAGTTCACATTATTGCCTGTTAAAAAGGGAAGAAAGTAAGTGTCTCAGCAGTAGAAATTGAAAGTCCCACTTAGCTTGGGCATTGAGAGCAATCATTACATGTTGGTAAGCTGTAGGAATTTGGCACTTGACCTTTGAAGGTCACCTCTAAAGCAGTGACTCTGAGCCTGGGCTCATGTTGAAACAAAAACGGGATTAAATATTCTCTAAAGTAAGCCGCTGGCCTGTATGTCGCTATTAGCAAGGACAGAGAAAGTGTGAAAATGGATCTACCCTCTTTGTTCAGGTTTATCTCTGTGAACCCTGAGCTGTACAAAGAGACAAATAAAGCCTGTGAGTGCTTTTTTTGCTGCAGATTGGGAATGTCCAGTTTGTGGAGCAGAAGTGGGGTGAGATTGTAAAGATGTGAATTTATTGGGGACAATACCCAGCACCAGCAACATGTTGATGTCCTTAGACGAAGATAGAAAGATGCCGTTGTACATGGTCTGACCCTGCTATTGGCAGTGACAGTTGTAGCAGTACCCCATCTGCAGTCACAGGGAGTAAAAGAAAATTTAGTCTTTCATTAAAAAAAAAGTATGTTTCTAATTCTTGTGGTTGAAGAGAAAATGAGCAGCCCAAAAGTTTCAGATCCCAAAGACTAAAGAAAAAACATTCAAAAAGCATTAGTTTCAGAAACCTCATGAATTTTAAGCTAGTCTCATGATTTTGGAAGTCTCTTGTGATTTTTGAGACACTGGAGAGGTGGAGGGCGGTCTGGGGCTTGGTTGAACTGAACTGGTTAGATGGATTTTCAGCAGATTATATTTCCCTTTCATTTAGCCAGTGCTGGCTCTGCTTTCCTAGTGTCTCACCTAGAGGAGAGCCTGTCATCCCAGACACCTCACCTCCTCCATGAGCATGGACAGATCCTGGAGCAGGACCTGAAGGTAGCGACTACATTAGTGTACATGACACTACTGCCCAGCTTGTAAGCAGCTGGAGCCTGCATGCCCCGCAGGCTGTGCTACAGACTGTACCAGTCAGGGCCATTAGCTCCCGGGGCCATACATTGCTGCCTCCCGCCACTAGCACCATGTGCCCAGGAGCCCCCACTGCACCATGCACCCAGGTGCCCTGTCTCACCCTAAGCTCCCCAGCCATGGATTCCCCTGTTGCATTGCCCCCTGAGACTCCAGTGCTGCAGGCTGCACTCCACTACACTGCCCCATCCCTGGGCCAGGGAAGGGGAAGCCAGAGGGAGCCCAGAGATCCCATCTGCTTCTGCAGCTGGAGCAATGGGGGCAGTGGCAGCTGGGCAGGAGCCCAGGGATTGAAATTTAATCTCTTGTGGGCTGCATGCTGCCAGTAGGTCACCCCTTGGCAGCCCTGTTGTACAACAGTAATGGGGAAGACTAGGCCCTCATGGATGTTGGGGGATCCTGTTGCTGTTGAAAGGGTTTGACTGAGATGATCACAATGTTTTGAATGAGAATTTAGTCGAACATGATTGAAAAAAATCCTGCTGTCACCCCAGATGGCGAAGGTCCAATCCCTGTCTTTTCCAGTCCTCTCTCCTAGAGCTTGCTGTATTGTGGGCACTGAACATTTAGCATGGGATTGAGCACATGGCAAAGGAAAAGAGCAAGTCTCTTGGCTTTTCTGGTAAATTGAGTGCCTCTGTGACTCACTTATGTTGACATTGTTGGCCGTAACCATCGAGGTTACAAGAAGCAATGTGTAGCTGTTGATTTGAACTGGCAGGCGGTTAGTGGTTGAAGGATTCCAGGCACTGGAGAGGTGGAGGGCGGTCTGGGGCTTGGTTGAACTGAACTGGTTAGATGGATTTTCAGCAGATTATATTTCCCTTTCATTTATCCTGTGCCAGTGTTTGTGAGAGTAACTTGGTGCAATGGAGAGGCTTCTTTCCACAGTGTGGCACTTCTGGGGGCAAGAAGAGCTGGTGGTGAGATATTGGGCCTTGCCCTTCCTTTCAGGGGGCCTTCCTTCTGCCAGCTGCAGCCAGTAGCTGTAACAAGGTGGTACTCTGCTTCTCTCATTTATTCTCTCTAGCTTTTTCTTCTGGTTTAAATGATATAACATTAATGATAGCCTGGTTTATCTGGGGTACTTGCTGCTGATTATAGATGTTAATTAATTAAGGTCTGTATAGCTCCTGAGAGATGCTGCAGGCAGAAACACCAAGTGCTTGACAAAGGCCTATGCTTTCATGTCCTTCCTTCCTTCCTTCTCCCTTCTGAGTTGTACAAACCTCAACCTAGCTATCTGCTGAGATGGCACCAGTACCCTTAAAATTAGGGTTCCTTTTCCCTGCCTCCATCAAAGCCTTCCTGTGGCTTGGCAAGTCCTGCCCATGGTGAGGAAGGCTAGATGTGGACAGTCCCTGTGCCAGGCATTCAAGATCCCTAGGAAACAATGGTCCTCTTCTTTTTTGGTAAAGTGCAGCGCAGAGGAAGAAGAGATCAGAGTCAAAGATGTTCGTTGATTAGCTTCTGATAAGATTCACAGGCATTCTTTTTTTTCCTTTTTCTGTCTTTTTTCCTGTTAATGGAGGAGTAGAAAATATAATGAATATTAAGAGTAACTGTCTTTTCAGTTTCAGCACTGCCAGTTCTCCTGATTGATGGAACCTAGGACACCCGGGTCCAAGCTGGAACCCTGCAACCTAGGACCTGTGGTCTTAATGAGCCTCACATCCTAATTAAAGATAAGGATAGTGATTACAGATGTCTTTAGGCCTCACTTTGGCTGTTCCTGTGCAGTCATTTTCCCACCCAAACGAGTTAATTAAGTGGAATTACTAACTTTTTAATCTTCTTACCTGTCACTTCTTAGAACACAGTCCATATTTGTAAATGGCTCTTGGCAGCCTGAAATAAATAGATAGGCAGATAGATATAGCTGGCTGTTGTGTAATTATATGTCCTCGAGAATATTGAAGGACTTTTGTTGCTTTGCCAGGCTATTAAGATGATTGGGAGGGACTTTGAATGCTACAATAGCTGCTTTGTCACTGTTTTTAGTTCTCTAATACAAGTCATTCCAATTTTGTCCATCCTGAGATTTTCTTTGGAAATGGGTAGCTATGAAACACAGTCAGCTGAAGCAGCAGGCAGTCACATGAAGAGCTTTGCTTACCTTGTTATAGTTGTTCTGAAATTCCTTTCCCTGAGGTGGGTGAGTGTGAGGGCTGGGAGGGGACAGAAAGGCAGTGGCAGGGTAGCCCCTGCCCGCACAGGTTTTTGGAAGAACCCTCCCATTGTACTAGGAAGACAGAGGGCTCTGTGAAAGACTGCAGCTAGGGTTCAGATTGGTTTGGCAACTTGAAGGGTATTTTCTGCATGTTGGTCTTCTAGAGAGAGCCTTCAGGATTTATGGGAAAAAATCAGAGGAATTAGCTCTTTATTTTCAACCGTAACGACTTTGGTTAGAAGGTTTCTTGTGAGACTGATGGTGAGTTTTGCTAGTGGGTTGCTGGCAAATCAGATGACAACATGCAGTAGGCAGTAGCAAGCAGCAGCAAAAGGCCTTCAATGTAGCACTAATCATGGTTTAAAATAAGTGTTCGTGTGCTGGGGAGGGGGAGCATGGATCTATACTTTCTGGCAGCTGTTAGTGTCTTAATCAGTAGTGAAGCTTAATTGGCATTTTTCAAGTTGAAGGGAGATGCTGACTTGGCCAGGATGACCCCAAAGCTGGCAGCAGTGATTTTATGAAGGTGATTCATTCCGGGAGGTTTGATACACAAGACTACTACTTCTTGTCCCCTCAAGACCCAAAGATTGCCAGTACATTGGAGACAGTGGGGCCAGGTTTTCACAAACACGCAGCACTTTTGTTCCATATATTATTAGGTTTTGTGTGTTTGTTACCTCTGAACCAATGGATTAGAGATTCTCATGGATGGTGCAAGTGACTGAATTCAAGTTGTGGCCTTATTAAGAAAAGGGAGCAGTTCTTTAACTGCTTCCTCTCTCCTGCTTTCAGGTGCTGTCCTGATGGAGAGTATTTTCATGGAGAGCTGCCATTCAGACAGGGAGCAGATAGCAGCTCTCCAGACCAAGGAGCCCATCATTTATAAAAATGGCTCTACAAGTCAAGGGTTGTTGGGTCAGGGAGAGGCCTGGTGATCTCATGAGCAGTCTTCCAGCTGTGGCAGTTTATTCTGAGCCAGGGCAAAACAAAGTTTGTCTAATTTTAGGACTAATAAACCTCAACTTTACCTTTGTACAAAGCAGTGTCCCAAGCCATGGGTAGTATGTACAATTTCAAAGCTGCATGTTTGACTTGTAGCCAGTGGCTGCAGATGTTTTGTGAGCGGTTAGGGTTTTTTTATGCATCATTGGGTGAGACTAATCCCTGAAAATCAGTAGAAGTGGATTAGAATCCACATTGCCCTTGGTTCCCTACGCAGCCTCTTCATCGCTAAGAATAGCTCTTTCCCTTGTCTCCAGATGGAGGAAGCGCCTTGTTTTTGTCTGTGGGCGGCCTTCCTCCATGTTGTGGCGAAATCATTATATTTGTCAGGTCAGTACTTGGCTGAGTAAATAGCACCAAGTAGGTCTTGATGTGAGAGATCTAGTCCTGAAGTAAGAGTTTCCTTTACTTAGAGGGACTTTCACATGGAGGCAGACCTGGAAAAAATGTGTCATTTCTGCCTAAAGGCACGCACTTTGCCAGTAATGAGTCTCGGTTGCTTGCCTTGTGTTGCTATCGCAGATCCTCTTTCTTCCTAAGTCAGCTTCTTCTTGGGCCTGACCTAAGGCAGTTATAGCTTTCCTGTACTTCTGACCTTACTGCCTGCAGCCATGGGAGCGACTCTAATGCCTCAGATTTGGCAGCTTAGCCTCCCTGAAAGGCAGCAGCTTGGGGTGGGTGTAGAATCCTTAGGAGACCCAAATATTTATGGTAAATTAGCAAAACTTGCAAGGGGGTCATTAAAAAAAATATATCGAGAAGTCTTCCCTAGTGTTTAGAGCAAGAGACTGGGAGTCGGGACTCCTGGGTTCTGTGTCTGGTTTTACCACTGATTAATTTGTTGCATGGCAAGCAACTTCTTTTCCCTTACCGTGCCTCAGAGTGCCTACCTGTAAAGTAGGGCGTCACAAGACTGATCTCCTGCGCATGGCAACATTGAGGCTTAGCTGTTTTTAGCTCTTTGGATGCCAGGTGCAGTAGGTGTGCAGAATACAATGTGCTTTTTCAGCAAGGACTTTATGGCAGAGGAAGTTTGCAGGGAGGTCATAGGTTGGAAAGGATTGGTCAGGGCCTTTGCCCCTCAGAACTTGCCATAGCGGAGGCTCCTTTACTGACTCCTCTGAAAGTAGAAGGCAGGGTGGAATCAAACTGGGTGTACTCGGTATTTGGTTTCCAAGGTAGTAGAGCAGTATTTTCCAAGGCAGGGTTCCTAATCCTGATGAGAGGTTTCACCAGGATTCAACCTCTGAATGTCAAGCTAGTGTATGAGATTGTAATGTTGCTTGAGGCCAACATCTCTTTGCATCCTGTTTTGCAATTTTCCCTGACATTCCCCACATTCCTGGCAGTAAGGCTTCTGTGCGGAAAAAAAAATAATTGCTCTTTTGTCTTTCTGCAAGCCTGTGACATCCTTTGAACCACTTCTCAACAGACATTTGGCCTGGTTTTTCTAGTGCTGCTGTTTGCTCCATAATGTATAGAAAGCATTGGCCTTGGAATCCTTCCATGAAAGCATCTCCTTCAAACAGAGAAGAGAGACAGGTTTGTAGACTCAAATTTGGCCCTAACCACCTCCATAAAATTCAGGCCTTGAACTATTGGGGGTCCACCCTACTGGGGCTCCAGACTTATTCCAAAGTTTAATTTCTGTCTCCACATTTCCAAGATGATTGCCTCCTTGGCAGCCTCCTAGCTCTCTGCTTCTTTAATTAGTGCAGCGCATCCCTACAACTTGGTTTTGAGGCTTTTGTTTTTCAATTTTTATATGGATTAAGAATGCAGAACTGTCTGAGTGGTCTGTGAGCTCTCATCTCTGGCCCTGGGCTATACCGTACCTAATATACTGTTAGAAACCAAACCATATGAGATTAATTGCCAGTTGTTAGATGACAGTAGTGTTTTAGGAGGCAAGTGTCTTGTTTTAGTCCCTAAATCCTCTCTGAGAGGCCCTTGATTTAATAGGGGAAAGAAATAATGGCTCCCTAGACTGTTTCGTGGGACAGCATTTCAGCTCACTCTGGCCATGTGGACATACTGTCTCTTCCACCTTCTTTGGAGTGGGCCTGGTTTCTCCCCAACCTCCTCCCCCACCCAGAAATATTGGCTGCCCTGATACCCATGAGGCAGCTGATGATTATTCTCTGCAACTGGAAATTATGGTCTGGTTTCCTTCAGTGGCGCCCCTGGAGTACTAATGACAGGAAGGTCTGGTTGGGGATTATCATGGAATAAGGTTTTCCTGAGAAGAATTGGGCTGAGATCCATTTTGAGTGGTGGCTAGGATCACAAATAGCCTTGACACACCTCTCTTTCCTGCCCTCCTCCCCCCACCAAACCTTCCATCATACGTACGCCCACTGGACACGCTGTCTGCGTGTGCTGCAGGGAGTTGATCTTGGAACGGTGGTGTGGACGCTTCTGGCTCCAGTGTCCTGGCCAGAGTCCAGTTTGATTAATGTTCTTTGGCCTTTCCAGATCGCCCCTGCACTGTCAGCCAGATATGGGTTTCTTCCTCACAACTGCCCCTAAATCAGTGTACAGCAGTGCTGTGCACTGTTTAACCGAGGTCACATTCTGCTTCAGGGGTATCTATAGGTCAGTGATGATGATGGTGGGGAATTAGCCATTCATGTACACAAATTAAATGGTCTTGTACACTGTAAATATGGCCTTTTATCTGTTATGGGGGGAGAGGAGGGGTCAGCTGTCTACTGGTGGCTTGCCTTCAGTTGGTCCTCCTTCCCTGTAGGGGCTTGATTACATCAGTGCAGTTTACAGCCCTGAGAGGATCACAGGTTTGTTGTTCTGAGCTTGAGCCTTCCTTTTCCAGTGCAGCATGGTACCCCCTCTTAAAATAGCTATAATGATATATATGATTAAAGTGGAAGCAGCATCAGGTCAGTGAGACATAAAGGGGACTTCCTGTTAAAAACGAAGTCTAGTGGCTGTGTGTAAAGCCCTGTACTTTCTTCACATTGCAGTTACATGAGATCACATTTGGAAATGACTTTTGACTCCTGTGTTGGTGGAAATTTTACATGCATTCCCAGGTAACTTGGATGACCACTCAGATGCCTTCGCATCTGTGAGGGACTCCGTCAGCATTAGCTGGATGTGTGCTGGCCGCGTTCCTGCTAGCCCTTTCCAAGGCTTACTCAGAGGTTGCACCTTTGTCCCCCTTCCTTACTTCAGACCTGAATTTCCCCTGTTCTGCCCCACATAGATGGCAGATCTTTCGGCTCCCGTTGTAAATGATTGGTGCCAGGGACACTGAATCAGGAAATTGGCATTGTAGAGAAAGAATGTGGTTTTTGCTACAGGCTAATTTATTTGCTATGTAAGCTGAACTTTCCCTTTAGACTGTTTCATTTCCCATCGGTTTCTTGCCTTAGTTGGTCTGACCAATCCCCGTATGAGGTAGGGAACTACTGTCTAAAGTACAAACAGGCTAAGGTCATACATGAAGTTGGTGATGAAGCAGGGCACTAAACCTGGGTCTCCCAAATGCCAGGCGCCAGTGCACTAACTCTTGGATCTCCTTTCCTCTTTATCCGCTGGCCCTCTCTGAAGGTTTGCAATGCATCATCATCACTCACTCTTATTTCTGACCATCGTTTGTCAAAGTGCTGAAGGGTACATTTGAATGACCAAATTCAGACCTGCTGTGAGTGGCCAGAACCCCTAGTCAATTAGGTCTTATGTTGACCCCCCCTTTTTAAAGTAGATGTTAACAAAAGCCACCTGCCTGGAAAGCAGGATCTAAGATGTGACTGGTAGAACTGGACACCTTTACTCAATCTTTCCCTTCCTGACACAGGCAGTAAGTTTTCAGTCAACTCCACTTTCGGCAGCTACATGTTGGCGAGGGTAGGTGCTGTGTGTGGGAAACAGGAATAAGGGCTCCTGAAAACGCTCTTGTTTAGGTGCCTGAGAGCAGGCTATAGCTAGGAACTCCCATCTTTTATAACCAGCTTTGAATTTTTTAACCATCCAGGTTGGGAGTGGCAAAGCCCTGTCTTGGGCCATGCTGGTGAATCTGTCTATATCATACCTTCTAGGCCAGGGGTTCCCAAACTGTGATACATGTACTAATGGGGGTACACCAGACATCTCTGGGGGATACGTGAGAGAAATTGTATAATGGTGGATTTAGTTTTCATTATAATTGTTGGTATTTAAGGGGTTAAAATTTAAACCATGCTGGTAGGGGTATGTGGGCAGCTGGTAAATCTGGAAGGGGGTATACAATAAGAAAAAGTTTGGGAACCTCTGCTCTAGGCAGTTCATGTGAGGGTGGAGTGATTCCTTTACACTCATTTAAATTAGAAAGTTGTGCTGAGAAAAACAAAACGGTACATCTGTCTAGCAAAGCAAGGGAGAGCTTAAGGAGAGCCTGAAACCGTTAAGCTGCATGCAACCACATACGTTTGCTTTTTCTCTCTCCCTCTTGCTTCCATCCCTGCTATTTATATGGTTCAGCCCCAACTGCACACACCATAGATGTCCTATACCTTCCTGGGGAGGACTCAGTGTTTCTCAGGATGGATGAGGTCAGCAAGGGTAGTTTTGATTAGCTCACAGCACCACAGGCCTGGGTGGAAAAGAGGACAGATCTCCAGCTTACTGCCTGCAGGAAGGAATTTGGGTTGGAAATCCTCCTGTATCCAGTGGACAGTGCTTTGCAACAGCTGACATAGACAATGGAAGGGGACACTGGTCATGCTTTTATATTCCTCTTCATTTAATCCACACTTTTTCTGATGAACAGAACCAGGATTAAAAATTACAGCCATGGTGAGTCTGCTTGTGTTTGAGATTCGTGTTTTCACCCATGTGAAAGATTTCTATCTGCAGATCTTCTTGAAAGGGGGAATGGGACACAGTTTGTTAAGTGACCTGTTCGTGGCTCTTTTGCAGTTGCTTAGTTTGCTTTGGATTGTGTGTTACAGGGTAGAACAGGGTTAAATGCATTAATTCCTTTATATGATAAGATTTTCCTTTTAAAAAAAATATTTTTCTTGAAACGAGTTACAGTTGCTGCCTCAAATGGTGATTTCCCGTACTTCATATTGTGTGTTTGGAGAGGGGGTGCAGCAAAAAAGCTGTATGCTGCTTTACCAGATGTGAGTCCTACAAAGTCCTAATAAAATAAAATTAAGGGTGGAATTGTTTGTTTGGCCACATGTGAGGGAGAACAGTGTGGATGTAATTTTCCTTTGAGTATCTGCCTACCGAATTAAGATTCCACTGACATAGCAAAACTCTGGCCCTTTTAATATTTGGGCTTATTTCTCTCATAGTGAACTCAACTGATAAAAGTTATCTGATTGCATTCATTGCATGCCAGTTCATTGCCACACACCTTCCTTTGCTTCCTATGGCCCTGCCAGAATGCCCTTCTGGGCTCTCTGACCCGCCACCTCCTGTCCTGCAGAGAGAGAGGGAGCAGACTGGGACAAAAACTAGGTTTAGCAAAAATCAATAGGAATAGCTGAAATGCCAGCCGTGCCAACATTAAATTTTGTAATTTATGAAGGTTTATTTTTTTAATGTAATCTTTGGGGAAAGGGAAAGAGAAATTTTAAAGTTACAGAGACAGGTGTGCTGGAATTGGAGCAGGGCTAATTTGTAGTCGGGAAAATGAGATTTCCTTGTTAGTGACAATTATTCAGGTGGCCAGTGCACTGATAGTGCTAATGACATCTAAATGAAGTGGCTGTGTTTGCAGGATTGCAAAAGAGAATAGATGATTTGTACTGATTCAGTCATACTCCAGGTAGGCATAAATCTTACAGATATAAAATGGATCTAGGGCCTGTTTCTGGATGCTTAGAACTGAAGGGCTTGATATACAAATGTGCACACAAAATAACACAGTTCAGCCAACATCTCACTTCAATATGATGGGGTTACTCACATGTTTAAAGGTGAGGCATGTGTCTAAGAATCTGCCGCATTAGGGTTCAACTGTGTTCATACAACTAGTTCCCAATATGCCAGGTGTGATAGGGGATGGGGGATAGGGAATGATGGATGAGGGAAGGCGTGACTGAAATAAGCACCCATAATGGGCTACAGGTTGGCAGCTCACTGCAAATAAACATTGTAGTGGAGGTGGATTTGGAGTTACATTTCAGCATCTGAAATGCAGAGAACAGTGACTGGAGAGCTACTTAAAACAATCACTTTAGTATGACCACTTAAAGGACAGGAAAAATGTATTCTCAAGTCCAAACCAAAAGTAGCCCCTTGTGCCTCAGCAGGATAATCAGTGCCCACTGCTTGTGGGTAAAGGAGCATGCCAAACACAGCAGTTTTGAGTAACTTCCATCTCCAGGCTGCCAGCTCGTTCCAGCACCAACAATCATGTTGTAGAAAACCTATTGACATGATAGAATCTGGTTAACCATGCTGGTATTCAAGAGGGTTGAAGTTAGCATTGGTTATGACAAATCAGGATCTGTTCATGGTACCCCTGGGGCTAAATTTAACTTCCACTGAAATCAATATGAATCTTCCAGTTGCTTCTCTGAGAACTGCATTGTTTTAAAACCTTTGAGTTCATATAAATCTGTAGTGCAGTGACTCTCCATGGGATTCTTCTAGTAGTAAACACTGACATAATTAAAATAATCTAGACAGAGAGGGAAGTTCTCTCCCATATCAAGTAAGATTTTATATTTTGATTTAAAAGCTCAAGCAATGTAGAATGCCCCTGGTTTTTCACTGGCATTGAGAAAAGCTTGTAAGTGTTTTAATAGGATAAGGAGGCTTCAGAAAGCAGGTATGTTTGGTCAGAATCTGAACCTGCTAAGGCTCAATCAGCTACAAATACCACATTAGAGAGGAATGAAGCAAGATGTTCCATTTTTGCATCAAAGTGGTTGTAATTTTCATGGTTTTGAATGATATTAGGTGCTATACCGTCACATCAATTGCAATGTATTTTTCTTGACAAAACTGATGCCTGTAATTCCCCACTGGTACAGGTCCACCACTTGTAGCCACCATGGGAAGGTTAATGTAAGCAGAACTATTATTTTGCTGTGACTTTTTGGTGCAGTTCTCTGACAGTAAAATACCTGACACTGCCTATGGTACAGCTTCCACTGTTGCAAGAAGCAGTCCAGTATTTTGCCAGTGTAGAGAAATCTGTGGTGTAGCCCTGATGTAACACTGCATCGTCTCCCTGCCAGAGCCCCTGCACTGGACGCATTGCATTGTTGAAAGGAAGAGGCTCTAACACAGGTTGACTGAATATGTGGCGTCCCTTAGTCCAAACGAGGTGCTTTTGTGATCAGTAAGATGATTAACAGGAAAGCAGTGGAGCAGTCTCTGGGTGGGTGGGATGCATGATAAAAAAGATGCGTTTATTTAAGCATCTGAGTAGGTGTTTTCTTTTTATTTCCTTTGGGGCCTTCAGTCTCTGTCATTAATGTGCCAGCCTGCCGTGGTAATAGGAACCATAGAAATGAGTTAATGTATCAATAAATTCATGGCTACATCACCTAGGAGTATCAGGTATGGAGAGACTCGCATCTGTTCACTTGTATAATAAACAAGCTGTTGCAATGAATGGCATGTGTCTGTGCCTGTCTTCGTATGTGTTTTTTGAAGGGGAGGGGGTTGGTGCAGGTAGTGCTAAGCCATACATGTTGAGATGGCTTTTTTCTTTTTTACATTATTTCTAACTCCCAACCCCACACAAATTTGTTTCAAAACCTGTTAGGTGCAGCTCCCCCTACTTGATGGGACTCAAACTAAAGACTCATTGAGGGAAGCTGTGTGTGGTAAACACTAATTGGAGCAGAATTTTAAGTGTTTGCATATGTACAGGTTGGTTGGGGGTCAAAATAGGTTGGTGTGTTAATGAACTGCATTTCTTCCTCCCAGGCACTGAGTCACAAGTTCAGTGATTTCTGTGAGTTTCGGTTTAGCCCATGCAGGATATTATGTCCATGAGCAACCCCCTTTCTAAACTCTTATTTTGAGTGAAAGGTTCAATAAAGCCATTTTTTTATGAAGAAGGAAAATAGTCCAAGTGACATAGAAGCTTATCTAATGTTAGTATAAGACTCTGGAAAGAAATGGGGCATGCTGCTTTAGACTAAACTTCCCATAGGGGCGTGACTAGTAGCTGAACTTGGAGTGGGCAGTGGGGTACCAGCCCTGGGAACCAATTTAGAGGGAGCGCTAGCCTGGCAGCCCCTGGGGCATCTGCACTGCTGTGGGTGCAGCAGCTGCCCATGGTTGGGGAGCTGAGGCTGCAGGAGCAGCCTGTGCAGCCCAGGGCACCAGCATTTCTCGTTCTGTCTCTGGGTGTGCCCTGCAGTTTGGGAAGTGCTGATGTAAACTGTTCCAAAGAGCAGCTGTAACTTTGCAGCCCAGAAACTTGATCCAAACTGATATAATCAAAGTGTCTTGCAGGAGGCAGGAAATCCTGTCAAACCACCAGGGCTCAAAGGGGCCTTTCCCCTCTTGTTAGCACCTTCTCTCAGACACCAAAGGGAAGAGCTTGCCCTGATCCTTTGTCCTTGCTTCCTCAGAGAAGATGCAAGGTGTGCACTTGTCTCATCATCCTTGTGTTGAGGGGAGAGAGGCCTGTGTTTTCACCTTTCACTGGCGCTTCTTCACCTGTCTTGGTCAGAAAAGTGCATAAAATGCAGGTGTGGGGGGCAAGAAGCATTAGCAGGGCTCTTGTCTGCCGTTTGCCCTTTTTATCTTTTTCCTGTTAGTGCCCGTCACACTCCCTCACTTCCACCAGACATCTGTTATGCATCTGTGATTAACATTGTGATTAACCCCTGAGCTACCATTGTACTCATGTTGCCAGGTGCAGACCAGAGTGAGGACCTGCGGGTTGTGTGAGGAAGTGTCTTGCTACGGACAAGGGGAGGTAAAAGGGCAGAAATGTGTGGGGAACACATATATGAATTACCTGTGGGAGAGGAACTGCATGAGGTTGCTTCCCACACACAAGCACACGTCTCACCCTTGTCAGACATATGATCTAGCTGTGTCTGTTTGTCCATGGTATCTTCTTGATTATAGCACAAAACCACAGAGAAAAACAGACAGAAAGACCCCTCTTGTTTTCAATCGCAGAAGTCTTGACTGGCCACTTCCTTCTTCAGTTATCTGGTAAACCAGAAGGAGGCTGAAGATAACAGGAGTTGCACCACAGCTCGAAAAAAGCTAAGAACAGTCCTTCTGTCACTTGCTCATCTACAGCTCCTTTCACCCAAGCTTGCAGTGCTATCGGGGTCTTGAAGATATAACAGTTGGGTTTGTTTAGACACTCCCATGATCTTCAGTGCAGCATAAAAGGGGGATTGGCTTCTGTTGAGGCAAACATCAAGATATATTGACCCAGTGAGGCAAGTAATGAGTGAAGAGGCACGGTTTCTTCCTCTGTAAAATGGGAATTATAAAACGTATCTATCTCTCATGGGTCTCATAGGATTGCATTTATTTAGGGCAAATTCTCCCCTAGGGTATGATGTTTGTAATTCCCACTAAAGTCATTGGGAATTCAGATCTGTGCACATCCGTTTAAATCTGTCCCTTAATGTTTGCAGAAGCTATTGAGACATCTCCGTGTAAAACACTCCAGATGTTCATGTATTATTAAAAAATCAAATGCTGCTTTAGGTCTAAGGTTTTAAACACACAAAGTGGGAGATATTGATTCTTGACAATGTGTAAAGCTGGATGTGACTTTGACCTTTCAGTACACAGTATGATTTTCTGCGTAACCTTTCTCTTCTTTATTTTGCCTTCAGTGTGGTGGGATTGCCCTTTGATTTTTCTCATTGAATTTCTTTTCTTTTTTAAAAGATGAAAAAAGAGAGTTATGATGGGTAGCATGCTCACCAAATACCATATTCTCATACCATGTACCCTCAGATAAGACACACGCTTTGTTTTGGGGAGGCAGAATGAAAAAAAAAAGATCTTTCCTTTTACCCTATTTTTAATTGTTAATTTTATGAGAAGTTGAGTGTGGTATGCAAATAAATACAGTAATGTAGCAACTGAAGTAAAAACCACTGCTTGCTTTGATCAGCAGGATCATGGATGCATGCTTGGTCCATAGGCCTATTTTAAAAGGAAGTAGACTCCTATATGTGCACAGAATGGCATTTTCAACTCAAATTTATCCAAGCAATAGCAGTACATTTTATTGTTGGAGCATTTGATGCATACGTTATTACTGAGTTTTTGCAATGCTGCTGGGATGCTTAGGTGCCCCCAGACAGAGAGCTGAAATGCTAGTGATCTGGTGATTTTCTTCCTGCATGATGGATTTTAGTGCCTTTACCAGGACGGGGAAAGGAATTGGAGTGGCACTTGGGGAGACTGTAGCACTAATCTATGGGTGCTTCTGCCAGAAAAGTTGGTTTTCACTGGAGTTAGACCATGAGTCTGGGCTGCTTCAAGATCAGTGAAGCTGAACTCCAGCGAGTGATATCCATCATTCCTTAGCTGCAAGGATGTTTAGTCGGTGAAGCAAATAAGGGAATCCTAGAGGAGGGACCTCATAACCTCTAAAAATGCACGTCTGTCTCTCTCGTGTATAAACACGCGCACACATATGCCTGGCACTATTCTGTGATTAAGCAGTTTGTTGCAGCTGCCTGAAAGAGCTTTCTGCCCCCCAGACTACTCGTCATGTTTATATTGCGTAGTACTGTACATGTCTTGGATATGAACAGTAAACTAATCTGCTGCTTACACTGTGAACTGAGTTGCTTCTGCCATTCATTTTCTTCCTCCTCCTCCTCCACTGCAACTCCAGCTTCTGTCCAGGCTGGAACCGTGGCCACCCGCTGTTGACGTTCCTCCTGCCAGTGCTTTAGACTCTCGAGGGTTCCTCAGTCATGATGGAATCAGTGCCGTTAAAAGCAGACAACATATTTCAAGGCTGGAGTGCAAGGGAGGTATTTGAACAATCCCTTGTTGGCAGTGCAGCAGGGCACTGTTCCCAAGGCTTGCAAATCCTGGAAACCGTGTGAAAGTTAATTATGGAGATCCACCGTATATAGGAGTGTGACCAGTAAAGTTTCTTATTCCTATCTCGAGACTCTATCTGTGCCTGTGTCTGTTGAAACATAGGAAGATTGGTGGATTGTACTGAGAGTTTCATAAAAAGGTGAAATCTATTGCGCTTTATTCATGTTATGCACTGAAGTGTGGAGTCTCTGGTCCAAGTGTGGATGGTAAATGCTACTGGGCTACAGGATGTAAGCTCTTGGCACATGTCTCCCATGCTAAAAAGCTGTTCCTCATACCACATGTGTGTATGATAGAGGACTCCAGACTGCAACATTCAGAACTGGATTCCAAAACCCATGGGGGTGTGGGTGGGAGCACATACACTGTTTAGCTCATAGCTGGAAGACAGTAGCATTGCAGTATCACATCATTATTCACTCCTGTAATGCTAAGTGTTGTGGGGGTGGGGGTGGAATAATTCCATTTGCTTGGTTTCCTCTGCACTCATATAAATAGGATGTGCAGAGCCAGAGTCTCTTCTCCCTCACACTGGTGTCTATCAGGGGTAACTCCAGAAGACGAGTTACATTAGTTTAAGTGAGAGGAGAATCAGGCTTGCTCATGCCCAACTCTGTGCATGCATGCATGTAGTGAGTTTATATTGTGTATAGTATATGTGTACACGTGTATATATGTATGTGTATATACAAATGAATGCATACACACACATCTTCAGTATATGCTGTAAGGACAGAGAGGTGCATATTTGACACCTAATGGGATACATTCTGCTTTCAGAGATACCTGGAATCCAAGTTAGTGCCAAATTCAGTGAGGGTGTATCTGCATCAATGAAGACAGAACTGGGCATCATAGATAGAATTTGGTTTGTAATCCCAGTGCAGTTACAGCTGGAATGAAATTAGCTCAATATGTTTAGCAGAGGTTGGACGTGAGTCCTATATGCAAAATGGTTATTTCAGATCTTAGGGTTCTTAAGTAACAGATGGGTGGATACCCCATTGGCTCAGGGGACATACCAAGATTTTTTCTGTAGGTTCCATAACAAATCAGAAGACGCTTAAGTTTACAGACTAGGGAGAAACATGAATTCTACTTTTTTTATGTAATAGCTTATTTTAAACCAGGATGGAAAGAAAAACCACCCAAAAGTGCTACATGCCCTAAAACTGGAGCTGAGCTGGAGTCTAATAAAAAGAGACTGCACTCCCACTCACATCTGCCCGGCATCTGATTTCATCGCTTTCCATTATGTAATGTATGGGCAGTTTTATGAGGTGGTTTTCTTTTTCACACACTAATCGCCTATGTGGGACTTTTTATGGGGAATTTGGAAACTTGCATAGAAATTCTGGGCTCATGGGGTGTTGCTTGAACCTTTTTCTTTTTTTTTAAAGGGAAAGTGCACAGCTGGAGCTTTAGGAAATGGTTTTTATTCTTTAATTCAATTTGCCTCCAGTGTTTGAGCCTCGTTTGTCTTCAGTTGTGCATATTTTATTGTATCCCTCATGTTTTACTAGCAAGCTTATTGTCTATCCTGGGATAGGATTTTCCATGGTCCCTAAAAACTCTTGAGGGAGAGATTGAGTACGCCTTCCCCCAGCACAGCTTGTGTATGCTGCTCGGACAGCAGGTAGGCGTCTGCCTGTACCACAGGTGGCTGGGAGAGAATTGTGTTAGTATGGCTACAGAGTTGGGTCTGTCCGACCAGCCATCTGCTGTGCTCCACAGTCTCCAGTAAGTGGTGTGCACTAACTACGGGGTTGGTTGTGCCTGAATCCGCAGATTCTGAGCTGTGCTGCAGCCCATAAAGCAAATCCTGTGATTCATTGTCTTGCTTAAAACTGTCTTTGCCCCTGCCGTTCCTGAGCATCATGGCTGCTGTGCTGTATCGCTAAAACAGCAATTCTCAACCAGAATGTCATGGTGCACTGGGATGCCGCAAGATCCTTTCAAGGGTGCTGCGGTGTGCTACACAGTGGTTAACTCCGTTAGTTGTGCAAACTTGATTTGTGAGAGAAGCCCAGAAGTTTCAAATAGGAGTATGTAGTGTTAAAAGCGCGCTGACCTGTTATGATCTTTCCGAGTTCTTGGCAATATTTTGCCTCCCCCGATCTCACCAAGAGAAAGCCGAGTGGGATGGGAGCAGAGCGTCCTGCCCACCCAGTGTATTTTCTCTGCAATCATTGCTTATTTAGTGCAGTGGCTGCTATCTTGTCTAACACCACTGGGAACAAATTATGGCGGTCATGAACTAAAAGCAACGGACTGTTGCATATTGACCCAAACAGCTAGGATACAGAGCAGCAGTGGGTCAGGCACAGGGAGCTATAACACACATTCACCAGTATGTTGCATCAACATAAAATTCCTCTATAAAAAGGAAATGGGGTGATCTGTGCTAGTAATAACCACAGGGATTATTCTTTTTCTTTCGGTATTTATATTAATCTCTTTTTTTTTTCCTTTTACTTTCAGTGGTGAAACTAGAGACATTTTCATTTTGATTCTAGTCACTTTCTTTTCCTGTTTTTTACTTAGTGGCTACTGTCAGTAGAAAACAAAATATAACAGCAGCCCACTTTAACAAGAAGATAATGAAAAGTAAAGATTTCCCTCTATTTTCATTGGAACAAAAAAAAATGAAAATAGAACCAGGGTTAATTCTGACATCTTTTTATGGATCTTCGTGTGGTGTTAACTATCTGTGTAGGAGTTTCAAGGAAATAGGAGATTTCAGGAAAATTATGTTGTTAATTCCATCAAGAACAAGAAAAATGAAACTGGATGTGGTGTCAGTCTCAGAGAAACTGTAAACTCTGTCTCCAGGTATCTTTAGCTACTTTCCACAAATTAGCCCCACAATATGCAAAATAAAGTTGATCCCAACAAGTCTGCGATATGGACTTATACAAAATCAGACGCACTGGAAGACACAGGAAGAGTTGTGCATTTTGTAATATTATTAATTCATTTCTGAAGAATGAGGAGGGCATTATTCTGGGCAGTGCTAATGGTTTTCTTGCATGGTGGAGTATTCTGATTTTTCCTCCGGTATTCTAGGAAACAGAATTCACTCCTTCTTTTCAAAGTAAATCTATATTTTGTCCCTTCCACAGGGGATAGTGACCCTCTTGGCCAGTTGTGGATGTAAGGGCCTTGCGGGGTGGCTTTTTATTTCTGAGACAGAGAGAGAAATCCTTCTGGAGATTGGGCACTAACATTTCTGGATGCTGCAGCTCACACACCTGTTTCATTGCTCTGGGTCCTACCATGATGCTTTTCCTTTGGTAGGCAGCTTGGAATCCGGTTGTGTTATCATAAATGTTATTCTAGCGTTTCTTATCAGGCCTCCGAAAGATCCTTTCCAGGATTTCCTCGGGAAAGTATTTTTTGTGTAAGGGGTGGGAGCAAAGGCGGAAATCAACTGCAGTCTCTTGGCCTGCATGGAGATGCTTTGAAATTTTTCCAGTGCCTGCAGTGGTGCTGGGGGAGATTATCCTGTGTGGTGTCTGTCACCCTGTTTCTAGTGTATCTGATCTCTAGAATCCTTTCTTATAAGAAGTGGTTTGGGATAAAACACAGGATTCATCATTTCGGGGTGAATACTGTACTTTAAAAGACATGTGAAATTGTTTGCAGCTGCCTAAAAGAAAGGCACATTTCAGACTTCCTCTCACTTTTCTATCCCCTCCTCCATTCAGTGTATATTGGAACCACTTTGCTTGGAGGGGAAGGAAATGTCGCTCTCTGACTTCATATTTCCACTGGTGATGTGAAGTAGAGTTCACTTGGATCCCAGACCTGCCTACTGCGCACACGCCACTCCCTGCCTTTGTGGAGGAGCAGAAGGCAGCTTTTCTCAGTCTATGGAGAATTCTTTGATTCCACGGCCTTTTGCTGTCTTGTCGCCTACCTCTGCCTGCAACTTGAATATTACTTGAAGAAAATACTGTTTTGCCAATGTTTTTGCTTCTTTGAGTCCTGGAGGTTGCATGTGTGGTAGATCAGACCTGCTCAGCATCAGCTCTGCAATATTATTTTATCAATTCAATCTGTCTACCTTAAGGGGTAAGCTCAGCATAACAGCATGTGCCAAAAAAAGAAAAAAAATTTTTTGTGGCTGGTCTTTATTCCTTTATTTTTCTCTTTAGAAAAATTCTTATTTACAGTATTTGCCTTAAAGAAAAATATCTAGATTTTATTTGGTGACCAATGTAAAATGAGGGGCTTAGTCTAGTTCTTGGTGGACTGATAGCTACATCAAAAAAACTGCAGGTGCTATTGGCTCCCTCATCTAATTCCTCAGATTCTTGACTGAAAGTGCCACAGGGATTTTAATTTCTGCTAAGGGTTCCTCCCAGGGAAGGCATCTTTGAGGATGTTTATAGGAAGCTTGGATGTTTCCTGGGCAGTATATGCTCTATGGATAAAAGAGGACTTTGCTCTCCATGGCCTTCAGGCTAGCATCTTTAATGGCTGAAGAGAATTAAAATGCAATCTGGAATTTTTTCGGTTCTTGGTTAAAAGACTCTTATTTTTAATAAAAATCCTCTGGGAAAAGGAAGGTACAACATGATTTAATTTGCAATCATACAGGCAAAGTTCATCCTGATGGGGTCTTGGAACATATAGCAAGTGTTTAAACTAGAAATGACCTGCTTTCCTCTTAGCCCTTGTGCTCAATTAAGCATAGCTCCCTTAGGTTGCCAGTACATGTTTTCTCTCCTTTCATAAACAAGAAACAAAACTTGATTTTTTATTTCTTCTGGAAATATATATTGTGCAGGAAGGGGAGTGGTGGGGAACAAGGACGGGAGGAATCAGAGTCATACAATGTGGTCCTTCTTAGGGATCATAAAGCACTGACTTCAGGTTGTTTTTTCTAAGCTTTGCAGTTTGCATGTAGCATGCTTTTTTGTGTTGCCTTGTTCCAAAATGTATATATTATCCACTTAGTGACTGATGTGAGTTGGGGGAGCAAGACAATCCCGCATGCACTTTCCAAAATAACTTTAGTTTAATTTTAAAGAAGACAGCTTGACCAAGGCCCCACAGTTTGGATCTGGATTTGAACCTGTGGCTTTTGAACTCTTCAGCATTTGGGTGGATTCAGAGCCAGGGGTTTGGTTTGACCTATTGTAAAGTTAAGGAACAGCTGCAAAAGTTGGATCCAGATCCATATTCCTTTACCAAACCTTCTTCCCCAAAGCTCAGAGGTATCCAGGTCCCCAGGGTTTTGGCTGAGTCCTGACTGAAATGTTTGTTTTGTGCTTTTTCTTTCAAGTCCTGAATAAACGCATTGAGTACTCTTGGTTGGTGTGGGTAATGGCATTTATGGTGGTTTATTTCAAGATGCTCTTGCCTGATCTGGCCATGTGCATATCAATATCACCACAGAGCTGCTGCAAAACAGGGAAATGGGCAGGGAAAAATCTGCAGTAATTTTACAGTAAGGTTCTCTGTATTTTATAGTAAGTGTTGGTCACGATCACAAACTTGAATCTTACTAAGCAGTGGGACTCCCGACATCAGAGAACAGCTCTCCCTAGTTGCTTGGGAATTTCACTGATTTTTCCCAACTCCACAAGTTCTGAAACTTGCAAGAACTTCCCAGAAACTAAATTGTCTGTGGCTGTTGTACTGAGTCATCAAGAGACATTTTAGGCCATGTATGAAGAAACACTGACAGCACTGTCAATAATTCACAGCTGGACCCCTTTAAAGTCTACAGAAAACCTCTTAATTGTCCTGCTTTTCATTTCACAAGCTTTGTCTGTCTGCTTGAGAGCAGCACTCTGGGTTCTTGCCCTAAGGTCTGATTCTCAGAGCTGCTGTAGAACTTGGGGGCTGTGCATGCCTAGAGGTTTTGGAGATCAGGCCACCAGCCATACTTCAGTGCAGGGGTCTGGGGCAGGTCCCTCATGGTATAACTACAGTGACCCTGATTCTACCACCCTTGTGAAGTAGCACCGTATTCTATGCTAGTGTCACTGATTCTAGTAGAGAGGGAGAAACTGCACTTTGCCACTCAGAATTGCCACACAGCAGCTTTGGCCCCAGTTTCCCTTCACCACTGATCTTATTCCATGTAAAATTAATAAAGGCTAGCCCCAGGAGCTGTAAAAGTGCTGTCTGGGTTGTGCTCTTAAAGCTCTTGATGTGGTCTCCAGCTGACCAACAACATGCTAACCAGTGCTTTTGGAGTGATTGCTACCAAAAGGGATACATGGTTTTTAAACCGCCCATTTTATGGAGATACCATGGACTTTGGTTTTTAAACAGCCCATTTTATGGAGATACCATTGACTTTGGCTTACGTGCTTTAAAAATGGTTTCATGGCCACGAGTAGTGATCTGAACACATGTGGAGTGAACCAGCGTCTCGTGCATAGTGCTGCTCTTTGGAGTTAATGCAATGTCTCTGGATGCTTGAGAGTCTCAAACTAATTAATTTGCTTTGTTTCAGAAATCGAGGCCAAGGAGGCTTGTGACTGGCTGCGGGCAGCAGGATTTCCTCAGTATGCACAGCTTTATGAAGGTGAGGCTGCCTCTGCTGTATTCTCTGGGGTAGCAATGGGAGAAGTGTTAATTTGCTCATCTCCCCTTTCACTTCCTGCCATCCAGGTCTTTGCTAGTGAATTCCTGAGCTATCTCCAGCTGGGAGAAGTCCTGAGACAGCTCTTAACTTTCAAGAAGAGAAAGCAAGCCCTTTTTTTCTCTTGGGCCAGCACCTGGGGCAGGATAATGGGCTCCAAAGGCAAATGCCCAGGTGTCAGTTGTGGGTGACTGTAAAGACAGACAAACCAGAGAATTCAGAGGAGCCTTCTGTTGGTATAGAGCAGTGGTTCTCAACCTTTTTTGTACCAAGACTCATTTGTAAACATCAGTGGCCAGTCCTGCCCCCCAGTGTGTGGGGCAGGGGGTGGGTGTGTAGGGCATGCAGGGTCTCAAGTTCCTTTAAAAGAGAATCCATTTTTTAAAGTTTGTTTGCGACCCTTTCATATATTGACCCACAGGTTGAGAAACACTGATGTAGAGGATGAATCCTGTGTAGCTAGATTCAGAGTAGCTGGTAGCTGAAGCTTAGAGATGTGTGAGTAACAGGGATTCAGGAGGGTCTTCACAGTGGCTGCTCAACTGTTTTTGTCAGGGGTTCACTGGCTAATTATGTGCTCTGACCCAGGATGACATTGTGCTAGGTTGCCCTGGCAGAGTTTCAGGTAACAAGACTCAGATGTAGAGAGCCAAATTTGATTGTGTGGTCCTGTTCAGACCATGGGGATGCATTCCAGGCCTTCCCGCCATGAAGGTTTCAGGAATTTTTGCCTTCTGTGCGTGGTTCTTTCCTCTGTGTCTTTGGATGCAGGTCGTCACTGCAGGTTTTTCAAAGCACTGAGGCCAGTCTGGAAAGAAGAAGGGACAGAGAGGGCAATTCACTAATTGTTTGATTGTACGTTACAACTTTAAACCTTCCAACATGACAGAGGTCTGGAGAACTGGTCGCACTATTGTCCTTTCAGCATTCCTGAACCTCTCCCCTTCAAGCAGTGCTTCTAGAAAGCTCACAAGATGCCTGGCCAGGCCAGAGAAAGACCAGTCTGAATAGATAACATTGTCTCCAAATATTTTAATAAGTGTTTTCTGGAGGCGGTGACACATGTACAGCTAAATTTGGTGTAGCACAGGAGTGGGAATGAATATTTTTCCTCTCTGTACTTAGTTGTCCTTGGTGACAGTGTCCTGTCCCCGCTCACTAGTTAGTAGCAAGATTTACGCACTATCTAAGCATGCAGCAGATCATTGCTTGAAATCGGTCACATAACTTTATTGTGGGGTCCCTGAAGGGAAGGACATATGAAGAGAGAATGGCTGGATACGTCCAACAGACTTGCTTCTCACACGCCCAGTTCACAAATTAACCCTTGCAAAGCCTGTCTCCTTACTTTGTTTACCTTAAGAGATGGTGGAGGCCACTGGTCCCACTGTAGGTGGCCTGTGTTGAATAACTGCAGCTTTAGCATAAACTAGCTTAGGGAAGGAGAAGGCTAGAACAATAGCTGGAAGCTGAGCCTTTAGGCAGGGTGCAAAGCCAGCTATTGTTCAGTTTAGACACTTCCACTCATCTCCTCCAAGCACATTATGTATACAAAATGCCACCTCACTGATAGCTTCCTAGGCTGCTTGTTTGTTCCTAGTTTCTATTTTAAGGGTGACCTCTTTGTGTATCCCAGTGCAGAGACTGGCCAGATTTCTATAGGTGAGGTCCATATCCAGTTCCTTTGGGTTGCTCCTCACTCATACAAAAGGGGACAAATATCTGGTTCTAGATACTGGAAAATAAAACCCTGTCCCAACTTAGGCTTTGTTAGATCAGTCCCTTACTGTCTCATTCTGTTTTGCAGCCTGCACTTCACAGCTTCAGTTTCAGCTAGGCTTTTGCAGTCATAGGAGATAGGTAAAGTGCAACCATGTATATAGGTTCTCAAGCAGAGCTACCTTAAAAAGGGACAGGAAAAGAGCAGAGGGACCTTGCCATACAGAACTCATCTGCCTGGGTGGTGCTTAGCACCCATCCTGCAGTATTTTCGGAAGCTCCTAAGAGAGATGGAGAGGCAGTGATAGTTGCCTTTAAAGATACCACTGCTGTAAGCATGTGCTAACTTCATTCTCTCCTCCAGCAACTGCCTGGAAGCCAGCAAATGTGTCTGCTATCTGAGACCTGTCTCATGTCTTTTGAGTTGGTGCTGGGGCAAATTGGGTGATAATGTTAGGGCTGCTGTGCTGTCCACATCCCATACCACTTCCTTGACTCAGGATGAGTTAAGGAAGAAGAACTGTCTGAGAAGGGTATCGCAACACAGTAAGTGCGGTCTCCCAATCTTGTTCTCGCTTTTTTCCTTCCTGTGGGGGGAGATGAAGATTCTTCATTTGAACCACAGCCATGGGCACACTGAAGGCTAATGAGAGATGCAGACCAGCTATGCTCAACCCAGAGCCCTTAGTTGCCAGAGCTGGCTGCAGGGGAAGTCCTGATGCATCAGTTTGGTGCCATGGCCTCTGGTTATAGAACAGTTTTGCTCCCCTTATGAAGTTAGTTTTGAGCCTTGCTGTGGATGTGTAGCTAGGGCAGTTTCAGAGGTGGGATTCTGCTGTCTGGTGTGCACAGGCTAAGCTCTTAAAATGGCTTGTTCACTACAGGGACTGATAAGCTTAACAGAGAGTCTTTGGCATGGCACTGCCTTCCCCCAGGCTGCCCCTGTCCACATCATGGGTCTCCCACACCTGTATGGAGTTCTGCTAGCAAATGTTCTGAACAAAATATTTTTTTCTCTTGCTGCTAAAAGGAGTGTGTGATTTAGCAGCTAGAGCTCATGATTGGGGCAGTTTTAAAAAATGGAAAGCGTTTTCCCCAGAGGTGCAGGACATGTCAGGGTTACTTCCTCTTGGAGCATTTACTCTGCAGGGAGGAAACTGCTTGTCTGAGAATGAGCAGGTGAGCTAGGAAGCTCAGTAATGGGGTTGGCATTTCTCAGTGATCTTTGGTTTTGTATCTGGTATCCTTTGTCCTGTATACCCTGTTTTTCCCTTTCCAGCACCATCTCTTTGTCTAACTCATATTTCCAGTCTCTGCATTTCTCCTGTGCTCATCATCATGACACTGAGACCCCAGCTATTGACTGCTCATCTTTCTCCTAGTCTGCCTTCTGTCCATCTTCTCCGGTTGCCCTCTGGAAGGTGCCAAAATGTGCGGCAGCTGATCATCTTTCTAGTGGAGGACAGTGGGCAGAGAATATGGTTAGCCCTTTTACTCTTCCTTTTGGAGCATGTATTTTGAACACTCTGCCTTGGAAACTCCCAAGGCAGGTTGGAGCTATTCATAGAGTAGTGGCATATTGCATACGACCCACTGGGAAGGATACCACTGCTTCCCTCTCCCACTCTTTGGTCCCAGGGAAGCAAGTATTTTGCAGGTGTTCTCCTGGGATAGGCGCTCAATGTGGTAATGTGATGCACTGTACATGTATTGCCCCAGCTTTAATGGCATTTTTCAGCTCTTGGGGTGTATCTGCCCAACACAGTGAAGTACCATATACCTGAATGAGCTGGTTTGGGTATGCAACAAAGCTGGTTTTCTGCCCACAGTAGTGCACCCTGCTGTTTATTAGAGCTAACTAGTCTGGACAGGGTGTCATGCTAATTTAGCAGTACTGTTCCAAGTACCTTTGCTGGCTTGTCCAGAAGTAGCTCTGGTAGCCTTCTGTAACACTCAGCTGTGCCATAGAGACATATCCTTATTTACACTGCAAGTTGTTGGAGTTCAAAAGGCCTCCAACCTTCTACTCTACTTGTCTTTCATTCTTCTCCTTTCTCTTCTTTCTCCATATCTCTCCTCCTCCTCTTTCTCTCCACACTTATCTTCTCCCTCAAATCCCCACTTTGTCTTCTGTTGGAGTTGGTGATTCACAAGCTGAGACTCTAATCCACCTCCTGCTCTTCTCTTCCTCAGCCTTGCTGTTCCCTATTGATATCACCTCTGTGAAGACTGACCACAGCTTTTTGGACGAGGACTCCCTCACATCTCTGTGCAGGTAAAGATCACCACATCAAAATAAGTTATACAAAGAATAGAGGAACAGTGAGGACCCCTCAGGCATCAGTCTTCCTGCTCCCCTGCATTGTGCCTAACCAGGAACATCAAGTTGAGCAAAACTCCCTAAGAAAGGAGTAACAAATAATAGAGGCAAAACAATTTAATGGATTAGGTATGAGGCTAGAAAGGAGAGGCAGGGGGATCAGGGGACTTCAGTTCTCACTCTGTCCCTGATGCTGATTCCCTCTAGTCATGCCTTACTCTTTCAGTATTGTTTCCTTCACCTGCACAACATGGGGTTGGGATGCGCTATTCCACTGGATGGGTAATGGCTTTGTTCTGTTTAGAGGAAAAACCGAATTCTTGTACAGTAGAAGCATCTTGTAAAAAACTTTCTCTATAGGTTTATTTTTTAAATGTTCTGCCTGTGGACTCCCAGTTCCTTATGGCTCTATTTAGAAATGAAACAAGTACTAGGCACTGGAAGTCTGTGCATTGACAGTCTTGTCAAGTTGGGCATCATGCCCTTAATAGTAAGATTCAAAGGTCAGGTTGGGATCTGTACCTCAGAAGCTGGCACATCTCTGAATGTTATTGGATCTGTTGCATCTTCTGTACAGTTTTCAGAATCAGGCTTCTCTTGTTATGCTTCCAGGCCTTCTCATGGCTTCTTGCTTTCTGGTCAGTTTACCTTCCCATTCTAGTCACATGTACAGAGGTGAGGGGAAATCACGTAGATCTCAGCTGAGGTGGGGTACATGAAGGAGTTAAATATCTCAGCTTCTCCTAAAAGGTTTCACTTGGATTGCTGTTTAGAAATATGGAAAGATTCAGTGAAAGAACTTAGGGTTTTTTTTCTGAACTAGCTTCCCATTCTCCACTGTTTATTGTTAGTTTCTGTGTAGTATCCCCTCACACCACATGGGGTATGGAGGAAAAGGAATAGTTCTTCACTGTGGCATATTTTGTATTGATTTAGATATATTAATGGGACTTAGTTATATCTTGCACAAATGAAAAGTGCTTAAGAAATTACATCTTCAAGCTATAGAAAGGACATTTTGTTTATTTGCGTTAGCATAGACAGAAACTCCATCTGTGTGCAGCTTTTCACCTGGCTGACTTGTGTGCATGTCACATGTGAATGAAAGCAAATGTGCATTGAACAAGGTACTAAGGTAAAATGCCAGAGGACTGCCAGTTATCATCTTGAGTGGTTTGTCAGGAATTGAATTCTCTCGCAGCAATCCTGCAGGGGCAAGTTTGTTTGCTGCAGCTGATTCTACTCTGGTGGATTTAGTCTATACTAGTGATGGATCCCTTTTGTTTCATGGACTATACAGTTTTCTGGATGCTTTGACTAAGGAGCTTTTTCGTAAGAAGTGATTGGCCTGAGAGACATTGGACTCCTTTGTATGAATGCATGGGAATAGTACCTCCATAGTACTTCACTGGAAAGCATCTCTCTCTTTATATCATGAGGGCTGAAAATAGCACCAATCTATGCCATACATATATTTTTGATGGAGGATCGGTCCTGGTATTTAAGCAGTAGCCTTTCTTAGTATTGTTTTCATATTTAAGTATTTGGACCAAGACCAAATACTTAATGGAAAGGGCTGTCAAATCCCTTGTATCTGACTCCTCTGTTCTTAGTCAAATTTCAAATTGATTTAGGAGTCTTAGCTCCCTTGTTTTATATTCCAATATCCTTCCTCATAGCTATGTCCCTGCACTGTCCTCATAGATGAAAGCTTGCATGGGTATTTATGAACAGGACCCTTTTTTTCCTTCTCTGACTGGTGCAACACCTGCAACAGAAGCCAGATTTAAGCATAGCTGCTGTTTTCTTTAATTATCATGCTGAGGCTGTTCTAATGGATATGGCCGCATTCTCTGTTACAGTTCTCTTGGGTAGATATGAACTGCTTCACCCTGCACCTCTCCTTGGTCTAACTTTGGGGAAAAGGGGAAGGATGCTGTAGAAAGGTTTTTGAAGCTCCCGGGTTCCAATCTATTTCTGTTAGAGCTTTTATGTTTCTTGCTTCCACATGTGTCAGCGTTTGGGTGGCTTGTGTTGTTCTGGGGTTGTTTCGCCCTGCTAACCTAGAACAGGTTCTTTCTGCCTGCTCAGGTGGTTGCTCGCAATAGTCTGCATCATTGCCAGTGCTTTTGGAAAGAGTGTGCACGGTGGGTGGCATAAATGGAGCCGCGGCTCTCGGATAGGAATGCCTCAGGCTGACTTTCCAAAGCCATCATGTAATCTCTGGGGTCCACAAGGCAGCCGCATGCAGCATTTAGCTGATTAGAAGGTCAAAAAGGGAAATTTACTATGCAGCTCTTCCAAGAAAACAAAATCCCATACACATTTTCTCCCCTGCTAGCACACACATGCCTGCTCACTCTTTGTTTCATCTCTTTCATTCTGCCAAAAGTCTGTAAATATAATCCCTTTGCTTCTGAATTTCTCCAGCCAGCAAGGGACAAAGTGGAAGGCTGTTTGACTTCTTTCCAGAAGGGTGACAGGCCGGGCATGCAGCTGGCTTTGCAGCTGCCTGTTCTGCATAAGGCCACGTCTTGTGCTTCTACCTAAGTCCCTTTGCCATCCTGGATAGAAACTGTTGTGGAAAATCTTCCTTCTTCACCACAGGAATCATTATGGTCTTATGAATGCAGGGTCTTTCTTAGTCCTTCAGTACTGCAGACCTCTCGTTATTAGACTACTGGTTTCTGTTCAGTTGCTGGAATCTCTTTGAAACCTTCACTCTGAGTTTAGCTAGTTTTTGGGACCTTCAGATGAAGACTTAGCTTGAGCCCTATGATAAATATAGACTTTTAGTTCTGTTTTTATCTTTTCTGTGTAAAAGTGGCTTTCCTTTTACAACAGAGTAACTAATGACACTTATCTTGCTTTACCATCCTAGTGTCTCCCAGTGGAGATGAGGTAGCCAGGTGAAGTTAACACTTGTATTTCCCACCTAGCTATCTCACAATAAAAACTACAGGGCCTTGTCTCCCCTTAGGTGTTTAAGCAGGATAGCTTATGGGCATTAGTCATCTGGTAGTAAAAAGGCACCTTTTTGGCAATGCAGACATAGTCTTTGCACCCTGGAGCAAGCCTTATATAGTGTGTGTTATATTAGCATTTCCAAAAGCTCTTAGAACAAGTTAATTAGCGATGTATTAACTTAGGTAAAATTGGAACCACAGACTCTAGTCTAGACACACCCGAAGGGGCAAGGTCTAGCAGTCTCAAGTGGGTAGTGGCTGTCAGGAACTCATGAACTCTAGTTCTGGCTCTGTCACCGACTCCTGCGGAGCAATTGGCTGAGTCACCTCATGCCTCTGAGCCTTCATTTCCCCAGATAGGTCAGATTTTGTGCCTGCAGAACTTGCACACATTAACCCCCATCAGAATCTCTGTGGCTTTGTTTCATACACTGGTCATCTGCAGGTTCAGTCCTGCATTCATGCACATGCAAACAGACTGATTCATAACTTCTCTGAGACCCATTCAGGAGACCACTTTGGAACTATAAGCGTGTAATGTCCATCAGGTTTGTATACCTAACCACTTCCTGCAGGGAGCCCTGAGACCTTTCCCAGACAGTTTCATAGCCATTTGCCTTTTCCTCAGAATCTCAGCAAACAGGGAGGAAATGGGTGTCTCCAGCAGAGTTCAGCAGAGATTTAATTAAATTAATGCTGAGGATTTGCCTTCCCACCTGGTGGGATTTCTCTCTACCTCCCTGCTTGTACACTGTCCATTATATTACTAGCTTCCTCAGGGAAACTGTTATTAAATTGCCCAGAATCTAAACAATGAGTTAAGTGAACAAGGCTTAATCCTCTGTCAGCTAAATGTCAAAGCAGTTTAGTTGACTGCCCTGAGTGACTTAATAACAGGCAAGTAGGTCATGCGCTTCATGGCCAAAGCCAGCTTTTTTCTTCCCCCACCTTAGAGCATTTCATTAAACACCCTCGGTGGGGAGGCAGATCATTGCTGTTTCCTTTTACCTCCTGTTGCCACTTTTTCTCCCCATTTCTTTTAGAAAAATCAAGGATTTTTTTCCCCATCAGAATTTTTGCTGGTGAAAGGCACTGGGTTTGCAATTATCCAGACATGCGTGGACATTTAGTACCCCAGGGACAACTAGCAGCAGCGCACCTTGCACGGCCACTGCTTGTCTCTGGGGAACGCCTGTGCCACATGTGCTCTGGCGCACGGTAAGTTACCCCGGGGGGGGGGCAGGGGAGGCTGGGGCCACCAGCAGCCTTACCTGTGGTCCTGGGGCCCTCCAAGGGCTGCAGCAGTGGCAATTCTGCTGCAAGGAGCCTGGCTGGCAGCTGCAGTGTGGTTCCAGGCAACTGGGTTCCTCCTTTGAGCAGCGTGTGCTGCCTGTGCATGTGCTGGTCTGCTTTTTTTCTCTGTGGGCCTTTTGACCCTTGGATATTCAGGGGTCAAAAACCCCCTCCACGCTGCTCCCTTGCAGCGCAGAGAACAACTGAGCGTGTGGTATGTGGCACTGCAGACATGTCTGCGGCGCCATGTACCCCACAGTCGCGTTCGTCTGGACACGGCCCAAGGGGTTAAAGTCCTCTCTGTTTTATCACTAGGGAGGTGCATCCTGGGCTGTGACAGAGCATCTTCCCCCAGTGCTCTGGAGGGACTGCTTCTAGGGTCAGTCACTTGGGACAGGAATGGGCAGTCTCTAGGACTTCTCTGTCAAGGCACCCCCTGGAAGACAGTTAGGATGGTCTGTCTCTGCCCCTTTCTCTCTCATGCTGGTTTGCACATGCAGTTTTATGTACAGGCAGAGGCTGATTGGATTTCTGTATTACCTTTCAATGAGTTGCCCTTTGTTTCATTTAGGCTGTTTCCTGGAGCTTTGTAAACTGAGCCAGCGAACTGCAGCGTATTCCCCAGTGTACCACTCAAATGAGCTCCCATGCACAAAGGCGCAAACATAACTCATGCTTGGACCTTGTGTCTTACACGCCAACAGCCAAGCCCTTTCACACTAGAGGGAGCAGATAGGCTGTGAGCCACTAATTGATGTAGGCTGGTTTTGTAGCTCTTTCTGAGGTTTATGGGAATGTGCCCAGGAACCTTGGAAAGCAAGGAAATTACCCGGGATCCCATTGTCAGGTCATCAAGGGGGTGCTGAGCAAGCAGGCTGGCTGCACAATGTAACTGGAAAGAAGCACTGTATTCATGCTTAGGATGCAAGCACTGGTGAGGTCTTGGCACTGCCCAACCTGACGTGGGCAGGAGCTGTTCAGGCTCCCTCCCTCAGCATTTCCAGAGCCTTGTTGTCCTGACAGACTGCAGTTTCCCTTTTATGTTGCAGACTGTAGCTGGCCTGCTCTGCCAGTTCACTGGAATCCCTGGTCTGCAGCAGCCCTTGATGTATGCAGTATTGTGCTTCTGAACACCTTTTCATTTCACCTGTACCCACCCATCTAAACCAGGACCTGCACAGCTCTGCATCTTCATTCAGAACTGTAGCATCCTCTGCTGTTACAGACCTTCACCCAACCCAGTCACTGCACCTCAGTCTTACTTCTGGGCTCACTCTGCTTTTCCAGTCCTGGGTTCCTGGATCCCAGGCAGATTAATCACCTCAGGCCTGAACTACAGCCTTCCCATCTACACAGTTATGCCAATGCACTTTCATTCTAACATGAAACCTGCTGTGTCCCATCAGACTTGCAGCCTATAGGCCTCATCCCTGCTCTAGTCTCCTTACCTCTCCAGTCCTGGCATTCTTGTCAGTCATGATGAACACATATTCAGGTGTAGACTGAAGATGATTTGAAGTCAGGCCACTAACCTCAAATGATCTTCAAATGCACTGTGTCACTAAATCAAATCCTACTAATTTAATTAGTTCAGTGGCGTTTATAGAATTCCTGCTGCTGGCTCCTCTCATTTATACTCTGAAAGTCTCAGGGCTTGGTGGTGTATTTGGAGACGGCTATCTTGATTTACAAAAAAAAAAAAAAAAGAGATGAATTGGTTTCTTGAGAGGAAAAGGGTAATTTTGTATTTAAGATGTATAACCCCTTCAGTACCAAGGTGAATTAAATGCACTTTTCTGGCACGACCTGAAGTGCCCAATCCAGGCTGACAGTCTGTGGAGAACAGCTGCTGAGGACACGGTTACATTCCAGCATGAGTGAATGGGGCTGACTTGTGTCCATGGAGAGAAACTTCAAAAAGCAGAGCAAGTGGCTTGTGGAACCTGCGGCAAATGGGATTTGGAAGGCAGTTTCAGGCCATGTACGACTCAGTCATGTGCTAGGGTGCTGTGTGTGGTCAGAGGTAGGTCTCTGAAGGGGTGCTGTTCCCTGATTAGAGCACACAGAGGTGTAACTAGAGTAACTGCAGGTCCTTGAAATACAGAGTATCCAGGAACCTACATCACAAAGGAGCAGGGTATTTCTCTGACTTAGATACTTGTAAAATGGCTTTGGCATGAGATGAAAGTGTTATACCACTGGCATGTCAGAGCAGTCTGAACTCAGTTGGGAAGCCAAAGACACACATGCTTGCACTTTCATTTTGTGCAAAAGGCAAATGTGAGGAGTCCATTCTTTGTTCAGCTGAGCAGGCCATCAGGGCTATACTCCACTGGGAGTGAGCTTTGCCTTCCCCCAATCTCCATGCTTCCATTTGATCCCCAGCTGTTTAGGGACAGGTGAAGATGCTGCCATAAGAGCCCTTTCAAAAAGCTGTAGTAGCAGGAGATGAAAAGGAGACAAATGCTTCTCTTGTTTGTTTGCAGGAGGCTGATGACCCTGAACACATGTGCCACCATGAAGCTGGAAGTCCACTGTGAGCAGAAACAGGTAAGTCATGAGGCTGCAAGGGTGCAGCAAGGCCATAGAGCTGCAAGGAGTGGGTTCTACTTCAGTGCAGTAGCAACCAAATATGCTCCATGGCTTTTAAAGGGTGCTGCCCCTCCTCACTTCTGCCTGCTAAATTATATTAAAAAGCTGGTAAAAAAAAATCTTCCCTACCAAATAATACATTTTCATATAATATGGTAGCTTCCACAAAGATGTTATGTAATATCCAGGTGGTAGGAGAGGGGTCAGGAGAAAAATGCTCCATTATCACAAGTGGAAGGGGTGATATCCAGGAGAAAATCTATTAGCGTGCATGCTGGGAACATGTGAGAACGCCTGTTCTGCCAGATTTTGAAGGACGTGCTTTAGCTGGCTTTTATCTGGGAGCCTTCTAGTATTGTTCTTAATACTTCTGTTTCTCTGTTTGATACCAAATTCCTGATGGCAAATTGAGGATCTCACAGGCCGGGGAATCTTGGTGAGATCTGGGTTTCTCCCCTTTGTTTCTGTTTTGGGCGTAATGCCTTCCCTTGTCAATGGCTGACTTGGTGTTGGGATTTCCATTTACCCTGTTTCAGTGAATTCCATATTGTTGAGAACCTTGGAAAAAAATGCTTCAGGTAGTTTGTCTCTAGAGCTCACTCAAACTTGTTGTTATTCACCATAATAAGATATTTTACTGTTCTAGCAGAGCTCTTCTGTAAATTTCCTGGAGATGGGAAGTTGTCTCAAAGCAGCAAGCTGGAGTAGGGGGGAGGTAGAGTCTGTCTGCAGCTGCTTTTAGACGAGCCATAATGCAGTGCCATACTGTTATACATAAACTAGAAGGGGATTTCCTTGAGCAGTTCTTTAGCAGGATGGATCAATAAAGAAACCTAGCTTTGCAGAGGAGGTCCCTTGGGGTGAATAAAATTACCCCATATGTCTCAGACAATAAAACACTACTATGAATATGTTGTTTACTGTGGCTATATAAGCATCATGCCCCACCTGGGCTCTATAGCAGCTGCAGGCTTAACACCTTGAAGCTGAAGGTCTCCACTTGTCCTGCAGAAATTGCAGGAAGGTCAGAGTTTGGGGCATTGTTTCAGTGTCCGGATTGCCAGCCCTCGAGGACACAAACAACCTGAGAAAGAAAATGAGGGTGGAAAGGAAGTTTTTGGATAGCTTTGAGTTGTTTGTGCTGTAATTATTTCTGGAGTCATGAGGGAACAGTATTAAAAATAGAAATGACAGATAGAGAATAGATTATTACTAAGACAGTGGTGTTCAGGGGTAAATGTAGCTGATGGTTTTCTGATAGGAGTTAGTAAAACAGCTGGGAGAGGTATCAGATGAAGAAGCCAACATCTAGATCACAAAGAACTATCCAGAGCTTTAGGTGGGCTGGGGGGAAACACCACTGCTATCTCAAACTCTAGTCCAAGAATGGGTTTGGGTGGCAGTTGGTTGTCCTTGCATGGTTTTTTCAAGGCATTGCACGTCACTCCACGCATACTCCTCTCCACCAGCAAAGTAGCATGTTCCTTGGTTTCCATTCCAGCAGAGCTGTTCACATGTTTTTCAGCTTTGGTAAAAATTTCCAGCAAGAAAAAAAAGATAGTTTTGACACTTTGGGCCCATTTGCTCCTCTTATTGACTCTGTTCTTACACTTACTTTTCTACTGTAGTGTGCCTTGCGTCCTTGGTAGCTACCATTAGTTTATGGATGCACATTCATTGGAGGTCCCTGTGCGTCTTTTAATAAGTGATAAATAATGGCTCTATTGTGTACAGCGGACCAAAATCAGCATGGAACAAATGGCTTCTATGGGTACCCCTTGTTCCAAATTCCCCTCTCTGTATTTTGGAGAGGTGCTGCCAAATCAAACTTTCCCAAAATCTGCTTTGATTCCTAAAAAGTAGGTAGAGATTTAAATCCTGTAACAGTTGTGGGGCACCAGAAGTCAAATGCAGCCTGACCTCTGTGTTGTCTGTTGGGTCTAAAAGGCCAGGAGCTGTTCTGTCCCAACACTCGAACTGTGACCCAGAAACACTTTTAATACAAACTAATATATCTCAAAAGCAAATACTTCCATCTCTCCCCCTCCCACTTGGGTGCAATTGCAGTGTTCGTTGTAGGACTCGCTTCACTATGTGGTGAGGAACCTTCTCTTCTAATTCTACAACCTAAAAATGCTCATACCAGGCAGGCTCAGGGACTGGCTGTGTGAAAGTGACAGTGGGAGAGAGAGGCACAACAGCAGGGCACGCAGTGCTATTACAAATATTTGAAGTCCGGACAGGACCGTGTTTCTTCTCTCTACTTTCTAACCTTTTGAAGTAGCTGGAACAATCACAAAAACATTTAGAAATAGAATGGACAAAGCCCTTGGGAATTTAATATAAGGAGCAACCCCCTGCAGTAGTTTCCCAGCAGTGGACAAAACAATGAATGCTTTGTCTCTCTCCTCCAAAAAGTAACTGCATAAAAGGTGAAATGGATTTGTTTGGTGTCCTACAGTGTTTCATATGGAGTACATTTCTCTATATGAAACACCATATGATGATGTGTTATGGCTTTTCTCTTACATATGTGGTTATTAGTGGATCCAAGTAGCCCTGCAAAACTCAGGGGGAGCATGGTTATGTTATGCTGGATGATTCATATGGTCTGTGTTGATCCTCTGTGGTTCTTATTCTTGGTGCAGAATGAAGACTCGGATGAAGATGTATGTGCCATCAGCAACCGATGGACCTTCCAGAAGGACAGTAAAAGGTGGTCCAGAATTGGCTCTGTTGAGTCCCTCTCCCACAGTTCAGAGGTGCTGAACACTGTAAAGGAGGCATCCAGCCATGAGAGTGTCCTTACAGACCTCAGCACCAATGTGGAGGCTGCTTCACTCCATAGCAATACCAGCACAGGCAGCACTGGTGACACCCTCTGCAGCGTGGTCACCATGCCTGACCTGTCACCCAACCAGGACCCTGCAGTCATTACCTTCACCTCTAGTACCCAGTCTCTAACAGACAAATCCCAGGACCAGACTGGGAGCTCCAAGGATAAACTAAAAAAGCGGAGGTCTCGCAGCTTTCTACGGAGGATAGAGTCTTTCCGAAGGAAGAAAAAAGAGAAAACTGATTCCAGACCTAAGGAAGCCACTAGCGATGAGACAGCAACCGAACCAGAGTGTGATTCTGTGGAGGCTAACGGGGACATTATAGCTGCCAAGACCACCTCCCTCAGACAAAGAATGTCTCCCTCCCTCCTTGACAAAAATCTGTTTCTGTCAGGAGGAGATGGGATTGACCATGTATCAGACTTAAAAGGCAGCAAAACAGGCTGTCAACTGAAACACAGTGGGGTCGACCTGGAGCAATGTAGAAAGGTCCTGGTAAATGGCACTAGCTCGTCCATTAGAGAAAGCCACCAGTGGCATTCATACAGTGACTATTTGATCCACATTCCTGCAGACCACAAGCCAGGGACATTCCCCAAATCTCTCTCCATTGAAAGCTTGTGTCATCTGTGTGACAGGTCCTTGACCAACTGGACATCAGGGAACAAAGCAAGGGAGTTTTCAGAGTTCAGCCTGGATGACAGTAGCAGTGGCTCGGCAGACTCTCCTCAAATGAGCTGTGGGTCCCGTCAGAGGCGGAATTCATGCAGCTCCATCAGCAGCATAATGAGCGTGTACGACAATGTGCCCCAATGTGCCAGCAGCAAAGAACAGCTTGATTCTGTCTTGGACTATGTCCTGCATTTGGTAGAGAGAGTGGACAGCTGGTATCAGGCTATCATCCCTACGCAAGACAGTGAAGCAGGGAGGAGGGAGAAGACAGACTCAGGTGGAGAAGTAGACAGGAAGGAGAAGACAGACTTAGGCACAGAAGCAGAGAGGAAGGTAAAGGCAGACCCAGATGGGGAAGCAGAGAGGAAAGAAGAGATGGACTCAGGAGAGGAGCCTGCCTTTATGTCCAGTCTCAACTTGGAAAAGCAGTCCATGTCTGACGTTGGCACCTCCACCAGTGACTTTGGCAGTACAGGCCATTCCCTGAACGAAGCTGAGGAGATCGAGATGAGGGAGCGCAGAGATTCGGGAGTGGGAGCATCGCTCACCAGACCTTGCAGGTAGGCCAGCCAGACATCCCCGAGCAGTTGGCTTGGGGATGACCCCTCGGATACTCCTCCTAGTGGCAGCTTGTGTTCCAGTGGATGAAAGAGATGGTCTCATTGCTGTAAGGATGAGGTAGAGGTTCATTCTGGGGCTAATTTATCCCAGATGTGACCCCTGGCAGCTCATGAGTCTCCTCTCTGGAGAGGAGAGTTTTATATTAAGGATCGTCAACACTTGTGTTGTTTTGCATCCTATTTTCCTCCAGAGCTTACTTCCAGTTTCCTTCAGAAGCATCAGTGTTATTCTTGCTTAATCTATGGAGAGTCACTGGCAAACGGTACAAGAGGCATTATTTCTACCGAGAAATCCCTTTTGCCTTACCTATAACACCCTCTTCTGGTAACACTCCACAATTTGCTTATTACAGTAGTCCCTATTGTCACCAGAACCTGGAATAATGTTTCTTGGGCATGTAGGCTGGTGCTGGCCAAGGTGCAGGACACTGAGCTCTACCAGCTGATTATTTCACCGTGGCTGAAGTGCTACGAAACTAATGAAGACACTGGTAAAAATAAAACAAAACATTTGCTTCCTGAGCATGTTCTGAACAAGAACCAGCCTGGAAGGCTTAGAGCAGCCAGAGTTTGAGTCTTTGGTGCCCTCTAGAGGACCGAACAAATACAGGTGGTATTCCCGGAGGGACGCAATATTCATATATAGTGTTTGGCCATTACAAGGTGGTGGCCTTCAAGTACGCAGGTATTTCAGTGTGTCACAGAAAAACCTGAATTTATTCATCCAGCCTTGCTTTTGCCATTTTTCCTTAAGATCATTTGTTTGGAAACCAGAAAATTAATGCCCAAGAATTTGCTCTTAAAGACGTTAATCTTATGGTTTGCCTCACTGAAAAAAAACTGGCATCCACTCAGCTGCCCTGTTGCTTTAATTCATCAGGCCCTGCATATTTAAATAGTGGAGGGTAACTTGTCTGCTGGTGAAGAGGGTGTGGGCATTTAGCTAGGCAGTTTCCCATTACAGTCAGCTGTGACAGTCACTCACATCTCCCTGCACACAGAGATCCACCCCAACAGAGCATGGGCCTTGTCAGAGCAGAAAGGTTTGAGGAAAGTTGTGCACCATCCAGGCTGGGCAGAGCTGCTTTCTACTGAGTGTGTTCAGCTCCATTCATTCTTCACAAAGGAAGCCTTGACTTGGGGTGTTTGTTTTCACCCTACTTTGGGATGGATCTCCATGGTGACCCTCAGCCAAATTGTCATGGTACTTCCTACTGTTGGAAAAGAGTCTCCTGCCCAAAGTAAGCATGGGTTTTTGTAAATGTCCTGCAGGCTTGCATCTCTTTCACACTAGAGACTCTCACCTAGATCCTTGGAAGTCCCTTGGGCTGGTATGATATAAATGCCTTGATGGAGGGATAGATGATAGAGCCTAAGTACTAACATGAGACTTGTGGGAATCACGGTCTTTTCTGCATGATAAGTCAGTGTGGTCAAACCCTATGGCATAGTTACTTAGACTGGGGCACAGCTGGGTGTCTGGGGGCATTCTTGGTTACCTCCGGTGTTGTATAGGTGACCGAGTGTAGTTCTGTGGAACGAAAGAAAATGCATCTAGCAAAATGATGCACAGCATTGGAGATCTAAGTGGAAATGGTCCCTTCATGCATAGTTTGGGATGGAGGGTTTCGGTGTGGACACACTAACCTGCCCAACCCTTCTACTCCTGGAGGTAACTGATATCTCAGTTCACTCCTGGGCAGGGGAAAGGAGGGCACAGTGCTTGCTGACTGGGTGCCTGCCCTGGACATGTGCTCAGCACCCAGGAGCTATGGGTGGAATGGGAAGCAAGCACCCTGCACTTTGAAAACTGCCCTGGGATCCTTTGCTCCCTGACTCTCTCTTTCCTTGCAGGAAGCTGCGCTGGTGCAGTTTTCAGAACTCCCAGCCCCGCTTGGATTCTGCTTCCTTGGAGATCAACTGCCAGTCATCTGCTCAGCTGAACCTGCTCCAGAAATGCTCACTGCTTCGCCTTACTGCCATCATGGAGAAGGATTCTATGTCCCCAAAACATGCCTGGACATGGTGAGCTGGTGGGGTGAATGTGAGGAGGTGGTAGTGGGAAGCTGGACGATTAGGGCTAAGCATCAGGTTTCACATCTATGCTTCCTGAAACTCCAAATTTAAACACTGGCCCCACTGATGGCCCTTCACCTTGCTGTGGCAGATGGTGAATTCCATCTGTGCCCAGGGCGACAACAGAAGATATTTTAAATGATGGAAGTCTTCTTTGTTGTATGTGAACAGTAAATGCTGTATGTGGCTTCTAGAAGAAGTTTGCACTAGGAAGCAGCCATGGTGCCTTCCCTTCCATCCCAGAAGGATTTGCATTTCAGGGGTGTTGGATGCATGTGGTCTGTGAAGCCCTTTGGGAGGGAAGAGATTGGAGAAATGTGCGAGAACACCTCAGTGTTTCCCTGTTGTAGTTGTGTAAATATTCTGTCCATAGCTGGGGTGGGGGGTGTCTGTGTAGTGCTCCCTGCCTAATCTCCAGCTTGCTGCAAAGGGAAGGTGATTGCTGTTCTGACTTACGTCTTCACTTCTCACAGGACTGTGCCCAAATTCATGAAGAGGAGTAAAACCCCAGACTACAAGGACAAAATGGTTTTTGGAGTCTCGCTGATGATCACCGTGCAGAGGACAGGACAACCCCTGCCCCGGGGCATCCAGCAAGCCATGCTTTACATCCGCAGCAAGTGCCTAGACCAGGTGAGGAGCAGCTGTTGGCAGCACAGCTGGGAGCGTCCATTTCCCTGCCCATAGCTAACCCGCAAGGAACCTTCCCCTTTCAGTCTGGTATCAGCTGGCCAGGACTTCTCAGTACTGCCCGAACATGGCAGGAGATGTTACTATGTCATAGAGTGAGAAGGACAATTCCTCTATGGGTGCCACTGTTTTAACCCCATTGGGGGCTGCTCCTTAACATCATATATTGCCATTCAGGGAGGTGTGGCATTGTTTGCCCTGGAAACCTCTTTAGTCCCAGTCTTTCAGGGACTGGTTCTTAATGAGTATAGGCCTCACACCCTTCTCAGTAGGTGAGGAAGAGGCCTCCTTTTTCAGAATCCAATCTCATATCCTGCTGCCACCACCAGCATTGTATATTGGAGGTACATATTTCTTGCTTTGGAATGGGCAATGGCAGATGCCAGGAAAACCATCAAGGTGGTGATGGGACTGTGTGCCCTGCAGAAGATTGGGGCTTATTCCAGTGTTAATTCCAATCTCTGTTTCCAAAGCTAAAGTCCTCACCTGGGTGCCCAGCACAACCTTCACACAGTGTGCCAATGTGCTTTTCCTAGAGTCAGGAATGGAGCTTTTCATTTAGCCAGTGATCTGAGACCCCTTCTTCTTGAGTGCTGCTGCCTTCTAAGCCTTCCCTTGTTCAGGGCCACATTTCCTGTGCTGTGGAGAATATAAGCTTATTGGGACAGTCTCTTGATGGGCATCACAGAATGTGTCTTGGTCATCTGGTTGCCCAGACAGTGGAGCGCAGAGGCTGAGCTTGTGCCAACAGAACTTGATTTGGTGAGATCTGACATCTGTTTCCAAACTTGGCTGTAACTCAGGGCTATGTTGGTGGACTGCGCTAGACTGCATTTTCTGAGCACTCTCCAATTCTCCTTCTGGGCAGGTTGGCATTTTCCGAAAGTCAGGGTCGAAGTCTCGGATCCAAGCACTGAGAGACATGAATGAAGCTTCCCCCAACAATGTGAATTATGACGGGCAATCCGCCTATGATGTGGCGGACATGCTGAAGCAGTATTTCCGTGACCTGCCAGAGCCTATCTTCACTAGCAAGCTCACTGACACTTTCTTGCAGATCTACCAATGTAAGTGCTACCCACAGGAGCAGAGCGAGGCAGGGTCCTTGGGAATGGCAGAGGTGGCCCAAGCTCTAGAGTCAGGTCAGAGCAGTTGACAAAGCAAGGGATGTTGCCTGGCTAAGAATGAAAATCAAAGACTCAGCAGCCAAGCCATTGTCACTGAGGTGTCTCCACAAAAATCCAAGAGTGGAGAGTCTGCCTGTGGGAACAGAGGCAGTTGTGTGAGAGCCAGACTTTAGTCTTTATTTGCCCCTCCCAGTAGATGCCCTTGTGGTAAACTCTCCTAGACATACATTTTGCCAGCACTAACTGTTTCCTGTTGTGCGGCTGGCAGGCAGGGAGCAGTGACCAGAGCAGCCCTTTGACATGGAACAGGGAGAACAGCATAAAACCTAATGAGGAAATTGGCTGGGCCCTTTCCTTAGGCCTTGCATTTGTCACGAGTATTTTGACTGTAAGATTTGGTTGCCTAGTTGTGTTCTTCAGCTTGCTCTTGTGAAATTATAGACTGTTAATCGTAACTCCCTGAGACATGTCAATAGGTAGGATTTACATGCTGAATCAGTACATGAACAAGTGTCACTGTGACCAGCTCTCCATGAGAAGTGGCCTGTGGCCTGCAGCCTTGGCCTGTTGGACTGGACGCAGCTTCATTGTGAGGAGGACAATTACATAGTTTCCTGAGGCCTCATCTCACTGCCCCCAGGTTCAGTCAGGAGCTCTGCCAAAAAACAGAGGGATCCCTAGAGCAGAGGGTCCCAGAGGTATAGTTGACCACACACTCCCTTCTCTTTGCCTTCAGTTGTCCCAGCAGAGCAAAGGCTGCAAGCTGTCCAGGCTGCCATTCTCCTGATGCCAGATGCGAACCGGGAGGTGCTGCAGGCACTTCTCTACTTTCTAAGCGAGATTGCCTCAGTGGAGGTGAATCAGATGACACCCAGGAACTTGGCAGTGTGTTTGGCCCCATCCATCTTCCACCTCAACGTGTCCTCTTCACCAAGGTAAGGGCACAGTGACTGTTGCACTTAATTTCAGTTAAAGGGTGGCGTGAATGGAATGAAATGATCGGTGATACCATTCCAGTCTCAAATTCAGGTTTATTAAACACATAAGCAATTGCACTATTTGAGCAAAACCCCTAACAGTCTGTAGAGGTATTCCTTCCAAACAGTGCACAATGACTCCGCTGCCTAGGCATCATCAGAGCATCGGGGATCACAGACAAACACTCAGAAAATGACCATCTCTTTCTTTAGGCATCCCCTGTTCAGGAGGCATGCTGTTGTGGCAGACAATACCAGCCAGGGGAGTGCTGTCTTCTTGCTTTGTGACAGATCCACAAACTTAAGTTGTTTCCTTAGGTTTTTATACCCTTGTACAGCTCTCTTCTGTATATCCCATATAGGGTCATGCTATAGATCCTCACCAGTTACCTTTTACAGTGGTTCTTTCCTCATCAATCTGTCACCCTCAGCATGTTTCTTCTGAATTTACTTCACACCTACTGAGCCATCCTTGGTCCTTGGGTTTGTCTTGGTTCTCTATTCTATCTTGTTTTTCTAAATTCTCCAGCTGTCTACATTTTGTTTTGCCTACAACAGTTGTTTTTGTTGCCTCTGTGCTCATTTCCCTTTCCACTCATGGTGTTCGTTCAAACGGAAAAAAAATGGCCTCAGTTACGTCAAGGCAGCTTATGGGCCTACAATCCTTTAAGCTGTCCCAGTCCTTTGGAACTACACTCCAGATGCCCTGCACGTTCTCCCCTCCACACTCCTCTCTGTCCCCCCCCGCCCCCTTGTCTTCCTTCCTGGAGATACTCCTTGGTCAATGCTCTGGCTGGTTGAGTGCCATCTGGCTGCACTGACTGATACTGATTCTGAAGCTGGGTCTGACTAATGGGAGAAAAGGCCTTTCTCCATTCCAAAGAGGTACCCTCAGCCCGTGTGCTCTCCTCACCAGAGTTTGCACAGGACAGGCTGATGAAGGAGCTTGCATCTCTCCCCTGCCAGGGCCTGAGGGGAGTTCCTTTGGGACCTAAGGCACAGTAGACAGATGCCAAGCTCTTGTGGCCAGGGCATTGTCTTCCTGATTGACTGTAAAACACTTGATTGACTGTAAAACACTAAGAACACCAGTGGCAGAGTAATTGCCATAGAGATCGTGTGCCATTGCAGCCCAGTGCCATGCTCTGTGAGACGCATAGTCCTGCAAGCCAGAGTCCCAAAGCCTGAGCAACCTAGCTCACGTGCCAACTTTGGAGCTTGCCTGGCAATGCAAAGGAGCTGGATAAGAGCAACTGCAGTGCTGCTGTTTTACCACAGGGTGTCTCTCTTAATTTGTGTGATACCCTGACTCCTTTTTTTTGTCAAGGTCTGTGGGGGCCACAACACTGCACTACCTCAGAGGGGGTGCTGTGAAGGTAAATGCATTTCAGATTGAGAGACACCCTGGTGCTATGCTGACTGAGGGCCAAATATGGACAGAGTGTAGCTAAACAGACTGACTTTGGGGCTGATGAATAAGTAGCAGCCAGGTGCTGTTGTGTTTAAAATATAAAGGGTTAATTGAGGGTGGACTCCTGCTCCTTGCCAGAGATGTAAATAGGAAGTGGTCAGAACCAGCCAAGCACCCAGGATTCATCTTTGTTCAGCTGCTGCAATGGGAGTCATGGTTCAGTTCTTGACAATAAGAATGGTCATCCCTCCCTATTGCCTTAAGCAGAAATGCATCTCCAATGTGACTCTTTTATTGTCTCCCGGTTCCAGGGCTGAAGCACCCACTGGATGGGCCCAGAAAATGCATCAGCCTCAACCCTCACTCCCTGTCCTGCTTGTAGCTCACCCCTCCTTCTGCTTGGGCTCACCATTTCCCGTTTTCTTGGCAGGGTGGCTCACAAGAAAGGCCCCATGGGAAAGCCAGACCAGAAGGAACTGGATGAGAATATGGCTGCCACCCAGGGCCTCTGCCACATGATCACAGACTGCAAGAAACTGTTCCAGGTGGGTGGGTAGTCACAGCTCATGCAGATCAGGGCTACCTGGGCACTGGCATGGCCCTTTCTGTTGTAAAGCTCAAGTAACTCTCAGGCACAAATGAGTTTGTGAGCTCAGGAATTGCTGTTATCCCCATTTGGCAAGTGAAGCACAGGGGGGATGAAATGACTATCCCTGGCCAGGTAGCTGGTAACTGAACTCAGGGTCTGTCTTCCCCATGCTGCCTTGTAGAAACTGGCCAGCTAGGGGCACTTCTGTGTATGCATTCAAGTAAGACTTGTTAAAAGCCTGAATTCTGTCTTTGGAAAAGGGCCAGAAAGAGCTGCATAGAAATAGCAAGTGACAATGCTTTTTACTGTGTGTTCATGTGGCTTGTCCCCAGATCCAATGCAACAGACAGGGTGCTGGTCTGTTGCCCTTGCTTGTTGGATGGGATTTGACTGTCACAAGTCTAGTGAGATGTACATCAGCTTGAGAACAAGCCCATGAAGGTCCCCTGCCCTGACACAGGGATCTCTGGGTTACTACACTCACTCCCCCCCATTGTGGGTAAACATTTCATATCCTGCCTCAAAGGGATTAAAGGCCACCTGGGGAAGGATGCAGTTGTCCTTTGAAGCCATTTCTGGGTCTTGAAAATCACTGTGCCATGACATGAGGCGCTCGCTTTTCCCATGTGTCCCTGACCACTGACTGTCATGAAACCCAGTGCACTCAGCCCTGAGACAAACAGGCCAGAAGTGATAGTTAAGCCCACTGGTATCTCACCTACCAGTGCGAAGGACACAGTGCACGGGACCAGCACAGACAGGTTGGTGGGCCTATATCCATCCCTCTCTGCTGGCCAGATGGGATGTTGTAGTGTTCCAGTAACTACTGCACTGCATCAATCCAAGGGTTTATGTAATCCAGCATCTTGGTTTTGACAGTTCCCTGGGTCAGATGTTTGAGAAGCATGCAAGAAACCCCCTAATTGACAGTTATTGAATATCCTGCCAGAGGGGTATTTCTGCTGAATCTCTTCACTTAGTGGTTGGCTTATTTTCTCTATTGAGATATTTTATCTCCTGCATTATGTGGCTGCACCCATCTGGTATCTAGGGATAGCAGCTGGGGAACCAGGTGCACCTGGTGAGCCTCAAAATCCTGGTCTGTCCTGACACTTGGGGTTCAGCAATGTTTGTGATACTGATGCTCAGCGCTGCAGTGAGCCTGCCAGCATGTGTAGGAAGGAAGAGGTCAGAACTTCCTGCTCCATTTTTGGGACATCAGGTGGGTGAAGACCTTGTAACAGCTTGGTCTTTGACGTTCCATGTTTCCTTTGTAGATCCCCAAAGACACGATGCTCCAGCTTTGCAACTCCTACCTGGCAGCAGATGCCTGTGCACTCCCTCAGGCTGAGCCCACACACCAGAATGTCCAAGGGGAGTGCAAGGATCTTCAAATTTTTTTGGATGACAGCATGCAGAGCCTTCTCAAGGAGTCGTCAGAGAAGTTTAAGGGGTGGCTCAGCACACCAGGGCCCCAGAACACAGAGATATCGTGCAAGAAGGTAAATGCCACATTGGGAAGGGCTTGCACACATTGGTGGATGTGGGGAAACTCATGCCAGACTGATCAGTGAACTGTGGGCTAGCAGATTCCTTTGTGAACCTAAGGAACATGTAATATGGTCATGAGCTGAATTGCTTCATCAGCTACAACTGGTACTTGTTTGGCTGGGTAGGGTAGTCAGCACTATCCACCCTATGCTGCTTGTGTGATGACAGTAGGCATCAGATGTTGGAAAATGAGCTAGCCAGAGTGAACCATAGGATACTCTGTGTCTGTCATCTGCAATAGAGAATCTCCTTGATAGGTAGTACAGCTGGGTGGGCCAGATACATAGGCCTCTGTTCAGGGATTTGCCAACTAGCTGGGCAGGTATGGCATGTTGTATCTCCTCCCCCCCCATAGTGGGCAGGTTGCATGTATTCATGTCATTATCCCCATAGCAAAGGGAACCACCACATTAATCTTTTTACTCTTCGTTTTCTTGATTTGGTAACCTGACTGACTGTATTTCTTGCTCCCCCAGGTCGGTGATGGGCATCCTCTGCGCTTATGGAGGGTTTTCACAGAGGTAGAGGCCCCTCCCAATACAGTGCTCTACAGAATACTTCGGGAGCGACACCTCTGGGACAAGGATCTTCTGCAGAGCAATGTTATTGAAACCCTAGAGAACAACATGGAGATTTACCATTACATCACAGGCAGCATGCCGCCCCAACCCCACAGGGACTTCATCCTTTTCAGGTGAGGGAAGAAGGCAGGGGAAGCCAGACCAGGGTGTCCCCATCCCTCGCTTTGCAGGTTGAAGTGAACTGAACTTTCTAGCATGCACTTCCAGACTTATCCCTGTCACCTCCCCCCAGGCTGTGGTTTCCCACAGTACACTGCATTATAAAGAGACACATGAAAACCCAGTGGGCTTGGCAGAGGCAATGTACAACTCCTTGTTAGAGGTGGTCCAGAGGTTCTGAGCATGGGGTTTGTGCTTGTTCCCCTGTACAGGAAATGGCACACAGATCTACCTCAGGGGACCTGCTTGCTTGTCTCCACATCAATGGATTGCGAGAAGCTGAAAGTGGAAGGAGGAGTCAGGGCAATGGTGCTAACCTCCCAGTACCTGATTGAACCATGTGGCATGGGCCGGTCCAAGCTGACACACATCTGCCGAGCTGATCTCAGGTAAATCTCAAACTTTGCCCTTAAGCCTCTGTTATTAGAGAGGTGTTGGTCCTGCAGAAATAGGAGCAAAGATCCTCTGGGTACCAGTGCTACGTCTGACCTCTCCACTTCAGTTCCCATCTGCACAGTAGGGATGGTATATCTTCCTGCAGGTGGCACTGTGCAACATAACAAGTTTCTTTCTGTACATGCCATATAAAAGCAATCACTAGTATAGCTCATCCCCCTCGCCCCTTTACTGTGTATTATTTTACTCTACCCAAGAGCACACATCATGTAGCTAAATGATGATGATAATGATTTGTACTGCAGATGGGGCTCTGTTTTGCTGTGTGTTATACAAACAGAATATAAAGAGTTCTTGCCTCAGAGCATTTCTAATCTAAATTAGGGAGGATACAGCAAAACACAAGAGTGGGAGTGGGGGAGGCTGGAGAGGGGGCTACCACTGAAGGGTGGTCCAGTGAATAGGGGACTGGGCAGGAAGCCAAGGAAACTATCTTTGTTACCCAACTCAGCCTCAGCTTTCCAGAAGTTTACCTAGGCCCTCCTCTGTAAACTGGGGACCATAATTCTCTGGATCACCACAGTAGTGAGTTTAACAGCTAAGAGTTGCATGCAGCATGGGACAGTGGGGAAAGGACTATTTCTTCTAATGCTTGCTCTCCTCAGAGCAGGTATGTTGACGCAGTCCATTTTAGCCAGGAATGACCACTACTGAAATACCTCTTCCAAGATGTTATATGGTTCTCCATTATTTGCTATCACCTCATCGCTCCCTCTCTACTATTCTTTCCCCAGGGGACGGTCTCCAGACTGGTATAACAAGACATATGGACATATATGTGCTATTGAGTTGGCCAGGATCCGCGATTCTTTCCCCACACTTAGTCCAAGTGGACCTGAGACCATGGTCTGAGCAGCTGTCACCCTGCTTTGGCAGAAGTGGAACAGAAGGGGGTCGTGTTTAAAAGATGGTTCCCTTGTTAGCAAAAACAAGAGCAAATGAGTTTCTTATGTATAAATACTGTACATTTAGAATATTAATATATAAGCCAGGTGGTAGAGCTGAGTGATGTTCACTCTTAAGAGATGTGTATTTTGTATTTAAGGGACAGGTTTTTTTTTGTATTGACTCAGAATGGGGCTTGTGTTTCCTCATCTGTGTAATAATAAAATCTTAACAGCATCCAGTATCTGGTGGTGAGTTCTGGGTGTTTGCTGCCTGCTGCTGTCTGTGCATCATTCCTTTGCAGAACCACCCCAAAATGGGTGGCTGCAGTAGTGTGTGCAAGAACCTGCTAGGTTGTGGGTGATGCTAGGCTTTGGCAGGCCTGTCTGCTGTCCTGGGCCTTACACTGTTGCCTCACCCAGTGAATGCTCTGAGTAGGGCTCCCTGTTTCAACTTCTGTTTTCTGCTCCCTTTATTTTTCCAGGGCTGCTTCTGCCAACTGCTCTAGTGCCCTCTGTCTCCCCAACAGGAAAACATCTCATGTTCTTCTGTCTAAACCAAGCAATGCAGTCTGCCCACCCCCTCCACCTACTGTCTGTAAGTGTAGGTAATGCAGTTTGTTGCCAAATAGAGGACTTGCAGCTGTTTCAGAGCTGCAGAGATAATGCAATGGGGAGAGAGAGAAATGATTATGAAAAGATGACACCATATCCACAGCAGCTAGTTGAGTCTTGTGCTGAGCCAGAGGCAGCAAAGCCCTATCCCTGCTGATGATACACCCATGGCAATGAGAAAGCACTGAAACTGCCTGCTTCATGCAGCCACACATATGGAAAGTGAGCACAGCTCAGTTACACAGACCCACTGGCAATCACTGTGGCTATATCTTCCTCCATAGTATCAGACACTGCTGCTGCACCTTGGAGCAGGAAGTCCCCATGTTCAGAAACTGTCTGAGATGAAGACAAATGCTTGGAAAATGTCCGTCAATCTCGTTAGGCATCCCCTGTTCAGGAGGCATGTTGTTGTGGCAGGCAATGCCAGCCAGGGAAGTTACCTGGACACAACAGTACCATGGTCATGGAAAGCTTTATGCACAGTGTTATAAGGCTTAACATGCACCTGGGGCTAGTGGCTAGGTACCACCAGGCAATGCTGATGTATATGGATATTGGGAGGAAGGCCTTTTTGAGATCCTGGTCTGTCTTGCATTGACTGGTATTTTGTCTGCAAATGCAGCTTGAGAGATGGTAGTGATGGTGTACAGAATGGGGTTCAAGGTGCTGTTGATGGGCAGGATGAAAGTAACCACTCAAGAGGTTATGGTACTTGTTCCAACAAGGATAGCTGGTCAGTAATGGTTGAGGTCCATGGCTGTTTCCCTAGAACATTGGTCCAGTGCTTTTTTGCTTGGCAAGATTTAGGCAGATTCTCAGATTCTGTTCTCAGACACAGGTACAAGACGGAGTAAGCCCAGTTAAATCAACAAGAAGTATTTCACAGCTACTGCTGTGTAAGTGAGAGCAGACTGATGCTTTGTGAGCATGAATGGTGAGAAAAAAAAGTCAGCTGACAGCACCCAGGTTCATGCCCCTCACCCCAAGCAAACAGGGTCTGAGCTGAGTGCCACTGAATTCATTACCACCTGCCCATCCAGATTCTCAACGTTCAGAGGACAGTCCTTGAATCTGGAGATTGAGGTGAACACCTCCCACTGTCCTTCCCCTCTTACTCAGACCCCTTGTCCCCCCTCACCTTATGTTGCTCCCTCCAATGTCTGTTCCCAAATTCACCACGGTGAAAGCAGTCTCTGTTTTCATATCACAGGAACTTTCCTCCAAAGACAGCAAGAAAGAATTGGCATGAATACCTAATTGAAGCAAATTTGCCTAAACCAGAACCTGTGTTTTAGAGTTTTAGAAGAGGGTGCTAAACCAGAAGAGATGCCAGAAGTAATTTAATCTCTCAAAAATGGTGAATCTCCAGGCTCAATGGGTTCCTTCCGGAGTCTTATTAATTTATTAGAGAAGAATTAGTGCATCCATTTCAGAAGTTTTTAATAAGATACAGGAGAAAAAGATGTAGAAATTTGGAGTTTTGATTACACCAATTCACAGGAAGCATTGGATAAAGACAGAACAAATATACTGCTGTCCAGCAGTCAAACTTTTCAGAAGACCCGCAGAGTCAGTTGGGCCTGCTCCCGGAGGAGACGCACAGGTTAATGCCCATTGTGCCCCCAGGAGATGAAGAGCCAGACCTGGACTCCACAGGCCTCCCCCAATCCAGTGTAGAGCCAGGGGGTAAGTGTACTGGGGCCAGGAGAGGGTGGGCAAGCGCAGGGGCACTTGGAGGGTGCTGTAGGGGAATGTGTGCGTGTGTGCATGCGGATGGGGTCCATGCCAGGTGGGATATGCCAACACCGCCCCCCCCCCGGGTCCCTACTTATCTAAGGCCCCCGGGGGCCCCTTAAAAACAGCACGTGTAAACAGGCGCAGCTCTACTTGGGTGCAGCAGTTTCTGTGGGAGCTTGTGTGGAGGGGCACGCAGAAGGCACCTGAAGAATTGGTCCAAGCAAGGAGTCAAAGCCCAGAAGCCTGAAGAGGACCAAGCAGGGGCATGAACTTGCTACCAACCATGGTAATGACTTGTCATGCTCACAGGCCTCCTGGCACTGCCAAGATTGATGCACAGACAGAGCCCCTGGCCCCAGACTGCGGGAGTTGCCTGGCACAGCTGCTAGCAGCTGGGTGTGGGGACATCCCCACTTGTGGGGTGTGCTCCTTAGTGGAGTCTCTGGAGGGCTGGGTGCAGGAGCTTGAGGAGGAGGTACACCGGCTGCATGCCATCAGGACCCCCAAAGACTTCATCAATGGCTTCTGCCAGACCCTTCTCCAGAAGGAAGAAGAGAAGCAGACAGAGATGGTGGCCAATGAAAAGGCAAACCTGGAGCTACCTGGACAAGTCACTTCACGCTCCAGGACAGTGGGACCAGGGCTGCTCCTTCCCTGGCCCTGCACAACAGGTATGCTGCCCCCCACGCATGAGGAGGCTCCAATGGTGACAGTGGAGGAGGAGGAAGGTAAGCAGCATGCTGCCACCCCGAAGACGAGGCACAAGGTGGTAGTGGTGGGGGACTCCCTCCTACGGGGTGCCAAGGGTCCCCTCTGCTGTCTGGACCCCCTAGCCTGTGGTCTGCTGCCTCCCTGGGGCCTGCATCCGAGAGGTCACAAAGAGCATCTCCAGGCTCATCCGGCCTTCTGACTACTACTCATCCATGCAGGAACAAATGGCATGGCCAGGAGTAATCCAGTTCAGGTCATAAGCAACTACAGGGCTCTGGGGGCTGGACTCAAGGGCCCATGGGCCCAGATAGTCTTTTCTTCTGTGCTCCCCATTGCAGGCCACGGACCCAGGAGGGAAGGATGCATTGAGGAAGTCAACCAACAACTCTGGTGGTGGTACCACCATGAAGGCTTCGGCTTCCTTGACCACAGCACACACTTCAGGGAGAGGACTCCTAAGAAGGGACAACATCCACCACACGTGGAGAGGTAAGTCCCTGTTCTCAGCCAGAATGGCTGATCTTCTAGATAGGGATTTAAACTAAGATTGTTGGGGGACGGGGAACCACTGACTGGAGCTTGCTTGGAGACCAACGTACAAGAAACCTCCATAGATAGAGACACTAGGAGAGCCACTTTTGTGGGAACTGAGGGAAGGCCCCCTTCAGCAACTCAATAGGAGGACTCAGGTGCCTGTACACTAATGCCAGGGGCATGGGAAGTAAGCAGAAGGAGCTAGCCCTTCTGCTCTCTGGTGGGCATTTTGACCTAGTGCAGATTACAGAGACCTGGTGGAACTCCTCACATGATTGAAGCATAGCTAGAGGGCTATGCCCTGCATAGATGGGACTGGGTAGAAAGAAAAGGTGGAGGTGCAGCTCTCTATGTGAGGGAACAGTACACCTCCTTGGAGGCTGACATCAGCTCCAAAACAGAATGGCTTGAAACCCTCTGAGTTGAACTACAGGGGGGTTAAGGTTAGGGTTATAACTGTAGGTATATATTATAGGCAATCAAACCAGGGGAAGGAACTCAATCATGAGTTTGCCCAAGAACTGGCAGAGGCCGCGCGTGCACGGGACATAGTCATCATGGCTGACTTCAGTTATCCGGACATCTCTTGGGAGGAACACGAGGGCAAGTTGGACCAGTCGTGTTCCGTCCTGACCTGCATCAAAGAGCTCTTCCTGGCTCAGGAGGTGCACGGGCCAACCAGAGGTAATGTTCTCCTAGACTTGGTCCTGGCAAAGGGCGGCAACCTGGTGACTGACTTAAATATAGGGCAGCCTGGACAACAGTGACTACGAAGCCATCATGTTCACTGTCTGTCACAAGGCAGACAAATCTGATAGCAGGGTTAAAGTCTTAGACTTCAAAAGTGCAAATTTAAACAAGCTCAGGTCACTAGTATGGGTTACGCTGCAGGACCAGGGACTGAAGGTGAAAGGAATGCATGAAGAGTGGTCGTTCCTTAAGGACATGATCCTTGAAGCACAAAGGAAGTCCATTCCCATGTGGAGGAAAGGTACCAGAAGGGCCGGGAAGCCCTCTTGGCTAAGCAGGGAAATCACAGTCCTCCTAAGAAAGAAGAACAAGGCATACAAACAATGAAAGCTGGGGGCAGGCCCTAAGGAGGACTATACAACAACTGTTGGCACTTTTAGGGAATAAAGGCTAGGGCAGCAGAAAGGCTAAGGCAGCAACTTAACTTAGACTAGCAATGGGAATCAAGGACAAAAAGAAGCCTTCTTTAGGTACATAGGGAATAGGAGAAAAACAATTGGAAGCGTGGGGCCATTGCTCACCAACTCAGCACAGCTGGTTACTGGCACGCAGGCGAAAACTGAACTCCTGAATGACTACTTTTTTTCAGTCTTTCACCAGGGCAAGGGGAAGATCATGCCAGACAGGGTACAGAATGAACAGGACAGGAATGACTACCTTCCTACTATCACCATAGAACTGGTATGTGATCAGCTAAAGAAATCAGACATATTTAAGTCAGCAGGCCCGGATGAGCTCCATCCGAAAGTGCTGAAGGAGCTGGCCAAAGTCATCACAGAGTGCCTGGCAAGACTCTTAAAAAATTCATGGTGCTCCAGGGAGGTCCCTGAGGACTGGAAGAGGGCCATGTTGTGCTCATCTTCAAGAAGGGGAAGAGGGAGGACCTGGGTAACTATACAGGTCAATTAGCCTAACTTCTATCCCAGGGAAAATCCTGGAAAAATTCATTAAGGAGTCTATGTGCGATAGGCTTGCAGAAGGTAGGATTCTGAATGATAGCCAGCATGGCTTTGTCATGGGCAGGTATCTCCTTTTATGATCAGGTAACTCGTCACCTGGATAAGACAGAAGAGGTTGACACTGTATACCCTGACTTCCAAAAAGACTTTGATGTTGTATCCTACAAGGTTCTTGCGAGGGGGAACATCTGTTCACCAGAGCGCCCCAAGGGATGACGAGGTCGAACGGTCACAAACTCCTGCAAGACC
>NW_017728916.1:1729077-1740022 GCF_001723895.1 Crocodylus porosus
ATTTGTACATAGGGGTGAAGAGCTCATTGGCCAAGTTCATGGATGACACTTCTTACATTTCTGGGGGAAGCATGGTCACGCTTCAAGACAGGCTATGGGGGAAGCATGGTCACGCTTGAAGACAGGCTACAGATACAGCCAGATCTAGACAGGCTGGCAAGTTGGGCAAGTTGAACTAAATGAAGTTCAACATTGAGAAGTATAAAGTGCTCTACCTGGGGATAAACAACCTCCAGCACACCTACAGGCTTGGCGGTGCCAAACTGACCAACACCATGAACAAAAGGGACCTGGGGTTAATAAGAGACCATAGTATGAATATGAGCCAGTAGCGTGATGCTGTAGCCAGCAGGGCAAATAATACTCTAGCATGCATCTTCAGCAAAACCAAGTGATTCTTCTGCTCTACTCAGCATTGGTGAGACCCCAATTGGAGTACTGCATCCAGTTCTGGGCACTGTACTTTAACAAGGACCTGGTAAAGCTTGAGAGTCCATAGAAGGGCCACTTGTAGGATCAGAGAGTTGCACGGCAAGCCATATGAGGAAAGGCTGAAGGACTTGGGACTCTTCAGCCTGGAAAAGAGAAGGCTGAGAAGGGCCTTGGTGCCAGCTTACCACTATATCAGGGGAGTACATCAAGGGCTTGGTGAATAACTGTTCACCAGGGCAGCCTTGGGAAAAACCAGAAGTAATGGCCACAAACTTGTGGAAGACTTGTTTCAGGGGCAACATAGGAAAAACTTCTTCACAGTTAGGGTGTCCGGACTGTGGAATAAGCTCCCGCCAGAGGTGGTGCAATCATTTACCCTGGAAATCTTCAACAAGATACTGGACAGTCACCTTGCTGGGGTCACCTGACCCCAGCTGTCTTTTCTGCCTGATGCAGGGGGCTGGACCCGATGATCTCCCAAGGTCCCTTCCAACCTTACGATCTATGAAAGAAATGTAAACCTCAGCCGAAATCTGACTGAATTTGAGAAAATATTGGTCTCACCAATTAAACACACGGGGCTATTGTCTCTGTTATACAAAGCAATTTTAAATAGCCATATAGAAAGAAAAAACACTGTTTATGGCAAAGTAGGCTAATGACACTGGATCAAAAAGTAGGGCTCAAGTATGGGAGACCGTCTGGGAAAATGGTCCTCACACATCCATCTGCACAATTAATAAAAAATATTTTAAAATCCTGTATCAATGGTATTTCACCCCACTAAAAATTAAACACATGTATGGCAAACGTTGGAGGATGTGCAGCTAGTTGGGAGTGTAGAGCCAGATGGCAGCATATCCCTCAGACTTTGGGTGGTTCACCTTGTCCTGGTGAACTTTTCACCTGTTGACCCAATTATGAATGGAGTGCATGCTCAACTGAGACTGATCCTTTGGTGGAAAAGGTCTGAGGTAAATGTCACCTACCTAACCAGGTGCCAAGTGCACAAGAATGTGCTGTGAGCAAAAGATCATAAGTGCCAGGTGCACAAGTACTGGGTCGGCTATGTGGATGAGTGATGAGTCAGCCATGAATGGCTATAAAAAGAGGTTCCTGCATGAGTTCTCCTGTCTCCTGCGGTACGAGTGAAGGTGATTAAAGGTGGTGTGTCCCTCTTGCTTGTGTGTATGTGGGACTAAGTGTGGCTGGAGGGCGGGACGGCCAAAAGCTAGTGCGACTGTCCACGTACAAGAGGTGTGTGAGTGGCAGGAGATCGTCAGCCGTGTGCTTGGTGAGAGCTGTGGGTGAGGTCGTGTTGTGTGAAACGTTGTAGTATGTAGTGTGAATGTAGTCCCCCGCAAGTATGCAGTGTGAGTGAAACGTTATTGGAGTGGTTGCAGTTGTAAATAATTTTAAGTCAACAGCAGACTTGTAGATAGCGCTGCCCAAGAATGGCACTCCAGGTGGCACAAGTACTGTGCCTTGGCTGTTGCGATGGTTATAATTGTGATGGAGATTTTTTCAGTACCAAAACCCATCAAGGAGGGGACTATTGAGGCTGAAAGCCGTAGCGTCCCCCTGGGTGGTAAGTAGGTGAACTTCTGACCCATTACTGGCGTTGACCTACTTAGAGAGAGTTCTGCCCCACAACAGCTGAGGCAGCAGGAAGAATGTTGCAACACCTGTGTGAGGTAATGTGAGAGGTGATTGGTGTAGAGTGTGAGATGATGGACAGCTGTCAGTCTATATAAAGTGATTGCACCTGAGAGGCATGATCGGTGTGTGGGTGAGAAGCGCTTGGTCAGGGAATGAACAATTGAGTGTACTGTTGGTGTGGATGTCCAGGGGATGCTGACCCGAGGAGGGGTCACCCTACCTGTTGAGCAAGTGATCGATCATTGTATGTGGGCCAGAGTGGGTGCAGACCCGGGGCAGTCAATCCCCTTGGCTTGTGTATGTGTATGGAAGTGAGGGCCTGGGAGGCCAATATCCTCACAGGAGTAGATATTGTGGAGATAGCAAGCATGGATTGGTACGAGAGGTGTGGCTATCAGCTGAGTGCATATTGATAGTTGAATGAGAGCAAGTTCATTATTGTTGTAGATCTTGTTATTTCAATAATAAATTTATTACTCCTCATATTGTGCATTGTTTTATTTATTAATTAGCATGGCATTAGGTGGGGCCAGGCCACAGACCAATGCCTAGCAAGAGCAGCCTGCCTACTTCCTTAAGAGAGGCAATTAGAGTGGGTATTAACAACTCCCATTTGTGTAATTAGTTTGTGTCCTCTACAATTGGCATCCCTGGGTGGGCAGTGCCTTATCTACATATTTAATTAGTATAATTAATTAGTGTTGTTTTGACACCTTAAAAGAGGATCCAGATTGGGTGATTCCCTGATTCACTGTTGACCTAATTAGCAACAGTCAGCGTGGCTGTCTGAGGGACCTGGACCCGAAGAGGGCTTGCCAAACCTTTGTGTAATTTTGACTGTGTGAGATCTGAGGAAGCGTCATTGGTTTTGTTTGTCACTAAGGATAGATGATCCAACTCCAGTTCAGAGAAGTTAAAAAGTCCAGGAAATCTTAGATCATCCTTGACTAGATGCCCAAAATAAAAAGTGTTTGAAGATTTAGTTAAACCTGGAATTACTAGAGTTTCAACAACTTAGAGGAACACCTTATTAAGGAGGGCAGATACCTTATGGCAATCCCATAAGAAGGTTAAAAGAGCAGCTAAACCTTTGGAAAAAAGGTAAACCAGTATTTTGGAAAAGGGTTGAAGTGGCCAATAGTTCACCATCAGGAGATGACTATAGAAGATGCTGTTGTCAAACTGAAAAAGCGTTGAGCACCCTTTCCCCCCAATTTGGAGGGAAAGAGAGTAACTGTAATGTGTGCGAGTGATTCGGTGTGTGTTTGTTGTAACCCACTGGAATGGAGTGAGTGTTCGAAAGCAGAATGTCATGGCAGCGGCTGGTGGCTCTGAATTGCTGACCAATAGTTTGGAGGCGAACACTGAAATTCTTGCAGATCCAGATAAAATGGACCGCATCGTTGTCCGAGGTCAATGAGCAATTTTGACAGAATCGGAGATAGGGTCATTGAGTGGAAAAAGTGACAGCAACACCTGGGGAGCTGTGTTATGGTGCTATGAGAGACTCAGCAATGGTTGTGCAGTTTCATTAGAAGTTGACGAGGTTATCGATCTCAGCAGCAGTATTGAAGTTGACAAGGTTATTGACCTCAATAGCTTCGGAAAGACAACTTTGTTGGTCTCACTGAATGTAGCGGTAACTTCACCAGTTTTGCCAGAAGCAATGCCAGTTTTGCCAATTTTGCCAAGCGGGATGACAATGCCAGCCAGATTCGAAAGTCGGGAGCAGATCCTTTGTGACTGTGATTTGTGATCCCCAGACTGAATGGACATACATTATTTTCAGGAGTGGGGAGGAACCCTTGTTCTGTGTGCCTGTCTCTGTTTGATGATCCATTCTAATGCTGCCTTGGCATGGGCGGCTAGTCTTAAGTGCTAAGTAGTCTTGTGTAAACCCTGGAGAGATCTTCCATCAAACTCGCCTGCCACAACTTTGGATAGATCTTCACTGTGGGGGTCCCCTTTGAGGATGCCTCCAGAGTTGTCACATCCCATGGCAGATGTCCACAGGGCTCCATCCTCCCCTACACCCTGGCCATACGCCAGCCTTTGAGACGAGCCTCAGGATCTTTTGCGGCTAGCCCTCAGATGATGTCTTCCTCGATTCTCATGCTTCCTCCTTTGCGGACGGGTGTCTGAAGCTCCAACTAGACCCGGGAGGGTTGCGACGCTTTGTCTTCGGAAACATCCCTTCTGATGCTCCTGATATTCTCAGATGGATGCCACCGATCGCTGCCGCATTCCCATATCGCCTGTGATCTTCCATCAGGGTCTTTGAACAGAGTAAGCCCTCGCTAGGTGCGGAAAGAAAATAGGACCAAAAGGAAGAACAAAAAGAACCACACCAACAACACAAGACAAACAAGCCAAGGGGAATCCAAACAAGGAAGGAAAAGGATCAGAAGAGGAAAAAAAGAAGGTAAAGAGGAGGGGAAACCATAGAGCTGTAGGCTCTTCACCTCCCCCCCATCCAGTGCCTTAGGCAAATGCATCCCTTGGGCTGGGACCCTCACCTCCACCCCAGCCAGGGTCGTCTTCAGCTCCTGCTGGAGCCGCCTCTAGCCCAGCATCTCTGCGCCGGCCAACTCTGATGTGAGCTCTGATGGCGGCTCCTGCTGCCACCGTTGCTGGGCTCTCTGCCGGTTCCTCTGGTGTGCTCCAGTGCGGGTCACTCCCAGCGTGAGGAGCTCTTGCAGCCCCTCCTGCTGCAGCCACTTGTCTCCACGCCTGTTCTTTGGTTCCTTGCCAGTGCTGGGAGCCTTCAGTGCAGTGATCCCCGCTGCTTCTCCCACTCCCAGCATTGCTGTTCCCCTGCTTTTGGGGCCGGCTTTTATCTTCACCGGGCAGTGTCCCCAGTTGACGTCACCCAGCTGCAGCTGTAGGTGGGTGCGGCTCACGAATTGCGCGGGCATCTCTCCCCAGTGTGACCCATCTCTTCTCCGGTGTCCTGCAAGCAGTGAGTTTTTCCCTTTTCCATTTGTCTCAGGCTTCTCTGCAGGCATGGTTTCCCGCTCACCTGTTCTTACATCCCTGGGACATTCTGATTTGTGTAAAATCCAACGAGTCCTGGGCATGACTGAAAACTGTATCCAGCCAGATGACGGTTAAATAACAGGCTGTCAGTTTAATTTGTTATAACCTATGCATATGTTAATTTGGTGCTTTATTCATTGTTGGCTATGTTAAGTTACTGTGTGTACATATATGGTATTGTGTTAAGGTTATTAATTGGTAAATGTAACAATATAGCATATGATGAGCCCCCCATGTATATGGATAATGGTAATACTGAGGGGGTATGTTTGTGGCTGTTTGTTGTTAAGATTATAGTAAAGATAGATCCCAGTATGTCTGCAGATGAAAGCGGATACTACAGGTGTGAGCTGCCATGGTTGTGATTGTGTTTGATGGGTAAAGGTGCATGTCTTGTGGATACTGTTGCCTCAAAGATTGACGCCACACCGGCACTGCTATGTCGGGCGAAAGGGCAGAGGAGCACTATGACCTGGGACACTGGTACCCAATCAAAGGTGTAATGGACATTGTGTGATTTCATGCAACCAGATCAAACAGGGGAGCCAGATGATCAAACATGAAGAGCCAGATGACGGCATATCCCCTGGCCTTGGGTAGTTCACCTAGTCCTGGTGAACTTTTGACCCATTGACCCAATTATGCATGAAGCGCATGCTCAGTTGAGACTGATCCTTTGGTGGGAAAGGCCTTGGGTAAATGTCAAGTGCTGAGTGCACAGGAGTGTGCTGTGTGCAAAACAGCATAAGCGCCAGGTGCACAAGCACTAGATTGGCTCTGTGGATGAGTGACAGAAGTTAGCCATTAATAGCATAAAGGGACTGGTGGGAATATTGTTGTTGCCTATTACTGCCGTATGATATGTATTTCCTATTATATGATCTATATTTGTTATTATCCCTTATTTTGGTGTTTTTGGTTATTCTCTAATTAATTATATTTAGCAGTGAGGTAGCACCAGGCTGCAGGTGTACACCTTATGGAGAGCAGGCCGCCCACTTCTTTCAAATTACTTTGGCTAATTAAGCACTTCACTAATTGGTCCTTCAACAGGAGAATGTTCCCTCATGTAGTGGACATCTCTCACAAGTAAGCTGTCCTGTGAGAAGTTTGGAGACACAGCGAAGAAAATAACAGGGTGTCAACCATAGGCAACTGGTGCCACCTTTGTCAGGGACCAGTCAGCGACTAGTGGAGGAGGTCCCCCCACAGCCAATCTCACAGACTGGGGCTGGGTCCCCTGCGGCTGATCCCACTGACTGGGCTGATCACTGCAGCCGCTTCTGGAAGTGTAAAATGTGAAGCAAACCAGTGGCAGAATACTCATCCTAGCAAGCATGTTCTAATGAAGTACTTAGGTATCTAGACTGTAGCTGTATTGGTCTAGAGGCAAAAGGAATTTTTTTTAATAAACAATTTTTTAATAACAAATTTTTTTTTTGCAGACATCTAGCTGGTCTAATAAAAGATATCACCTCTACCATGAATGCAGTATTTAGGAAGACACAGTGGGCGCTTTAGTACTTTTGGAACTACTAAAGCATGGCGTAGCAGCAGCTTGTACTGTGCCGAATGCTGGGTGCATGGTTATTTTTAGCCACTATTTTGCCGTAGTGGTGTGCTACAATGAGGGAGTGCATTGCTACAGTGATGTAGCATCATGTGTAGACATGCCTAGTGAGTCACACAGGTCAAAGAGCAGAGTGTAAATCCCCCCAGCTCCCAACCCAACTTGTTGCTTGCTTGTCAATGCAAAAGAAGTGGATACAAGCTGAGGCAACTGCAGCGCTCCTTTCACCACAGGATGTCTCTGTGACTCGCCACCGGTATCAGTCCTTCCTCTGTGATGCCCTGACCCTTTTTGTGAAGGTCTTTGGGAGCTGTTGAACAATAGGCAGACCTCCCATCCTTGCCCGAGCTGAACAGGCAGTTTTTTTGCAAAACCAGTCAAGTTTCCAGGCTTCATCTTTTCTGATCAGTTAAGGTCGTCATTCAGCTCTCCCTGTAGAATGATTCTCCTTCCTATTGCCCTGAGCAGAAACGTGCTCTTGGGGCCTAGACTGTGAGGGGCATGAAGACCACCACTGCTAACTTCCTAGTGTGAAGCAAGAAACTGAAAAGGGCCAGCACGGACTGGAGCAAGAACCAGTGCCTCTGGGAAAAGCAAATTTTTCTAGCCTAGTGGGAGGATGTGGTTTCCCTCCCCTAATGTGCATAAGGATTAGCCATGGAGTGGGAGTGCTTTTAGCTGTGCAGCTCCCTGCAGGCATACTGTGCATCATTTTTCATAGGCCTGGCTTGTGCCTTATTCTGTGCAAAGCTATGCTATGTTTTAGCACCTGCAACAGCATCAGTTAAGCATCAGCCTGTGTTGGGAAGCAGATACCAGATTTACACCTGCAGCATGCCTCCGGTGTGACTATATTATATTGTATCCCGGTTTCAAGGTTGAACCACCCGCTGGATGGGCCCATAGGATGCATCAAACTCACCCCTCACTCCCTGCCCTGCTTGCAGCTCACCCCTCCCTCTGCTTGGGCTCACCACATCCCATTTTCTTGGCAGGGAAAAGGCCCCATGGGAAAGCTAGACCAGAAGGAGCTGAATGAAAACATGGTCATCAACTAGGGCCTCTGCCCTGTAATCGCAGACTGCAAGAAACTTCCAGATGGGTCATCACTGGTCATGTACAGCAGGGCTACATGGGCACTCGTGAGCTCAGGAATTTCTTTTATCCCCAGTTGGCAAGGGAGGCACAGGGGAGATGAAGTGATTACCTCCAGACAGGTAGCTGGTAACTGAACTGTTATAAACTGTTCTAAGTCATTAAAATTAGGGTCAATATAACATCCTAATCATTCTCCATTTCTTTAATACCTTCTGCAACAAGATTTTCAAATTTCTATTTGTTTTTCTCCATTTCAGCTGAGCTGCCATAAGTTTTGTCATCTTTGAGATACCTCCATCACATCAAGAGTTTTTTCTGATGCTGCTGCCTGTGAGGCAGCTTCCATGAGCTAAATCTACCTCCTCGAGAACACCTGTGCTACTCCTACTTTGTCAGTGCTTAATGTCAATGTTTTTCTAATCGGGATGGCTTCTACTCATTTAGCAAATGTAGCTACAATTAATAAAGTGTTATTTCCAAGTGGACTGCCTCAGAGCTGTGATGTAATTATTTTGATACCATTAATGAGTAGGTCTGCAAGAAGTGGGTCACATCAGCCATAGGAAAGCAAGTCATACCTGAACTCTGCAATAATAGATACTCTTTCTTACGACAGGGATTAGACGCGTTGCCCTTGTTAATTTGGGGAGACCCCAGACCCATGATTCTCATCCAGCGGGATGAATTGGGTCACGCCAGCCTGCCGCCTGAAAGTTACCCGCAACTCTGCAGCTTCATTTCTAAAACAATCTCTCTTGCTCTTTTGGTGTCTGCGTGACACCAGTTTCTTTTTTAACTCTGCCTCCTAATGCCTTCCTTAAAAACCATTTTGAACTGTAAATGGTTTGCACCAAATTATGTTTGCTCTTCAGCTTCCCAGCATTTCCTCACTCATAAGCTTTCTGCACTCCACCCTCAAAGCATTGTTCTTCATGAACTTTGCAAAGAACTTTTTTTCCAACTATTCAGTTAGTCTAATAAAAGATATCACATCTCCCCAAAGAAACTTGCCTGCTTATATTTCACAAGACAAGCTGTTCCAACCCAAAACACATCCTATGGGCACTTTATCTTGGGTTTTGTTAAATAAACCTTTGCAAACAGACCTCCAGGGTCCCTCATGCTCTTGAGAGTAAATGCGTCCCAGTGGATTTCACCTTTCCTGAATACGTATTTATCAACATAAACAGTTAAGGGGCTGATCGTGTCGACTTTTTTTTCCCTTGAGTGCCCTAAATAAACATGCCCTCAGGTAAACAGCCTGCAAATCTGTCACCCCAAGTTGCTGTAACTCCATTTTCTAGTGGTCAACTTAATCTGTTCCTTATCTAAAGTCTGGCCTGAGCCTGGAGTCCCATCTGGGTGGCAAATAAAATGCTGGAAAACAAAATTTAGGAACAGAGATTTGGTTCTTCTCCCAGTCCGTGGGCTGACCTCCCAATGACACAGCCCTCTGCAGAGCAGAGCCACCTCCTCCCATCCCCCACAATGTAACCTATGTTACAAGGTATAGAGCAAAGCCCACTCACACCTTAGCCCTGAGGCTCCCAGAGCTTACTCTGGGTGCAGCTCCTTAAATATTACTGCCCTTGACCCACCCCCTTCAGTTGTATACTCTGCTGTGGACCAATCGGGTCCCTGTTGCTAGGCCTCAGTCTACTGCCTGGAGCAAACCTGTTGCAAACTCAACTCCTGCTCAACTAGCAGGCTGCAGCCCACCCCGGTAGCAGTGCAAACCACGTCCCTGCGGGAGCGTTACATGCTCTGCATCAGACACTCCTCTGCACCGCTGTCCTGCAGAAGCTGGCCCGCTGGAGGCACTGCTGCCTCTGCAGTCATGGCATTTGCAGAAACCTTAGTTCTTGCTTTGGAAAGGAGCCAAGAAGATTTGGGTAGAAGTAGCAGGTGCCATGACCTTTTACTGTGCACTCACTTGGCTTGCTCCCTGGGCCAGCCTGGCAGAAGAGTGCCAGTCTGAAGCTGTTGCTGCTTGGATGGCATCTAGCTGGGTTAGGGGGCATTTCCCCTCTGAAGCCGTTTGTCAGGGCTCTGGGATCACCGTGGAGTGACGTGAGAAGCTTCTCTTCCCTTTTGACCTTGAACACAGGCTGTCTTGTGACCTGGTGCACTCAGCTCTGGAAAACTAGGCCAGAAGTCGTAGATAAGTGTCTCACCTGCTGTTGGAGAGGATGTAGCACAGGACACAGGCACAGACGGACCCTGCAGGCATCCTCTGTCTGCTGGCCATATTATATGTTTCCAGTTACCAAGTAACTTCCACAGCGCATCAGCCCCAGGGGCTGGCTAGGCCAGGATCTTGGATTTAATGGTGCCCAGACCTGAAAACTTTAGAGAAACATGCTAGAAAAGAAACCTCCCAGTGGGCAGTTTGGGAATGATCTGCCAGAGGACAGCCTGAGACAACCACAGACTCTGAATGAGAAAGAAACAAGAATTTTATTAACAACAACGGAAACTTACTACAAAGTAACGGATCCTCCAGATTTTCCTGTCCCTCAAGGGTCATTTCTCAATGCTCAAATGCACAACAGGACCTGCTAGATGGGAGTGTCTCTAGTCATTCACTTGCACATCACCGCAGGAATATTTCTGTCTAGCCTCTTCACTTAGTGCTTGGCTTCTCGCCTCTATTGGACTATTCTGTATCCTGCTTCGTGTGACTGCACCGATCTAATATCTAGGGCCGGCAGCTGGAGAGAGAGATACCGCCAGTCAGCCTCAGAATTTCTGACACTGGTCTGTCCTAAGACTTGGGGTTTAGCAGTGTTTGCGATAGTGAACGTAGCACTGCATGAGCCTGTTGGTACATGTAAGGGTGAGATCAGAGCTTCTGGCACAGCTTTCAAGAAACCAAGCGTGTGAGGAATTTGTAGCAACCCACGTTTCCCCAGGACACGATGCTGCAACTGGGAAACTCCTACCTGGCAGCAGATGCACCTGTGCTCCCAGAGGCTGATAACATCTAGCAGCCACTCAGTCTCTTGGGAAGTGTAAGTGGTGGCTTAGCACACCAGAGCCCAAGAAATCATGCAAAAAGGTAACTGCCACACAGGGAAAGGCTTTGCACATGTGGGTCAGCATGGGGAAATTAGTGGCCTGTGGGCTGGCAGTTTCCCCTGGGAACCTCAG
>NW_017728916.1:1740122-1778980 GCF_001723895.1 Crocodylus porosus
GTGTCGACTTTTTTTTCCCTTGAGTGCCCTAAATAAACATGCCCTCAGGTAAACAGCCTGCAAATCTGTCACCCCAAGTTGCTGTAACTCCATTTTCTAGTGGTCAACTTAATCTGTTCCTTATCTAAAGTCTGGCCTGAGCCTGGAGTCCCATCTGGGTGGCAAATAAAATGCTGGAAAACAAAATTTAGGAACAGAGATTTGGTTCTTCTCCCAGTCCGTGGGCTGACCTCCCAATGACACAGCCCTCTGCAGAGCAGAGCCACCTCCTCCCATCCCCCACAATGTAACCTATGTTACAAGGTATAGAGCAAAGCCCACTCACACCTTAGCCCTGAGGCTCCCAGAGCTTACTCTGGGTGCAGCTCCTTAAATATTACTGCCCTTGACCCACCCCCTTCAGTTGTATACTCTGCTGTGGACCAATCGGGTCCCTGTTGCTAGGCCTCAGTCTACTGCCTGGAGCAAACCTGTTGCAAACTCAACTCCTGCTCAACTAGCAGGCTGCAGCCCACCCCGGTAGCAGTGCAAACCACGTCCCTGCGGGAGCGTTACATGCTCTGCATCAGACACTCCTCTGCACCGCTGTCCTGCAGAAGCTGGCCCGCTGGAGGCACTGCTGCCTCTGCAGTCATGGCATTTGCAGAAACCTTAGTTCTTGCTTTGGAAAGGAGCCAAGAAGATTTGGGTAGAAGTAGCAGGTGCCATGACCTTTTACTGTGCACTCACTTGGCTTGCTCCCTGGGCCAGCCTGGCAGAAGAGTGCCAGTCTGAAGCTGTTGCTGCTTGGATGGCATCTAGCTGGGTTAGGGGGCATTTCCCCTCTGAAGCCGTTTGTCAGGGCTCTGGGATCACCGTGGAGTGACGTGAGAAGCTTCTCTTCCCTTTTGACCTTGAACACAGGCTGTCTTGTGACCTGGTGCACTCAGCTCTGGAAAACTAGGCCAGAAGTCGTAGATAAGTGTCTCACCTGCTGTTGGAGAGGATGTAGCACAGGACACAGGCACAGACGGACCCTGCAGGCATCCTCTGTCTGCTGGCCATATTATATGTTTCCAGTTACCAAGTAACTTCCACAGCGCATCAGCCCCAGGGGCTGGCTAGGCCAGGATCTTGGATTTAATGGTGCCCAGACCTGAAAACTTTAGAGAAACATGCTAGAAAAGAAACCTCCCAGTGGGCAGTTTGGGAATGATCTGCCAGAGGACAGCCTGAGACAACCACAGACTCTGAATGAGAAAGAAACAAGAATTTTATTAACAACAACGGAAACTTACTACAAAGTAACGGATCCTCCAGATTTTCCTGTCCCTCAAGGGTCATTTCTCAATGCTCAAATGCACAACAGGACCTGCTAGATGGGAGTGTCTCTAGTCATTCACTTGCACATCACCGCAGGAATATTTCTGTCTAGCCTCTTCACTTAGTGCTTGGCTTCTCGCCTCTATTGGACTATTCTGTATCCTGCTTCGTGTGACTGCACCGATCTAATATCTAGGGCCGGCAGCTGGAGAGAGAGATACCGCCAGTCAGCCTCAGAATTTCTGACACTGGTCTGTCCTAAGACTTGGGGTTTAGCAGTGTTTGCGATAGTGAACGTAGCACTGCATGAGCCTGTTGGTACATGTAAGGGTGAGATCAGAGCTTCTGGCACAGCTTTCAAGAAACCAAGCGTGTGAGGAATTTGTAGCAACCCACGTTTCCCCAGGACACGATGCTCCAACTGGGAAACTCCTACCTGGCAGCAGATGCACCTGTGCTCCCAGAGGCTGATAACATCTAGCAGCCACTCAGTCTCTTGGGAAGTGTAAGTGGTGGCTTAGCACACCAGAGCCCAAGAAATCATGCAAAAAGGTAACTGCCACACAGGGAAAGGCTTTGCACATGTGGGTCAGCATGGGGAAATTAGTGGCCTGTGGGCTGGCAGTTTCCCCTGGGAACCTCAGTACATGCAACACGGTCGTGAGCTAAACTGCTTAGTCATCAAATTCTGGTGCCCTTTTGGCTGCGTAGAGCAGTTAGCAATCCTTTCCAGCACTTTACACACCCTGTACCTGCGTGGTGAGAGGTTGAGGAATGAGTGAGCTGGGGGAAACACGGCCCTCTGGATCCAGCATCCTTATCAGTTTGCTTCATGGGCACTAGACCTGGGGAGACTTGATACGTGTAGGCCTCTCTCCAGGGGCCAGAGGAGTAGCTTCTCAGGTTCTCCAATTTAAAAAGTTGGGTCCCTTATTAGAAAAAACAAAAGCAAAAGTTTCTTATTTTTGCCTGTTACTGGCATGCTGCATGTTTCTTACCTGTAGAACGTTAATATGTGTCAGGCAGTAGAGCCGGGTGATGTTCACTCTTAAGAGATGTGTATTTTGTATATAAGGGACAGGGGTTTTGTACTGACACAGAATGGGGCTTGCACTTGCTCATCCATGCAATTGTAAAATAATGGCATGCACCACTGGGTGGTGAAGTCTTGATGCTTGCTGCCTGCTGCTTTCTATGCATCTTTCCTATGCAGCAATGTCCCAAAATGGGTTGCTGCAGTAGCTCATGTGGATCCTGGTAGACTGAAGATGCAAAGATACCTGGGGGACACTGGGCTTTGACGGTCCTGTTTGCTGTCTTGGGCCTTATGATACTGGACCCAGAACCCAGGCTTAGGCTGTAGCAGTGCACAGAGGATGCACTGAACACTGCTCCTGACTGAGGGGATGACCAGTGCAGTGGCCCCAGATGCCACCTTTGGGAGAAGTGCAAGAGTAGTCACCACTGCAGTAGCAGCTGACTGTGCCACCACTATCTGCAGTGCAACAGATGGTGCTTCCCCGTGCATTGCCGCTGCCCAGTGTGGTGCTGCCCTGCTACACCCCTGGTGCAGTCCTTCTTCCCATGGCTCTTCCTGGGCTGCTTCTGCCAATTGCTCTTGCTCCCCTCAACAGGACTGCAAACTTGTTGCAATCAGTCAAATCTCCAGCCTGCCCTCTCTTCTCTCGACCTATAGGCCGCCAAATCCAGGGTTTGCAGCTCTTCCAAGGATTGCTGCAATATCTAGTTAGTTTGCCAGCAGGACAAAGGTTCTGTGAACTGTAGAGACCACACTGTAGAGAGACTGATGATTATGAGATGATGACACCCACTCCACAGCAGCTGGTTGAGCCTTGCAGAGAAGACCAGACTAGGTGTTCCTGCTGCTGATAAACCCATCCCGGGAGAGTTCCTGAGGCAAGTAGTTCCAGTGCTGCCACATGGGTTACTTTATGGAGCTGATCCCAGTTACAACGGCACTGATGAGAAGATGATAGAACGGCAGCAGAGTTCAGGTCCCGTAGGCCACCAGTGATCACTGGACAAAGTCACGATGTCTTTGTACCCAGTGGCTAGCCCTGGAGTGCATAAGTCAGGCAGTGCTGGTGTGTACGGATACTAGGATAAAGCTCTTTCGGGATCCTTGTACTTCTTGTAATGACTGCTGCTTCGTCTGCAAACACAGTTTGACCTTCTCCTGGAAAGAGGTGGTGGTGATGGTGTACAGAATAGGATTCAAGGCACTGTTGATGGGCAGGATGAAAATAACCACCCAAGAGGTTATGGTACCTGTTCCAAAAAGGAGAGTCGGTTAGTAACCACAGAGGTTGGTGCCTACTTCCCAAGAGCCTCAGCTCCCCTATGTCTGTGGGGACCCTTACGCAGATTCTGTTCTCAGACATACGGGTGTAAGGCCAATGAAGTCAACAAGAGCTATTCCATGCTTACACCTGTGTGAGTAAGCAGATCTGGCATTTTGTGAGCATTAATGGAAAAGGCTGGTCAGCTGACAGCATCCAGATTCTCCCCCAAGCCAACAAGGGCTGAGCTGAAAGTCCCACTGAATTCATTCCCACCTGCCCTGAATCAGCATTTGAACCCAAATCCTTAACATTCAAAGACAGTGCTTTAATACGTTCCCCATTATGCAATGCCGCTCTCATCTACGGGCCATTTATAGCCAGGGGCTGAAAAATGGAAGCTTCCCCTTGAAGCTTAGGAGGCCCCAAGCCCCCAAGACTTGGCATTTCCCTTGACAGGTCACAGTGTTGCCAGAGTAATGGTGCCTCAAGGCCCTGTGAGCATGAGCATCAGCAGCAAGGAGCGACCGCCAGCATGGTGTGCTCTTGCCTCTGTGTATGTAATGTTGATAGCAGCTTGGGCCAGCCTGAGCTGACTCTGTCACCTGGTATTTCCACCTGGAGCAGAGAGAGGAGCTTGAGGAGGAAGATGGGGATCCAGCAAAGGGCATCTGTGAAAACAATAAAGAAGAACCTCTTGGCAATGACAACCTCCCTGGAGAAGACACTGCGCTCCACCGTCTTGGCCGCCGTGGTGTGGACAGAGTAGAACATGCTGGCGTAGGCGAAAACAATAATGATGAAGGCGACGAGGTTCAGACCTATGGGGAAAGGATTGTGAGAACACTCTACGTTGTGCCAGAGAGACAGCCTATGCACCAGGGACAAGATGGGCAATGTGTGCATGCATGTATGCATGTGCATGTTCAAGGCTACAGCTACACTGAATGAAGGAGCAGCCTGTGGCCCGCCCAGCCGTTCAGAAGTTGGATAGCCCTTCTCTAGAGGGACAAGCTAGGCAGTGGGAGCCAGGCTGGCACATGAAGAAAGACCAACATTTTGGCAAACAAATTATTTCTGGGGAGAGAAGACAGTTGGCACATACCACATGCCAGTGCACTGCAAGGCTGGCGGGAGACATTCATCCCTTGTTCTGCGGCTTGTTGGCCTTGCTAGCAACGCAATTCTTCTGGGAGTGATTTGCTAGTAGTTTTCTCTCCTTCCGCTAAAAGCAGCCTCCCCTCACCCTACACAGTTTACGCAGGTAGCGTCACATTACCTTTATTTCATCACCTAGAAAGCTGGTTTCAAATCAAGCCAAAGGAGATGGCAACAAAAAAGCAGTCTCTGGGTCCATGTGGGTAGTTGCTCTCTATCTAAGGCTCTTACATGACCCCAGTCCTGCAGTGTGTGAGCACTTCCTTGTGCAACTATTCTCTTAGCACTCCAGAGAGGTCACATGGGCAGCCTGTAGGGGCAGGTGGAAGTTGAACCTGGGTCTCTCCAGTCTCCCTAGACTAGTGCTCTGAGCACTGGGATTTCCTGCTGCTCAGTGCAGCTTTTTTCACATAGTGGAGGAGTCACCAACAATTAAAGCACATTCTGATCCACTGTGCAGAGTCCATGTCTGCCAGCATCACCAGAGCAGAGTAGGTGCAGAGGAGTGGCTGTGTAGTCATGCCCTTACCTAGATAGATTCCAATGGAGTAGCCCCTGGCTCCTGGTTTCTCAGTCACATCTGACTGGAGTGGGAAACAGACCCCATTTCTCCCGTAGTAGTTCCCAAAGGATTCCTTGCACCAGAATGGGGCAAGAGTGAGGGAAAATCCTAGCAGCCAGATGATGACCAGCATGGAAATGGTCTGCTTTTTGCTAGCTCCATAGTGGCTGAACGGGAAGACAATGCAGAGGTATTTCTCAAGGGTCATGTATGTCAGGAGCAAGACAGATACTTCTGAGGACAGCATGGCCAGGCTGCCCACCAGCTGGCACTGAATGCTTGCCATCCACACCTGGGCATGCTTATTGTACTCGCCAGAGTATTTGAGGTCAAAGGCTCCAATGAAGAAGAGGTAGATGCCCATCAGACAGTCTGCACCTGGAACAGACAAGGCAACAAACACCAGCTCACAGAGTTAGTTCTTTGCACCAGTGCCCTGCAAGCAGGGAGCTATTACTAAGCTATTGTGAATAGTGGGCCAAATTTTCTCCCTGAATATACAAAAGGCTTCTTCCATTGAAGTTGAGAGGAGTTCTGTGCTTGCAGCTGGGAGCGGGGCTCCCCTTTAGTCTGCCCATAAGGCACAAAAGTACTTCAAGTCATTATTAACAAGCAGGCTTGAGTGCCTTTGTGCCTCCCGTGCAATGAGGAGTGAGGCAGCAACTGGGATGTAAAAGAAGCTCAGGAGCTCTGAGGACATTAACAATGAGCAGGCCAACAGCCAGCAGCAAGTTTACAGACAAGAGTTGCTTTTGGGCTGGGGAAAGGGTGGCCCATTTCAGGGATATTTGCTGGTCATGTACTTGCTGCCTGTTTCCATTCTCTGCATGCATGCGCACACAGACAGAAGACAGAGTCCAAACCAGCTCCTCCCTTCCCTTGATCCCAACTCACAGCAGAGTGACTTGATGGCCATGGTGTGCTGGCTCTTCTCTGTGATGATGAAGGACCTCATGCAGATGACAAAAAGGTTCCCAAAACAGGTGATGCAAGCAATGACCCAGACAAAGACCCGAAGGATGATGCTGGCCAGGAGATTCTCGAAGGAGGAGATGCCGTCAGTGTTGGGCTTGCAACTGCGCACGTGGGGGGAATAGCTGCAGTACTGGAACTTCTTGAAGTAGCTGCCAGATATAGGAAACTTCAGTTTCATGTCTACAGGAGAGGAGATCCATCCCAATAAAACTAATCCTGTCCTCTTTCCTCTTCTCTTTTCACATCCTCTAAACTGGCGAGGGCCAACTTTTTTGGTAGGAGTGCCACAGATTAAGTCCCGTTTCTTCCCCCAGTACCACTCTGATTCATTTTCCTGCCCAATGCATTACTCTGCTCTCCGCTTCTTGCCCTGTGCTCCCTACCTGATGTGCTGCTCTGCTTTCTGTTCCCGCCAGTATCTGCCACTGTGCTTCCTTCCCCGTCTCTGATCTGCCACATACCACATACAGAGGATGCCCATGCCCATATGTGGCACATGAGCTGTAAGTTGCTGCTCACCCCTGATCTAACCCCCCACCACTTCCCTGCACTATATTCCTCTTCTACCTCCCTCAACCCTTTTCACCATCATGCAGCAGAGTCAATCTAAACTTACGAAAAATGTTCCAATGACTTGTAATGTACAAGCATGGGGGAGATGGGCCAGGAAGAGGCAGAAAACAGGTGAAGAGCAAACCAGAGCTTCAGTGCATCACCAGGGCTGAAGCCAGTGGAGTTTGCACAAAAGTGTTCTGGGTTCTAACTAAAGACCCAGCTCTTTCAGTTCAGCAAGCATTGAATCTACTCACAAAATCATCAAGGGTGGTGGAGAAATTTGTAGGTAATGGCTCTGAAACACCCTCCAGGCCAATTTTATTAGCAGGGATATCCTAATTAGTTAAACTAGTTTTCATCCTACCATGCCCAACCTGCTTTCATCATGCATTCAGACACCAATTCAGTAAAGAATATAAGCACCTGAATAACTCCAAGGAGCTACCTAAGAGCTTTGCTGCATCTCTTACTTTTTACAGGTGCTTTTTATCTACAATTAACCAGCACTTCAATAAATACAAGGGCATTTGCCTCCACCACTCTTACAAACAAAAGTTTAGGAATCAATTAAAATTTTTAAAATGTCATTATCAAGGATTCATCTTTCATGCAAGGATTATTTAATAGGAAATCCTTTCTTTTGAAGCCTTGTACAAATAATCCCATGTGAGCTTAGCAAAATTCTATATTTTAACATGTCTTGCAAAACTGCAACGTGTGGTTCATTTCTGTTCCAATTACACATAAAAGGAGAGAAAATTATGCCCTTTTGCCGTTGCTCATTAACCATACCGGTACAAACTTATCAGGTTTTTAATCGAAACAGGCCAATTACAGAAAGCAAAACGCACAGTCATCTTTCATTACACGTGCTGTAAAATTTGTATCTGGGGATAAGTAATGTCATTTTTCTCTGACAGAAAAGACAAAGTAGCTCACTGTTTGTTTGGTTAGTTAAAATTTCCTCATTTGCTAAGATGCTGGTCCTTAGAGAACACTTTGGCTTGGTGTATCTATACATCAATATCATGCTAACTCATTATCTCAGAGCAGCGTGCAAAAGGATCATTAATTGGGTTACTTAGCAATTGTTTGTAGGGAATTTAACAGCTTTATATTTGTTGGCCTGAAAATGCACTGTTTTCAACTTCACTATCAATGGTGATCAAGATGTATCATCTCCAAACACACAACTTGCATACAGGCTCACATTTCTATCTAAAATACTTTACAATACCTGGAGACTAAGGGCCCAGGATTTGGGCTTAGAGAGTGGCGCATGGGTGAAAACCCGTCACGCCCCCACAACCCAAACCCCACCAGCGATCCCCAACAGCATGTGCCACACCCTGAGGGTCCCTGAGGGGTCTGCGCCCCCACCCCCTTCTGGTGCCTTGGAGGCCTCCATGCGGATGGAGCCCCTGGCTCTCAGCTGTGGCGGCTGCCTATCACTTGTTCAGGCTCTGGGGCCCAGGAGCATGGCCACCTCCCTGTGTGGAGTCTGCTCCCTTTTGGGGGTCTCTGGCACGCCAGCTGGAGGAGCTCCAAGCCACAGTATAGAGACTGCGTGCCATCAGGGATGGTGAGCAGGAGATAGACTCCTCCTGCCAGGCCCTTCTCCCCCAGGAGCTGGAGGGTAGACCACAGTCACCCTCCAGGACAAGGGAGGACTTGGGGACCTCCCATTCTGTCCAGCCAAGGGGTTGTACCAAGGTGGTCAAGGGCCCCACGGCCCGCTGCACCAAGGTCCCTGCCCCACCAGAGCTTTGCAACAGATACAAACCTCTTGCAGCCCCAGCAGAGGCTGCTAAGCTGCCAGCTCCTGCAGGCAACACAGGCTCAGCTGTAGCTACAGCCCCCGCTTTCCCTAAGACAAAATGCAAAGTGTTTGTCATGGGATACTTCATCCTGAGGGGGACTGAGGGGGCAATCTGCCGCCCCGACCTCTTAGCCCAGGAAGTTTGCTGCTTCCCGGAAGTCTGTATCCAAAACGTTGCGGAGAAGATCCCTGAGCTCCTCAAGCCCACTGACCACTACCCTACACTTGTTATCCATGTGGGCACAAACGACACAGCTCCCAGCGCTCCCAGGTGGGTCATGAAGCACTACAGGGATTTGGGAGCAGGGCTTAAGGGGTTGGGGGCACAGGTGGTGTTCTCTTCAATCCTCCCAGTCTTGGACTGTGGGCTGAGGAGGTAGAGGAGGATTGAGGTAGTGAACCAAAGACTGCGGCGCTGGTGTCATTGGGAAGGCTTTCGCTTCCGTGACCACAGTTCGCTCTTTGGTGAGAGAGGCAGCGAACTGCTGGGGAGGGACAGCCTCCACCTCTCTCCACTGGGGAGGAGGCTCTTCTCAGCCAGACTGGCTGACCTGCTCCATCGGGCTTTAAACTAAGCCTGCCGGGGGATGGGGGGACTACCGCCACTGCTGGCCCGCTGAGCAACCCTTGCAGAGCCAGCAGGCCAAGGCACTCTAAGGAGCCCACCCCTGCCCCAGCCCTGGAACGATCTGTGGGCAAGGGAAGGGCCCCAAAGGGGATGCTTGCCTGCCTGTACACAAATGCCAGGAGCTTGGGGAACAAACAGAAGGAACTTGTCCTCCTGCTCAACACAAACAATTACGATGTCATAGGGATAATGGAGACCTGGTGGGACTCCACCCATGACTGGGCCACAGGTATAGATGGCTATACTTTGTACAGGAGAGATGGAGTGGATAAAAAGGGCGGGGGTGTAGCTCTATATATCAAGGAAAGCTATGCATTCCTGCAAGCCGACATTGGTGCCCAGGGTGGACGACTAAAGACCCTCTGGGTTAAAATTCATGGGGAACACAGCACAGGGGGCACAATGGTGGGAGTCTACTACAGACCTCCAACCCAGGATCAAGAGCTTGACCATGAGTTTGCCAGGAAATTGGCCGAGGCCGCACACTCCCGGTCTGTGGTTGTCATGGGAGACTTCTGCTACCTGGACATCTCATGGGAAGAGCACTCAGCCAAATCTGAATGGTTGCAAAGCTTTCTCACGTGCATGGATGAGCTCTATCTGATGCAAGAAATCTACGGGCCGACGAGAGGCAAAGCACTGCTCAACCTGGTACTGGCAATGGGGGATGACCTTATCAGCGACCTAACAATCGATGGGAAGCTGGGTGACAGTGACCATGAGCTGATCACCTTCACCTTCTGCCATAAAGCTGGCAAGTCAGTCAGCAACACAGAAGTCCTTGACTTCAGGAAAGCTGACTTTGACAAGCTCAGGAGGCTTGTCGGTGAGGCCCTAAGGTACCACGACCCCAAGGGGAGGGGAGTTCAGGAAGAGTGGCCACTCCTCAAGGGAGTGATCGTGGATGCACAAGGTAAGTTTATCCCAACTTGGAGGAAAGGCAGCAAAGGGCATAGCAGCCCCCTTAGCTCTGCAGGGAACTAGCAGACCTCCTGTATCTGAAAAAGGCCTACAAAGGCTGTAGGATGGGATCCACCTCCAAGGAGGAATATTCTGCACTAGTCTGAGCCTGCAGAGAACCAGAAAAGCCAAGGCTGTGACTGAACTCCAACTGGCTACAAGTATCAAGGACAATAACAAGTCCTTTTTTAGATATGTGGGGAGCTGGAGGAAAAGCAAGGGCAATATTGGACTCCTGCTAAACCAGACAGGACAGTTGACTATCGACACCCAGGAAAAAGCCAACTTGCTAAATGGGTATTTTGCGTCGGTCTTTCACCAGTCCCACGGGATGCCCCTGCCCATTATGAGACGGGAAGGCCTGGGTGAGGGAGATTCCTTACCTTCCATTAATGCTGACCTCGTGAAGGAACACCTTGAGAGACTGGACACCTTCAAGTCATCCGGCCCTGACAGCTTACACCCCAGGGTACTCAAGGAGCTGCCTAGCATCATAGCCCAGCCCCTGGCACAGATCTTTGTGAACTCCTGGCACTCTGGTGAAGTGCCCAATGACTGGAAGAAGGCCAATGTGGTGCCGATCTTCAGGAAAGGGAGGAAAGTGGATCTGGCAAACTACAGGCCCATCAGCCTTACCTCTGTCCCGGGGAAGATCCTAGAAAAGATTATCTAAGAGACCATTCTCAAAAGACTGGTCAGTGGCAAAATCCTGAGGGATAGCCAGCACAGGTTTCTTGCGGATAGGTCTTTCTTGACCAATCTTATTTCCTTTTATGACCAGGTGACCTATCACCTGGACAAGGGGGAAGAGATTGATGTTGTATATCTTGACTTTAAAAAAAGCCTTTGATCTGGTATCCCATGATCACCTTTTAGCAAAACTGCCCAACTGCAGCCTCAGCTTCACCACAATCCGCTAGCTGGGGAATTGGCTCAGTGGTCAGACCCAGAGGGTGGTGGTTGATGGAGGTCAATGGTCGTGGTGTGCTGTGACCAGTGGGGTCCCTCAAGGTTCTGTCTTTGGGCATATATTATTGACAGGCTCAGGAAATGGGTGGACAAGAACCTTATGGTGTTTAACACTGAAAAATGCAAGGTTCTCCACCTTGGGATGAACAACCCGCATCATGCTTATAGGCTCAGCAGTGCTATGCAGGCTAGCACTATGGATGAAAGGGACTTGGGGGTCATGATTGACCACAAGATGAACATGATCCATCATTGTGATGCTGCAGCTAGTAAAGCGAGCAAAACGCTGGCTTGCATCCATAGATGTTTCTCAAGCAAATCCCAGGACGTCATTCTCCCATTGTACTCAGCCTTGGTGAGGCCGCAGCTGGAGTACCACGTTCGGTTTTGGGCTCCACAATTGAAAAAGGATGTGAAGGAGCTTGAGAGAGTGCAGAGGAGAGCCACACGCATGATCAGAGGTCAGGAAAAGAGACCTTATGATGAGAGGCTGAGAACCATGGGACTCTTCAGCCTGGAAAAGCGCAGGCTTAGGGGTGATCTGGTGGCCGCTTATAAGTTTATCAGCGGTGCTGACCAGGATCTGGGGGAATGTTTGTTCACCAGAGCGCTCCAAGGGTTGGCAAGATCGAACGGTCACAAACTCCTCCATGACCGTTTCAGGCTGGACATAAGCAAGAACTTCTTTACTGTCCAAGCCCCCAAGGTTTGGAATAGACTGCCGCTGGAGGTGGTTCAAGCACCTACTTTGAATGCCTTCAAGAGACATTTGAATGTTTATCTTGCTGGGATCCTATGACCCCTGCTGACTTCCTGCCCCTTGGTCAGGGGGCTGGACTCGAAGATCTTCTGTGGTCCCTTCCAGCCCTAATGTCTATGAAATCTATGAGATGGCCCCTACTCTTTCCCTTTGGGTGTAGTTCTAACTGTGGTGTGGTTCTGAACTCAGTTTGCTGGGGTACAGCCCTGCAGAGGCCTTTCTGCCCATGAGAGACTCCAGAAGCACGGTGCCTTTTGCCTGGTGCAGCTGTTAGTGCACTGAACGCAATTCCATCTGCTTTCTGGAGCCTTTGTGCATAGGAGCTGAGCAACCTGGGGATTGAGCCTGGTTTATCTCATTTCTCTTTGTCCCACCTTCCAGCTCAGCAGTAGCATCTCACAACACCCTTCCCACCAGCACTCACATGTGAGACAGATTAGTGAGTTTCTGGAACATGCGATTCTGGATGTTGGGGATCTCCAAACCTTCAATGCTCCTGTAAAATAAATGCAACAGAATAGAGGACCTCCCCATGCCCAGTCAAAAGGCATGGGGCTGCAGAGGGCTCTAGAGCAGGCAGAGATGCTCAGTGCCCAGGCTGTCATACACACTTACAGAGAACGCAGATGGGGCAGGCTGTCAAACTGGTCAGCAGAGATATTCTTTAGGGGGTTGTAGGAAATATTCCTGCAAAAAACAGAGCTCATAGAGTCTTTTTCTTTCCAGACACCTTTGCAACACTGGACAGCAGAAACATCCCCATGGGCAAAACTACTCCAGTCCTTCTCTGGACTCTCATATTCTTTCTGTTCCTTGGGAGCTGAATACTACACTAGTTAATAAGATACGTACTGACTGCTCTGGGGACAAGATGATCACCCTGTAGTGGTATGGAAGTGAAAGATTAGAATTTGTCCTGTGTAATGGATAGTACTGGAAATGGGAGCCAAACCCTGGGGAACAGGAAGAGCAGAAGATGCCATTTTGTGATGGTTCTCCATGACTATTAATGAATGAGACAGAAACCAAGAAATGAAACCTTTTAATGGCTTATGTTTTTTCATGAATCTTAAAGAATATTACACAACCCGTCAATATGCCTTGATCCTGCTTAGGGGGACCAGATAGAAGCTGAGAGAATCACACTTCCACTGCTCCTTTATAGAAGTTATACTAGAATGGGGCCAAGCAGTGTCATGGACCTAGGCCACTATTTCCTTTCTATTAACCAACAGTTGGCCAACTGCATTGACTTGCAGGTTCTGATTATCTGGGCTGGATATGAACTGTTGACTGGGAGGCCACTGTTCTCAAGAGCCACAACTTCTTTATGAATAGTTGGCTGCCTAGGATGATTTCCTAAGTCCCTTCTCCCTAAAACCCCTTTAAAACACCACCACAATGCCAGTTAAGGCCTGTGGAGCTTGAATACACTACTCACAGCTGCTGGAGGTCATGAAGGCCAGTGAATAAAGATGGCAGGAGCGTCTCTAGTCTGTTGGAAGATAGGTCACTATGCAAACAGGAACAAGAAGGCAAATCAGCACAGTCAAGACTATGAGCTCTCCTCCAACCTGCACTATGACAAAATTCCAGTGCTCACTGAACCAGCGCCAGGTAGAAGCAGCGGCCTTAGGGATGAAACCATAGAGACTTACAGCTCCACGAGTCCATTCAGCTTGGAAAAGGTCCCTTCCTGGATCCATCTGATCTTGTTCCTGCGCAGTATTCTGGAGGAGGTGAGAAAAACAATGGTGAAAACCAGACTTGTCCTTCATTTAGGTGACTTGTTGACCTCAGAACTGGCCATAGTGTAAGGGAGAGACTAAGGCTGTAAAGACATTCCGGAAATCCCAGAGAGGAAGGAGATAAAAGGCACAGTTAGCCATGTCACCCAAGACAGGCAACACAGCACAGTGCAGCAGGCAAAGATAGCTGAGCTCTAAGATGTGCTGTTACCAAAATTTACTGCTACCTGACAACTGTGGTGCTGATGTCTCAGGAACCCTCCCCACACTCCAGAGCCATGTGACAGCACAGTGCCCCTCAGAGACTAATTGAAAACTGCAAATTAGTTTAGTTAATAAATTGGTTATATGGAGTTCTGAATTATTTGCTAGGCTAATGTTATTTGTTTATTGCCTTTTGGCAAGGAAAATACCATGTGGGAAATGTACATTTAGGAGACGCTGGCATCAATCACTGCAGCTGACTGTTAGGCCCTTTTGAGGCTCAAATGCAGTCCTGGTGTGTTAGGACACAGAGGCTGAATGCAACAAACTGTTGTCAGGAGCCCTGATTCCAAGCAATTACCTAAAACAAAGCTCATCTCCCCCAGGCGGTGGGGCACTGAGTACTTCGGGACACTGAGTAGCGCTTGAGGTTCCACACTGAATGAGGTTTACTCATGGCTGTTGTATCTGTATGCTTATTGTCCAGGGCAGATATCCTTCATCCCAGGCTCTGACTGCCTTCATTTGTCCTCCTAGCTCACATGGAAGGGACAGGGATGCCTCCATGGGAAGGATGGCAAGAATGGCCAAATGTTTGATCTAGGACTGGATGGTCCATTCTGACCTCTAGTTATCCAACCCTGTGAATCTCCAGACCTCAGTCAAGCTGAGCGAGACTCAGAGAGGTGAGACAGGGGTGAGGGGAAAGTGCATCTGATTGGGAGAGGTCAAGGGCTGTTCCCACACCATCCTGCTTACAAGCCTCATCTTGTCTGCTTCATCTCCTCATAAAGCTGTCATTAGTGCTGGTGCCACAGGCAGGGCATGTTTACATCTCCCCTCTCACCCCTACTTATGTTTCCATGACACTGCTATAACAGTCCTTGGAAACACATTCCTGATCGAAGCCAGGAGCACTTAGCTGCCTGGCTTGAAGGAAGCAATGTGTTGTGGGGAGGCAGCCATTCCCTCTCCTCCCTTCGGTGGTCGGCAGGGCAGGGAAAACTCTTGCTAAGGGAAAAAGTGAGGCTCAGGCATCTTGAGATATGCTGCCTGGTGGCCTCCCTTGTGAGCAGCACAGGTTGTGCCAGGGGCCTGCACCAAGACTTCCTTGGCCAAAAATACACAGTCGGTCCTTTCAAAGCACTTGCACTCTTGAGAAGGTTGCAGAAGTGGGGCTTGAGATGCTTCCCCAGAAAACACTGAAGAATCCCAATGGGATTTTCATTCTGCCAACTGCCTCCAGGTGAACAGGAGGCTCGACATGTCCCTAGCAATGACTCTTAACTGGTTCCTCTCTCACAGGAACCCAGGGAGCAGTAAATGTTGGCAATCCTCACAGAAAGACAAGAGAGGGGTCAGAATCCAAGGAAAGATGACGCTGCATGCCAGAGATAGGCCTCACAAATTGAAGGAAGTTCTGGAAGGCCGCTAGGGAGACCATATGACTTCTTGCTTTGGGGCCTCACCCTGTGCATTCACTACAAAGCTGACTCAGGTCCACTGATGCTGTGGAGCTGAAGCCCTGCACAATACTGGAAGCAGCAGAAGCTCCCAGGATCCAAATCCAGGCATGGATCTCAGAAGGAACGGGAATTCCTGGAGCTGGTCCTAGCACAAAGCTCAGAGCAAAAGGCAAGTAATCCACACAGGCTAGGGTCATTCAGAAAGCCCGAGCTTTTCAGGATACAGACATTCAAAAAGCCTGAGCCTGAATTGATTCAATCTTTGCAGGTTAGTTTAACCTGCAAACCTTGAACTGATTTGGAAGTGGATAGACATTCCTTTTTCATTTTAGAAATGCAGGCCCATGCCTGCAGTGGCTCAGGCTAGAAGCCAGGCGGGTGCTAGAGCAGCCTTCCCTTCCCTTCCATAGCACTGAGCTGAGGGGGTTGTGACCAGTCCTGGGCAGGATGCTCTGATTAGCTCAGCAGGGAATTGATAACAGTGTTTATCATCTTTAACTCAGTGTTTATCACCCCATTAACAAAACAACAGAGGGACATTATCAGCTACCTATTGATTCTGCCTTTGTCAGCAGGGATGGGAGCCAGCATGTGGTCTGCTAGCTAATACACAGATAGCTCCCAGCAAGGCAAAGGGGAGAGGGAAATTCCTGCTTAGCAGGGAGTGGTGGTGGTGGTGGTGGTGGGTGGAAGCAGCTTGCAACTCTCTACAGGAGCTCCAGCCAGGGAGTAGAGGGGAGGGGCCAGCCCTGCTGTGGAACAGAGAGCCCTGCCCAGCCTAAAGAGCATGTCTGGATGCTGGAGGAGTCTGGTTTAACTTAACCAGTTGCATAAACCGGTTTGACCCAAATCAGTTAAGTCTAAAACTACATTCAACCAGGTTCATCTCAAACTGGTTTCAGCCATTTTCAAACTGGTTTCAGCCATTTTCAAACTGGTTTATGTGCACTGAATATCTGTTCTGTTACAGGTTTAAACCAGTTTCTGATCACTTAAACTGGCTTATGTGTAATGCCTGTCCCTAGCCACAGAGTCCAAACCTATGCAGCTCCATTCCCTTCATAGCACCATTACTACTTTAATCTAGATCAAGTGGCCACACCCACATTTGCATATGCTGAGGTCACTCTGGAAAACGTTAATTACTGCAGTGAAAAATAGAATAATGATGGTATTTACAACTCCACTCTGCCCACTGTGGTGCTTGGTCACTCCTCCAGCATGCTGCACTTGTGTGTGCAGTTACTTGGCTGAGCAGCTTAGATGACCATATGCACATAGGCTCAGACATTTCTAAACCCAGGACCAGTACATTCCAAGATGGGTGCCTAACATTAGGCACTGAGGTAAAAAGGTCTTCAGACTCGCTTTTTTAGCTCCCAGGGACTGTGGTAGGATTTGAAAGCCATATACCCTTCTGAAAGGCAACCCAGGCCCACTTTGATGAGCAGGAATCTGGGTTTTCTGTTTCCCACAGAAAAATGGAGTAAACTACAGATTTTACTTTTTAACAGAGGCAAATGTGGATTTCTCAAATGGATTTTGCCATTTTACAATCACCTCCCTGCAAGCTGGCAGAGTTTCAGAGCTTCAAAGTGTGGCTGCAGGGCCCCAGCCGGGAACAGGATGGGGCTGCAGGTGGCTCGTCTGGGGAGGACGAGGGCCAGCTCCCTGCTGCCGCACGCACTCCTGTGGGGTGAGGGAGACCTGCACCCCCTAGATCTGTACCCTGGGCAGGCTACGGGCTTGGGCTCCTGCCCTGCTTCCCTCCCTTGGGGCCTCTGGAGTTCACCGGGCATGACCCGGCGTGCCTGGGGACAGTGGGGCCGCACAAGGATCTCCTTGCCAATGCTCGCTGCCCCTGCCCTGGTGACATGCCTATTGTGCCTGCCGCTGCTTGGAGGGATGCAGCCCTGCACCGCTGCCCTCACTGCAGCCCCAAATGCAGGAGGTGTGTCGCTGGGGTAGGGGGTCAAGCAGCGGCAAGGAGATCCCTGCCTGGCCTCACTGTCCCCAGCTGCACCAGGTCATGCTTGCCAGGCTCTGGAGGCCACGGAGGCAAAAGCAAGGTGGGAGCGCGAGCTTGCAGCCTGTGCCAGCCCTGCATACAGTTCTGGGGTGCGTGGATACCCCCTCCCCCCCGAGAGTGTGCACGGTGGTGGGGAGCCCACCCACCCCAGCCTGCAGAAGGGGGGAGCGGGGGCAGGGGGCTGTGGACCCAGGTCCATAGCCCTGGCAGCTGGGGGCCCCCTCCGGCAGGGCTGGGGGAGCAGGGGCTGGGAGTGGAGGGCGAGGGGCACCAGCAAGGCTCTGGGGGCTGTGGGTGGGGAGTGAGGGGCACTGGGGGAGGAGGGGGCTTTAATTTTAATAATGGATTTGGGGGGTTTTAGCAGAGAATTTGGTATTTTTTATCAGGGAAAACCGGGATCCCTGCTGATGAGTTTCATGAACTTTCCTGTGCTTACCAGATGAGGTTACCTAATGGGCCTTCACCATTGCTAATGCCCACTGTTCTGTAGATTCATTATTTAAGCTTCCTAATTCCTTTTGAAGTGAGTCACTGGCTGGTTAAGGTGAAAGTAATGCCTTCCTAATTTGTGGGGATTAGCTCATTATTAACATGGAATCACTATGACCGTGCAGGGGGAGCACTGCTGATGGAGACCAGAGAGGATCTAGCCACAACTAAGAAGTCGCTACTGTTCAGAGAAGCTCTGGAGTTGCTTGCTGTTGCTGCCCTGACAGCTTTGAGAAAGAATCCAGCAACACATTCCCAACACATTGGGTAACAGTCACCCCTCGCACTTTGGGACAGACTTGAACACACATTCCGTTCTTCCTCTCGTGCTGCTGTCCCACGGATAATTTGTAGCTTGTGTATCTGAGCAGCATACACATGACAAGTTTATTATCCATATCTCACAGGGCTGCAGCAGCTCAGCTATGTGGGAAATATACAACCATCGCATTCAGGAAAACTAGACTGGAGAACAGAACTGCACATTTTCCAGGGGAATTACTTGGCTTTGTTAGCTCCTGGAAGGCACCCATGCTATGGCTGAAAGGTGAGCATGAGCCCTGCAGGCCAGATGTGAAGTGGAGCAAAAATAGGCTTTAAGGATGAGCTGAATAAACAGAGCTGGCTGGCGTTTAACAGGCTGCGAGCTGGCGAGACAAGCTTTATAACATTCTTATTTAACTATATAGAGGAGATTTCAGAGGGTCTGGAGTGGCAGTGAGTCTGCTCATTCACATGTGATCCTATGGCATGGGTAACAATAAGAAAAGCTTTCTCCACATACTTCCCCCTGCTGTCCTGCCTCAGCCTTGCACCCAAGGGCTAGGGACAGAAGTTACACATCAGCTGGTTTAAGTGATCAGAAACTGGTTTAAACCTGTAACAGAACATAAGTTCAGTGCACATAAACCAGTTTCAAAATAGCTGAAACTGGTTTAAGATAGACCTGGTTGAATATAGTATCAGACTTAACTGATTTAGGTCACAACAGTTTATGAAACTTCCTGGTTCAAATTAAATCAGAGTCCACCAGCATCCTAGCATACTTTGGGTTGGGCTGTGCTGTCTGTTCCAGAGAACAGGGTTGGCCCTGCCCCTCTACTCCCTAGCTGGAGCAGTGTGGGCTGGCTCACTGGCCCCCACAGGCAAACCTCAGCTGGGGTCTGGGGCCAGTGAGTGGGGGTTAAACTCACCTTCCCCTGAGTACAGTGCTGCCCTGCCCTGCCCTGCTGGCTTACTTAGTGTGACTGTGGACCACAAATCCCAGAGGCACAGCTCAGGTTGTGTTTAAAATTCCTCAGTTTATAGTTTTTCAGAAAAAGAACTATTCTTGTTCAAGCTTTTCTGAATTCAATGCCACTACCTTCTTCCTCCCACCCTCTCCCCTGGTTCAGGCCAAGCACGGGTTGGGGCCTGGCCACACCCCCTCCACTCCAGCAAGGAGTGACGAAAAGTCTTGGAGGGCTTCTCTTTTCCCTCCCTTTTGGCGGTGTCTGGCAGGCATGCTCCCTGGCTTCTGGCTTGAGCCACTATAGGCATGTGGCTACATTTCCTGAATCAAAAGTAGATACCTGTTCATTTGCTTATTGGTTCAATCTCTGCGGTTTAGACTACCCTGCAGAGTCTGAAGCAATTCAGCCGCAGGCTTTTTGAGTATCTGTGCTTGGAGCTACAGGTAGTGCATTATCCTTTCAGGAGGCACCTTGTCTGCTGACAAGAGCCACTCAGTGGTAGTAAGTGTGTGGTGGATGGGTACAGTAGTCAGACCCTGAAATGAAACTCACCAGCCTGCCTTATAACTATCAATAGATAGCTGTCAAGTGGCAATAGCTCCTACTCATGGCTGACCTAAGTTGATATCAAACCAGTGAACCAGCAGTGAAAGGCTCTGGGAACCCATCAGGGAGTCCAAGATGCACTTCTACAATAAGTGTTTAAATTACCACTAAACTGTCTCTTCCATTAGTGCCATTTATACATGTAGATGGTGTTCCTTGAAACACACTTGAGGTGCAGGGGACAGAGGGGTATAGCTCTCCTGAGGCCACTGGGTCTGCATTGATTTCTACCGGGTGAAGGTCCAGCCCTAGGTCTTTGGTGTTGTTCTTCAACCAATTTCTACAGGTTGCAGCATCCCCTGTATTGAGTGGGCATGTGTGATTCAACTTACACTTCTGAATCTTACCTGTGTGCCTAGAGATCAGCTATTTCCAAGCCCCCACCCTGGCCTAGTGTGAGGCAAGGAGACAAGTTGTACTTACAGCACGGTGAAGGTGTCACATTTCTGAAACATCGAGCTCCTCAATGCACGGATCTTGTTCCCTTCCAGCTCCCTAGGAGAGAGAATTCATGGGCTCTCCTTGGGTGTCACCTGTTCATACTATTCAGCCCCTTCTGGACAATTAAAATATGGTGTTCTGCCTGGCTAGAGGGCCATGAGCCCACCAATGAGACTCCATCCATATGGCAGCGGGGGCAAGAACTGAACCCTTTCCCTCTCCCATTCTGTCCCTCATCTGCTCCAGCATCCTCTTCTCTGGGCTCCTCATCCCTCCCCTCCAGTTCACTTATATCACTTCAAGCTAAGATCCCCCTCTTTTCTGACTGCTCCAACTGTGCTCATCACCCTCCCTGCACACTGCTAGGAACCCTCTCCCATAGCATCCACATGGACTTTCAGTCCTACTCTTTTGCCCCTGCTTATGAGAGTTCACCCAGCAGGCAGAGTGAAAGGACTGGGGCAAGATGTCTAAACTCCCCCAAGGGCAGCTTTTGCTATATCTGCTAACAGACATTTGTCCAAGCAGGGTACTCACAGCCAGCTGAGCTTGGGTGTTTCTGCACAAATAGAAGCATTAGGCAGTTTCGTCAGTGAGTTGTTCAGCATATACCTAATTAGGAAGCACAACAGAAAAAAAGCCACCATCAGTGTGTGGTATTGTGTACTACATCCACAGCAGAACTGGAAGTGTATTCATGGTACAGTCACTTGTCTGAGTAGTTTCTCTGTCTCTGGTACATCTACACTGTAGTCCCTGTAGTGGCGGTTATATTGATTAATTTTCTTTAAGATGCTACCACCACTAGCCGCATCGTTTACAGATGAAGTTGACGGACCAGAGCCTCAGCTACAGCTTGACCCACAAAAAATGCAAGTCATGCATGCATGCTCTGGGGAGATGACACCCATGGAAATAGCAGCAGGTGAACCTTAGTTATCCCCTGTATCATAATGTATACACAAGAGGACTGCTGCATCGTAACATATACATAAGACTGAATTCATTCTGGCATTTCCTAACTTTTGAGTGTTGATTTTGTAGACAGTGGTCTTTGTCATAGCGTTTTGTTTGCTGTTTCCTAGTTTGTTTGTTTCTTTTAAAGCCAACTGTAAAAGCCGAAATTTCACTATAAGGAACCACACTGATGCCATCAGTAAAGTAGGAACACTTAGATCAGTGGTTCTCAACCATTTCAGACACACTCTGTCCCTCCTTCCCACATTGCTCTCTCTGCCTCTCCCCCGCCCTCATTGCATGGATGGGCGCACGCGCGCGCGCGCACACACACGCGCACACACACACACACACACACACACACACACCACCCCAGGGCCAGACTCTGCTGAAGTTCCAGTCCTTACTCCAAAGCATGGCTGTGTTAAAGCTTCTCAGTGAATAGACTCTACTTTTTTTAAAACACGGTTGAAACAGAATACCTTTCTCTAATCCCATTCTTTGAACAGGCCAAATATTTATGCCAAAACTTCCTAAATGAAAGTTCATCCTGAGGTATGCACCTGGCATGGAAAGTTTCAACCCAAGTGTTTATAGTCTGGCAAAACAAAAGACTTTGCTTTCAATTATTTCTAAGTGGAAAGTGTTGGGCAACCTTAAACATAGGCAGTGCTACCATGTCTGGTTATAATTATAAGCCAAATGCTAAGTTTCTCTTCAGGTCAAACTCCCAGCAGAAATCTGTGTGTATTAGGGCTAAATACAAATGGTAAGAATTGGGCTTAAATCCAGTACACTAAGGAAAAGATGTTCTAGAGCAGGGATTTCAAATTTACTCACGCCCTCCCCAGGCCATATCTTGAGGGCCAGATCCAGACCCACCTCAGGAAGTAGGGTAAGCTACTAGGATTAATACAGCTGTTGCTTGCACTGCTGCCAAAACAAACTGTCCCCAGCGGGGCTCCCCACTCTACTCAACCCATCAGCATCTTGCCCTGTCCTCAAATTCCCAGCCCCTCCTGCAGTATAGGCCAGATTCTTTGAATACTCCTGGTCTATGCAGTAGTCTGAACACACAGCTTGTGGGCAACATATTCTGAGACATCCAATGCTGCTGATAGCCACAGAGAGTTGAAAGCCAAAGCTGGAGTCATTAGGGAGAGCAAAGTATAGCGTTGCCCACAGTGAGCCACATTCTCAGCTCAATCACCCAGTGGCCAACAAAAGTTGGGAGCCCACATCTAGAGCAGCTCTTCTCAGCTGATGGCTTGCAACCATTAAAGAGGTCACAAAAGACAATCTTAGAAGATGAAAGGCACTGGACATTGTATACCAATTTAAAGCAAAGAAAATCTTGTTTCTGTAACCCCATGCAGCCTTCCCCATTGAGGATACAACATGGGACACTGAGGAGCTGGGAGTCTATCGTTCCTAGAGAACCTCTTGTGCACTTACAGGAAGTACAGGGACTTTAACCCCACAAAAGCAGCCGGGACAATCTTGGCGATGTGGTTATTATCCAGCATTCTGAAACAAGGAAAGGGAAAGACGGTTACGCTGAAAGAATCACACTTTAGATGGAGAGGTAATTTCACAGGAACAAGGTTGCTGGTGTATGGCAGAGTCCTTTTCATAGTCATAAAGGCTTTACTTCTAAATTGTGTCCACAGAAGCGGTGGGATTTTTTCCTTCCTGACCTCTGGCAGAAATCCCCAAATGCTGAGCTTCCTCCTCTCTCTTACTGCCTGTCTCTTTCCATCTACCTTCTCCCCCACTCCATTTCTGAGAAGACAGACTTACAGGCCACCCCTTCTACCTGCAGGCTTTTGGCGGAAATGCTGGCTTTGAGCACACAGTCTGGATTTTCTCTCGGTCGAGGGGCTGCTGTATTGTTTTTTTTCCTTCCCTTTTGCTACAAAATGGGGTGATAAATTAAAAGTCCACTTGGGGAATGTGAGATTTGGGGCTATGTCTGGCTGTGTCTCCAAAGACTCTGAGGCTGGTTTGCAACATGGACCACCCTGTTTGAGCTGCCTTTCAGTCTTTTTTCCAAGCTATTTAATGAGGAAGTGGCAAATTAGGAGGAAGAAAATCTGAAGGCCTGGCAAGGTCTCTTTCTTGGCTGCACTAACAAGAATTGCTCTTTTAAGCTTAACCAGGAAGCCATCTTGCAAAGCAGACGTTAAACATTTCTCTTCTCTAGCAGTCCTTTTATGAGCTCCATATGCCACACTCTCATCAGGCAGGCTCAGCTCAGCCAGAAGCAGTGAGGGCCAGCTGCAGAGAATGGCTTTTTTTTTTATGTTGTAAAATTTTGGTTTAAAATTTAGAGGAAGCATGGAGCTAAACTGGTGCTGGGTACCTCAGGGCTCACTAGCACACCTCACTGCTGCACCAAGCCTCCCCTCCCTCAGCTGTGGTGATGGCTCTCAGTCCTGATTTGCAGCCATAGGACTGGAGAGCAGGGGATGCTCACAAAGAGTTCTCCCCAGGACCTGTAACTATAAGCTGACAAGCTTCTCCCCACTCTGCCTACTTTCCCATGTGTGGCTCCATGGTGAATTTTGTAGGCAAGCCTCCATGAATGACTAGACTGAGAAAAAACAAACCTCTTATGCCCCTGAAGCCTCCCTGAGGAAGGGTTCCCAGTTGTGAGCCCTCCTCTGGTCCCTGTGCTCACACCGTCTGAGCCCAGAGCTCCCTCAGTCTGACCTAACGTTTCTCAGAGCCCCACAGACCTGATGCAGTGTGACAGGCACAGGCAACGTGTGATGGTTTCTCTTTTTTTTCATATTGGGGGTGTAAGAAGGCTTAGGGCCATTCTGCTCACCCAAAAGGGAGGAAGAAATAAAAGTTGTGGGGGAGGGGGACTCAACCATGCCTTCTCCCCGCAACAGGGGGTGATATCAGCACCCAGACACTCTGAACACTGGGGAAGATGAACTTGCTCCTCATTTCCTTCCTCCCCCATTATCTTTCTGTCTGTAGCCAACCTGCAGCCTTCTGCCTCCTGCATTTAGTTATGTCACACTCCATTACTTCCTTTCCTTCCTTCTTCATATCCTTGTAACAAGGTATTTTGCAGAGTTCGCAGATTCATTACAATCTGACAGGGCTGTGCTGTGTGCGCATCTGCTATGGCTTCGATCTTGCAACCTCTGGCCTATGAACTCCATCACTGATGCCACACTGCAATGAATCTCAGCTCCCACCGTATGCCTACATATGCACACACAGTACCTACAAATTAGTAAAGCCCAGCTGTTGCCAGACCACATCATGCTAGGGCTTGGTCTACCTTGTCTCATTATTCCTCATTGTTCTTTTTTGAATTATTACTGAAAGAGGAACTTACAGCCATTCAAGGTGATGCAGGTCCCTGAAGACCCTAGGCCTCAGCTGAGTGATTTTATTGTGACTCAAGAACCTGGAATTATTAAAGAAAAGAAAAACAACCTTAGATGAAAGCTCTTAATTACACATAATTAAATCATCAACTGTTCTTTTTCAGCAGTGCTTCTGATTCTTATTTTGGGGGTGTGAAGGAGAATTATCCTAAGGCATCTAAAGGTGCAGACAGAAGTGCAGCTCCCCACTGTAACTCATAGTACTTTGCAGGAAGCATTGTGAGTTACAGTGGTCCCCCAGACCCAACAGACGTTTGCTGTTGGGTCCTGGGGGTTGAGGAATTCAGATGCAATTTGGAGTGGCTGCAAATCTGGCACTCTCCCTGCCAGTCCCCCATCCCAGCCCTGGCTCTGTCTTCAAAATGGGAGTGGGGGAAGGGAGCGGAGGGAGTTTTGGTATGGGGTTTTTTTTAGCTGGCACTGGAGGGCAGAGTGGGTGGATTGGGCTGGGGGAGTCTGATCTGGAATCATAGATATGGGAAGAGGATTATAAAGCAGAAATATCTGGAGGATGCTGAGGTCCCTTGCTGCATTCCTCCAAAATAGGCTGCTCCAGTTAAGCATAACTTTGTATTGGGGTGTACAGGGACATTTTTTTCAGTTCCTAGCCTCTAGTGCCCTAGAGAAATGCAGAAAAAAAGCATCAAAGTCCACTGGCAATTAACTGGATGTATTCCAGCCCCATTGTGATGGGGCTTGTGATGGCCAAGCAATTATGTGCAGCATATAAAGAACTATGCACATTAACAGTCTTACTACTGCCCTTGTGAGAAGCTGGTGACTGGCCTTGCTGCTTCCTGGACACACTACAATCCCAGGAGCACTTACTTTATGAAACATCTCTTTCCCTGTGCCCTGTAACATGAAACACTTCACTCACAGCATTTTCAATCCAGAAAGCCCTGCAAAAGCACGAGTGGATATCGACCAGATTTTATTGTGCTGTAAGAGCCTGTATGAAAACAGAACAGAGAACAAGCACCATGAACTTAGCATTGCAAACAAAGTGTGCCCAGCCCAGGCAGACCCTGAAGGAAGGGGAACAAACGTAGGCTGCTAACAAAGAAGTGCAGATCTGCAGAAGAGCAACAGTAGTGCCCACCGGGCAGGGAAATGATGGTTAGGAAGGTAAACAGTGTCTTGCCCAGTAATCTTAGCTCCCAGGGAGGACTGATCAGGTCCAGCACATGGAGGGAAGTGGGGTCCTGGACAAAGTTCTGGTCTCTATCCCTTAGCCTACCAGAGGTTTTCTATGCAACTCTGGGAAAGACAGCTCCTCTGCCTCTGCTTCAATGTCCCTTGCTAAGAGGAGAGAGGTTGAGAGCACAACTGCTAGGAAATCATTAATGGCTACTCTGAGATCCTTAGGCACTAGAGACAAGTGCAGTATTATTGCTTCCAGCTTGTAGCATGGGCTGGCATCCAACCTATAAGAATGAAATCTGTTCTCTTGCATTTGGAGTGATCTCAGATCATAAACCAGCCAGCTGTATCAGACAGGAAATGTCTTGTTTACTCAAGTGAAATGACTTGTAGAAAAACTTCAGAATCTGCCAGAATAGAGACCTCCTGTTTGCTCTTCTCTCCTCGGTCATTTAATGGCCATTTTAGACTTGGACCCTTGCTTCCCCTATGCATGCATGACATGTTATGTGGGCAAACATTAATTCTACTTTGCTGGGCCCATTTGATTACTGAGTGCCAGCTCAGTGCAGCAGAATGGAAGCAGTGCAATAAGGGCCATCGATGCCTATAAAATACATGCAGTGACCTCAATGGGCAATGGGCAAGCAAAGCCCACAAATAACTTCAAGAACAGCAGCAAAAAAAGGACTTATCCAGCCTTCCCATACTCTGCTTGTCTACCTCCAATGGCAAGTGCTTTACAGTGGAAAAATGGATGGGGTGTTACTAGAATCAGAAAAATTGCTGTCTCTGGACACAGAGGTTTGGTTACATCAAAGAGGCCAGAATCGTCATGGCTTCATGTTCTCTTATGTACAGCCCCTTGCTGCTGACTTGACATATTGTTGATGCTGTACTTCCAAAGGGTGGTACTTACAGCTTCTCCAGATTCTTGTATGCAACAAACTGGTTGTCCACCAGCAGGTAGATTTTATTATTCTTCAGATCCCTAGGGAGAAGAGGAAACAAATCAGGGACAAATACAGGAAATAGAAAGAGACAGATTTAGAATTATGTGTCTTCCTTGCCCCTGGATGTCTTCTCTTGGTAAAGCAATTCCTATCTTCTTTAAGTAGCATGCAAGCTAGCTATTGTTCAAGACTTGCATTTGCAGTCACAGTAGCAACAAAACCTTTTTACCAGTACTTTGCCAGCATCATTCAGTACATCTGTGCCTTTTGGGCACTCCAGCTTCACTGAGTTACCTATGCAGGTGGCACCCATGTATACCTAGATTGAGAAGACAGTTGTCTGGCTTGGTGATACAGGGCTCATGCTAGCACCTGCACATGCCAGGGAGATGCTAAAGGTGCAAATGGCCCCAAATCCTGGGCATGCACACCTTTAAAGCTAGGTTTAAGGTTCTTTGGACATGGGACTGTGACAAGAACGTGCACCATATTCATTGCAAGAGGAGAGGAGCTGCAGAAATACAGGAGAGTTAACTAAGTCTAACTATTCAAGTAAAGATGCACCAGCCTGACACTAGGAAAAGATAGGGAAATTCATATTAATCTTTATCTTCTCTATATAGAAGACACTTGTAACTGGATCTGCCGTGGGAAAATACAACCTGGGTTTTGGCAAGAAGAGGCTTAGAGGTTGCAGGGCACCAATCCAGCTATTAATAACTGAAAATCTCTACAGCTTCTCTGCTGGCAGCTGCATCATATACTGTTCCATATGGAAGCTAGGGGAAGGTAGAGATTGATCACCTGGGGTTTCAATCAGGGGCATCCTTGATCAATAAGACATGTTCTTCTAGTGAGCACACCCAGATAACTGAGCAAGGTGACTGGCACAAATCTCCCCTGTTATCCCCAACCAAGGTTCCCCTGCAGCCTTACCACCTGATGGCACTTTTCCTGTGATTATCCAGCCCAGTCAGAGTTATAGTGCAAACTGTCAGCACAAATTTCCCACCCACTCACACTGAAAGGGACACATTTATCCGGTGGTGGCCACCATTACTCACAGCTTCATCACATTGGAGGACACCAAGGGGATGGTGCACAGGCCCTGGCCGGTGCAGTCTATATTTTTCGCCCAGCACTGGCATTGCTCTGGGAAGAGATCAAGCACTGGAACAAGCAAAGGAGAAGGTTTGAGACTGGAGACAGACCGGATGACAATGTGTGGACATGCAGATGGGCAGGCCAAGGGACACAGGGGCAGAGAGGTGGTACCAGGCTGGTTAGGCATGCAGGGGTGTAAGACCCAGGGAAGGGAATGGCCAAGAGGTTTCTAAAGAAAAACTGGGGAGGGCTAGGAAGAAGGGGTGGAAAAGGAGAGGCCAGATTGTGTGAGGGGAAATGAAAGCAGAGAAGGGAAGGATAAACAGTGTCATGTCTGGGCTGAGAATCTCATGAGGACACCCCTTGGTTGAGGTACTTCAGCATATTTTGTCCTGGCTAGAATCAGGGACTGCATAAACCCTTGGCCATATGCCTGGGAGCTGGAAAGAAGCAAGCCAAGCTTTCCCAAGCCACGGCAAAGCTCAGTCTGAGTTTGGAGCAAGACCTCTCCACTTCCCAGTGCCATGCCAATGGGCAATCCTGGGAAGGACGAAACTGGGCAAGCCTTTCCTGCCCAGTGCTGTTGTTCCAGAGCTGAAGTTCATGAATGAGGAGGCTCAAAGCTTATCCCCAGTGCCAGCTTCAGGCTCACTGGAGGCCAAGGACTTGAGAGCCAGGCACCAGGGACAAGGCTTGAGCAGCCTTGTTGACAAACCTCTGGCTCTTCAGTGCATCAGTGGACTCAGGTGGGCAGGTCATGCTCAGCCAGACACTCCTGGAACATGCTGCTATCATGGTACAGACAAGCCCCCAAGGGGCCCATCTTTTGGGCTGACAACTCCCTGCAGAGTCACAAGGTGACACTGGAGTCACGGGGTGAAAAGGAGGGAGAAAGAGAAAGTGAAAGAAAGTAAATCAAGGGAACACACATGAGGATGCAGGGAGAGGCACAGAAGGGTTAGGGCAGTAGCATCATGAGGAGAGAGAAGATGCTTTGCTACGGTATGGCAGGCAGGCAATGCGAGGAGTGTACTCACTGCAGTCCATGGTCTCCTCTTCCTTCCTGGCCTTGCTGCTTTTAGTACTGAACATGCCACCCAGGATCTGCAGCCACCCACTGTTATCCACTGCAACAAGAAACAGCAAGGACAGCGGTTAGATCCGGGGGGAAGCAAGTGGGTTTGTCCAGCACTTCCCTTTCTCACTTGTTTACTCCGCTGTGGCCAGTTTTCCCTAACCTTGCTCAGCCCAATCTAGTTCTTGAATCTAAATCAGAAAACCACCTTCTGTTTATGTCCAAGACCTGAGAGCAGGATCTAAAGTGAACACCCATCATGGACATGCTTAGACAAGGAGGGAGTTTAGAAATCTGAACTGAGCCTGGTTTCTGAACTTGGAGTCCCACACCAGACTGCCAGATCCAATGATCTTGAAATACAGGGCATTCCTACTCTTCCTCAGACCCATAATCTGTGACTTGTGCCCACTAATTTATATCAGGTCCTGCCAACATGTCTGTGAGATGAGAACCAGTAGCAGACAACAGGTCTCATGCCCCAGCTCCTACTGCCCCCTTGACTTTCTCCTGCTTCTGGGTGCGGGAATCCTTCCACTGAAATTACTAGTGGTAAGACAGTAAGCCTTGAGGTGATCCCTGGCTGATAACCCTTTTGTCTAAATTTCTGTGTGATCATTAGAAGGCCAGAAGGCCTTTAGACCCTTGGCATGTTTACAACTTCAAGGATAACCTGATTAAAAGACTCTACGGGCAGTCTTCCAGGCCCACATGTTCTCAGTGGGCTGCATCTACTCTGCAATCCACACAGTGGTACATCCTCTGGCCTACTAGCAAGTTATGTAATAGTTAAGAAGTTTGAGTAATAAGTTACATAGATAAAGTCTGCACAAATGCTGTGAATAAAAGGTCCTGAAGCTTTGAAAATAAGTGAACCTCTAATAAGGTACTGACCTAGTTCCATATGTTAAGCATTCACAGTATGGGCTTAATGACAGGAGTTTTGGTGCCAAAAAGGTGGCCAACTTCTCTGAGCTAGAATGAACAATGATTGGCCTCGAGAATAGAAACGGATCCGTTTGTTTCGAAGAGATGATTGATGGACGCATCAGTTGGCTGAGCAGATGAGTGACATGAGCCTTAGAGATGTGATTGGATGGCATATGGGTGTGATTTTGGGACATAGAGGAGTCTGGGCTCAGCTCTGGGGTGTATGTGGAGTGAGTTGCGAGTCTGTATGTGTGGTATGGTGCTAGTCTGCGGGTGCTGAGTCCCTCTGGATCTGCGTGTGAGCGAGTCTCTGGAAGTGAGGTGCGTGGTGATGTGCAAATGGGTTAATGTCTGTGGAGAGCTTGGATCTGCGTATGGGCCTCGGAGGAGAGAGGGGATTGTAGTTGTGTGCGTAATCTGGGTAGAGCAAGGCTCCCCAGTAACCTCTTGGGATCTAGCAACAGACCAGTACTGTACTAACTGGCCAGCACCCTGTGAAGGGTAAAGTATTACCCTTCCCTTAACAAAGGAGAAAGAGTACCCAGAAAAAGGGGAAATCTCCTGGGGAGTCTTCACAGACTTAATTGTGAACGCAGCAGTCGAGAGCTCGTGTCGGTGAGGCTGCCTGTGTGGGTCCAGCTGCAAGTGCATGGACTAGGGGCGGCTTTCTGTCTCTCTGTTTGCTCTTTCTCTCTCTCTAATTTTCCACTCACCACTGTAACATATTTCTTGTATATAGTCTTATTGCTGTTGTTATCTGTTAGTATGATAATATATTCTTGTGGTTTTCACTTAAATGAGTCTGTTCATTTTCTACTAATTACTTTAGCAGTGGGGTAGCGCTAGGCTGTAGGTGAACACCCAGCTAAGAGCTGCCCGCCACCATTAAATATCCTTTCCTGGGCTGAATTTTGGGAGGAGTAACGCCTTCGCTTGCATAATTAAGAATTCAGCTTTAACAACTCTAATATGCTGAAGGCCCTAGATCTTGATGTTTCCAGATCCAACAATTCATTATTTTGCAGGACATTTTCCTAATGGCAAGAAGGCAAAGAAAGAGCCAGAAGGCTATGAGTTTTACTCATTACCACAGTTCTCTTCGTCAGCACCGTTGTCACAGTCCTTCACCCCATTGCAGTGTAGGAGCTGGGGTAAGCAGACAGATATGTTGCCACAGGGGAACTGTCCCAAGGGGCAGGTGTCACCATCCAGCCTGGGATGAATCCTAAGAGAGTCTGCCAAGGGAGAGCAAGACAGTTAAAAACAGCATTCTAGTAGGCTTCTCCTCCTTCCCTGAGTGTATTTTATATGAGAACGACGTCACAAAGGGCCCCTTCGTGTTATTAATTCTGTTAATGCCAGAATGCTTTAATGCCTCTCCTTGTTACAGGGGTGTAGGTTGTAGCCGTGTTGGTCTAAGGACATAGGCAGACACGGTTCTTTGAGTGAATCTGATCTCTTTTCTTAGACTGACTTAAATAGTCAGAAAAACATTTTTAGCCACCTTTCAGGTTTAAAAACTCTTCATCAGGCTGAGGAAGCCTCTGCAGTTGGTGTACCTTTCCGCTATTTAACTGCTACATTACCCCCATCTCTTCCCTCCTTCCCCCCACAATCTCTCACCCACTAATTCCCCAATTTACATCCTCACTGACTGCCTGTCTTGCATGCAGACCAGCCTCTGGCTTCTTTATTATTCACTCCATTCAGGAAGAGCGCACACAAACTGCAGAGACTTCCTCAGCCTGACAAAGAGTTTTAAACCCAAAAGCTTGCTAAACATTTTTTTCCAACTATTTAAGTTGGTCTAATAAAAGATACCACATTCTCCCAAAGAACCTTGTCTGTTTAATGCCTCTCTGAATGTCAAGCCACTCCTGTCTAGCATGACTTGCCAGTGGGACTTTCTAAATGCCAGCCCATCTGGATCATGAAATCTTCACAGTTCAGATGTGTCTCAGTCTTCCAGCAGGGTCTAAGAACAGCAGATAGGGGGGAACTTGGCATGGTAGGGGCATGAGAAATTGTCTTGCCACATCTATGAGCTATTACAACCCTCCATTCGTCCTTCTGCTTATTGGGCAATTCTGCCTCTCTCCACAGGGTACACTTGCCTTTGGTCTTCATACAATCTTCTAGGGGTCACACTCTTTTTAGTACTAGGACCTACAACTCCATCTTTTACACAGGGAAGCCCCAAGACTCTGATGTTCCAAACCTGCACCGTTGCCCTGGCTTTACCATTAGTGTCTCAATGTGGCTCTTTCAACAAGTCTGAAAAAACCTCCTGCTCGCAAGTCTTTCTCTTTGGGAGCCCAACAGCCAGCCTACATTTGCTGCAACTCAAGACAGTCTTTTCAAAACAAGATGACATATATTAGGCAAGAGTGGCAAAGCTTCCACATGTGTCTATACTGCCTCTCTGGCCCAACCTGCACCAAGTTCCACCTCCCTCAATGCACTAGGTCTTAGTGTTTTTATCACAGTGTCCACAACTTCAGTTATTTGTTTCACGGTCTAGTCATGCTGTTTTCATATGTTCTGCATCTCTTAGCTGCTAGACATGAAATGAACAGTTCAGTTTTTACTCGTCATCATTCTTCAATGTTAATTCAGATCAATATAGACATGCCCACCACCTTTTCCCCTCTGCTCCAGAGTAGATATCGACTCCCTCAGCCCTAGTAAGTATCAGTACAAAAGGAAAAGGGCAAACCAGGTTATACATATTTTTCATAAATAAACAGAAATTCTTCACATTTTCAATGCTCCCAAAAGAGAGAACAATTTAACAGCCCTTCACTACTTCTCCAACAAATAATTTGATCTGGGACTTTGGAGATCACTCAGGAAATGTCCTCCAGCCTTTCAAATGCTTGCAGAAAACTATTCCAAAATGTTGTTGCTTTGAAGAGCATAAGTCATTAGTGACCAGAACATGATCTTCTGACAGCGGTTCTGTGACTACTGTCTTGGAAGAGGGAAGCTTTTAACTTAAGGAGTGGGGCGGGGGGAGGGGGGGTCTCATAATTCATTTTCAAAGTCATTGTTATCTGCTAGGTGAATTACTGCTGAAAAACCTCACAGGAGCAGAGGGAACCTGCCAGGGTATTTCATCTGGGCCACTGAGGTCAAATGTACCCTTTGTAGCTTAATGCCTTGGCTCTCCAGGTAACGGGTAAGGTAGCACACTGATAGGACTGAGTAGGGGGACCCCTACTGCTGCCCATGCTCTGCCTGTTCTGAGGATAACTTGGGCCTGTCACTCTCCAGCACTTTCAAATCAGTTCCTTTCTCTACTACCCAAAAGTCTAATAAGGTCAACAAATGACACAAAACCCAGCACCAGCTTCTGGTTGGTGTCCCCTCAGATGATTGAAAACATCATTGCTGTTGGCTTTAGGTGTGAGGCCTGCTGCACTTTCCCAAATTGAGTGATGCAAAAGGCTGAGGGTGTCTGTCAAGTGAATGACCCTGGGCCAGGAGGTCATCGGGATGCTGTTTTTCCTGATCTGTTCAGAGATATTCCAAGAAGGCATAAAATAAACCGGCGTTGGGTTAAAAATCAGGTCTGCAGAGCTGGTCAGAACATTTCCAGCCAACTTTCCCATCTCTTCCTAATGAGACAAAAAAGTCTGTGATGCATGAAACTATGGAATGGTGGCTTCTGTATCATTTAGGAGATGGGAAAATGCTGTTGAGTAGACCATGGGGAATAATCCTCTGCTGAGCATGGGGAAGGACTAAATGGAACCAAAGGGGATGAGGAGGGAGACATGGCTAAGCTAAGTCTTCCTCCTCCTCTAAGATGTCGGTGGCCTCAAAAGGAGTGGGACCTTCTGCTCTAGGGACTGACACCACTTCCCTTCTCAAGAATGGTATAGATGGTGGAGGGAAAAGCTAGTGAAGTGCACAGGGAAAAGTGGGAAAGTCCAACATGAGGAATGCCAAGGAAAAGAGAAGAGACCTGGGCACGACTAATTCTAGTATCGCAAGCCAGACTCCACTGCTCCCTGAAACTTCAGTTTTCTCCGAGGTGCAGTTCATTGCCCGCAATTAGAACAGACTTGATAATTCAAGTCTCCACTTTGCCGAGTTACTTTCCATCAAACAGCTTTGAAAAGCCAGTTGGAGCATCAAAGAGATCTTACCACCAAGCTTTGTTCTCTAATACCCTGCAGCTAATTATGTCAAAAGCATACTTCAGCTCAAGCTAAATAGTTCCACATTCTCCTCTTTGATTAGGGCCAGGGAAGCTGTATCAGTCAATCAATTGCTACTATGGAACACAAGGCAGTGTAAATGGCCCCAGCTTGTCATTCAAGATTTTCTCCTGCTAACACTCCTGTAGAAAGGCACATCACCTCAGCTATAACACATGCTCCTATTAGAACCTTAGGACACTTGCAAATGTGACGCCATTACCATGTACACATAAAGAAAATGTCACTTCGTGTGGCTTAATAGTGTCACACTATACACATGCAAGAGTGTTGGGGGGTTTTAATGAGTTTGCATAGTTGCAAACTAAACTGCATCCTAATGCAATTTAGTTTGCAACATTGCAAATTACAAATGATGCAGCTGTCAGCTTCCCCCCACTCCCCAGCTGTGGGTGAGGTGGGCGGGCTCCACAGAAAACAACAAACACACTCCTCACTGTTTCTGTTTCCAGCAGGCTCCTGTGGATGGCAGGACATGCAGGGGTGCCAGAAATGGGCTGGGTTGCCCCTGGGGTGGCACAGGGAGATGGCAGGAGGTTGGCTGTGTTTGCTGGTGGCAGTGGAGGCAGCAGGGACAGTGCATCAGATGCTGGAAGCCCGAGCAGGCTCAAGGAAGGGTTGGATCAGGTGCCTCCAAGCTGGCAGCACCTGGCCAGACAGCAGACGTCCTGGGCTTCCAGCACTCCATGCACCATCCCTGTCACCATCTCCAGCTGCCAACAAACCCAGCCCCAGGGACAAGCCACCCCATTCCTGGGCAGCCCCAGGTGTCCTGCTGCCTACAGGAGCCTGTTGAAGGCAGAAGCAGTGAGGGACCTGATCCTTTTTTTTTTTTTTTGGCACAGCCTCCCACGGCCAGGGGGCCAACTACCTGCTGGTTGAGTGGCCCCTGAGCTGCAGGGGACCCTGGTCCTTCCCTCTGTGGTGCCAGCGCCCTCTGGAACCACCTGGGTGGGCGGCTAGTGAGTCGGGTGCTGCCTCAGCTTGGGGTTGGAGAAGAGTTGGATTGGGCTGGGTGCTGCCTCCAAGTTGGGGCAGCACTTGGCCCCCAGCAGCCTGCCTGGGTGGCCCTGAGAAGTGCTGCTGCTGTGGAGGGAAGGACAAGGGCCCCCACAGCTCAGGGGCTGCTCAGTCCATCAGCAGCTCACTCCCACAAAGGATTGGGCCCCTTGACATAACATGATGGGAAAATTGTAATGGTGGGTTTCAATTAAAAAAACACTATTTCAGTTTAGGGTTCATAGAATAAAACTCTGAGGACTAAACCCCTGTCATGTGTACAAGCACTGTTAAGATGTTGTGGCTGAGTAATTTTTAGTGCTTTTCATTGCATCTAGCAAAGATGGAGCCACCCCTCTTCTGCCTTACAGACCCAAGTTGATGCATTCACTTCCCCTGATTTTAAACATAGCTGTAACAAGAATGTGAAGACAAAGGTGGAAGTAGGTTCAGGAGTAAATGATGATGTGTTCAGTGAGATCGGACTGGTCAAATGTAGTCTCTGCTCCAAGCAGTTTGCTGCTTAATTTGGGTGGTTAGAACACAAACGATTAGAGATGTGAGAGTGGTCAAGGCTAGTCCATACTAGAAGGCAAAGGAAATGGCCTTCAAGGAGGAGACCTAGGTAGTGGCTACAGAAGAAAGATAAAGCAAAGGAAAGGATGGAACCCAAAGCATTTTGAAGGGAGCTGGCCACACATTAGTTTATGCAAAGCCCCTTCCTTTTCTTGACTGTCGCATACTCTAGAAGTAACTTCCAAATGACTAACTTCATAGCAGACATATCCCGTGAGCTGCAATGATATCATTAGTTGCAGTGCTCCAAGTCTGCTAGACACTTTATTCATGATCCCTGTTCTGAAGAGATTACAATCCAGCTGTCTGCCATGCCCCAAGCCATGACTGCTTTATTTTTCTCCAGGCTGATCTTGCTTGTATCAAAGGTATTTTTCCATATTAAAGGAAAAAAATCTAGTCTCATTTAACAGCCAGTTGGAGCTAGAAATAAACAGCAAATGCTGGCCATGTCCCTAGCTATTTATCTGCTGAATGAGCCCTAGGGACTGACTAGCTTTTCATCAGATTTACTGGTATATGTGGGGCATGTGTTCTGGGGAAAGTGAAGGCCCTAAATCTTGACAAAACTCCCTGGAGTTAATCAATGCGATTCGAAGTGTTTAAGATCTGGAGCAAAGTCCATGAATCTTTCCTAAAAATTGGAGCTTTCCCAGAAGCCTCGGGAAGAGATCTGCATCCAGCCTAGGCTATAAAACAGATCCAAGTGACACTTCTAACAGCTGCAGACCATCATTTGTCCCCTTACTGCATCTTAAATTACAAGAGGGGGCCACTTGCAGAAGAAACTGCAGTTCCTTGGGTCGGCTCTAGGTTGTGTGTGGGCTTTTCAGGCACATTCCAGCACCTGAGAAATAAACTATAGGCTGGGTCAAGGGGAAAAAACAGGCAGCTGTTTCTTTTGTGCTGAAGGCAGAGTCTGACACGTTAATGGGGAAGTATTCAGTATCACATGGCAATGTCTGGGTGTCTAACAGCTAGGTCTGCTTTCTCTTCTATCACAGCTGGAAGTACCTCATGCTCCTATTCCAGCCTAGCCTTTGCTAGTAAGAAAGCAGGCTGTTTAGGAGGCTGCTGGGCTAGGTCAGGGCCTCCAGGCATGTGTATTTATTCTGGTTCAAAACAAACATAAAAAAGTACCTGTTTTGAGCCATGGGGCCATCTCATGACAACTGTAGGTGTGTTGAAGAAGTCAATATACAGTGGCAAACTGAGACTGGCATGGATTTCCTCCAATAGGTTAAGAACTGTGTCCTTACAATGGATCTGGGGATGGTACTTCGGAGTTTTCTTTTAGCAGCAATGGTGACGTAGGCTGAAATGTCCTCAACAGGAATCCTAAATCAACAAGCAAACAGTGCCGATTCTGGGAACAGTGTTCTGCAGTGATTAGCAGCTGGCCAGTGAGGACATCTGGACTGCATGAGCATATACACCATGTAGGGGCTGCTAGATTCTGGAGCGGTCTACATGTTTTACGTTTGGCAGCTGTCTTCTTCAAGTGTTCAGGAAAGGTCAAAGTTCAAGCTAGGGTCACATTGAGGTCTATCAGATGTGACTCATGTTGCAGATGCTGCTCCTTTAGATTTGCATTTAGTTAGTGGGCAGTGGAAGCATTGTGAAATTGGAACGTACTTGACCTTGGTTTGGTGTCAAGATGCCCCCTGTTGCAGAGTTCAACCAGCAGAGCTACATCAGCATTTAAGGTGGCATCCAGATCAGAGAACAACTACCTTGGGGACTCAGGCAGATGTCATCTGTGTAGGTACATTTTCATGGGAGAACAGTAGCTCCCATCACCACCTGGTACCTACCAGGGAAACTGATGATTCAGGCAGTGGAATAAATTCACTGAATCCCAGTCACACAGACCCTGCTAACCCCAATGAAGTGCCACATGATGGGCTTCAAGCTGTCAGGCTAGCCTTTAAATTCTGCAACCTAACACCAAGGGCTTGCTAATGGCCCAGGGCAGCTTAATCCGCTGAAATCACACCAGAAGAAAGTCATCTCTCTGGTATGCTTAGCCCAAGCTATTCAGGGGTTTTCAGAAGACAAAGCCAGAGAACACTGAACTCCGCCAGGAAACCACGAGGAGGTAGGTAATATGAGGCCTAGGACACTGGTGTCACGTGCTTTGAGACACACACCAAAGAAGGGAGTTGTCTGTCTTCAGGAAGCCTGGTTTGCGGAGAACAAAACCTGGGTTTTGGTCGCCAAAAGACAGGAAAAGGCCATTGTGGTCATTGCAGCCCCACAGTCAAACAGTACCTGGAGCCCCGGTTATATCCCCAACCTGCCAATTCTAACGACAAAGAGCAGACAGATAAGAAAGGTTTCCTCCAGCCAACCAGTACCACCACAGTCTTCATGAAGTCTTAATTAGATGCCTGGAGTGGCATTCAGCAGCTCTGGCTGGTTCAGAGACGCTGCGTCTAAAGTCAACTAGTGGTAGCTGAATTTTGGGTAATGTTGATGCCTGCCCATGTGAATACAGTGTAACATTCCTCAGCTCTAGATAGACAGATGCAGAGTAAAATGCCTGAATTTACAAGGTAGTCAGACACCATCCATTTCTGTATGCAGGATGTTCAGATCCTCTGTCCTCATCTCATTCTAATGCCTCATCTCAGCTTGTGTCTGCAAAGAGGCCTCAGGACTTGATGCAAAGGCTCCTTGCTCTGATTTGCCCTGAGTAACCAAGTTGCTTAACCGTCAGTTTTAGTGTCCTGATTTATATTTGCACAAGCCTTGCTACATGGTATTATATTGCTGCTATATGAGCTTATTGGCTCAAATGCCCTTTAAATCCACAGAGATCACAGCTGTTGTGTAGCTAAGAGAGCTTTTTTGGGATTTTTTTTTTAATTTCGAGTCTTGGGCTAAATCCACCAAATCAGTTGTGAATTCTGTTGACTGAGCAGAGCTCAGTCATTCAGGTCTCTGCGGCACTACTACTGGCAAGTACCCTATCTCCCAAACTCTTCAGCCTGGAGCTTCAGATAGTCCCAAATCCATGACAGGCATCCTACATGCAAACTCCAAGCCCAGAAGACCTGGAGTTCAGATACCCCTAATCTTGCTCGCCCTTAGCCAAAAGGCTGAAGAAGCAAGTTAGAAGGAAAGCCCTAGAGCAATCCCCCATCACCATAAATTGTGTAGCCAAGATCCTTCCATTGGGAGGCTTTAGTAGACTTTCACAGGGGGACCTGCCTGCTAGGCTTGTGCGAAGTGGCTAGTATTTGGTTCAGATTCGGCCGATTTGGGGGACAGTGATTCAATTTGGTG
>NW_017728916.1:1779605-1799505 GCF_001723895.1 Crocodylus porosus
GAATCTTCGAAGCTCTCCAAAACTTTTCTGAAGATTCGGAGAGCTTCAAATCGATTCAGGCCTTTTTATTGGTCCCCTGGCTCAATTCAGATTCAGAGATTCAGCCACCAAATTGGGCCAAATCTCCTCTAAATCAAATCAGCACCTGAAGCTTTGCACAGCCCAACTGCCTGCAGTGCAATGGACAGGTCTCCACCCTCAACTATATCAAATCATTCAAGGCCGAGAAAAACGGTGTCTCCATTGCCAGGCTGGTAAAACCATCTGGTCTGAAGCCATCATCCTGGTATCTCATGCTAAGAAAGCATTTGTGCAGTAGGATTTTAGAGTAACCTTCATACTTACCTCTGCAGGACACAGAGTCTCAATTCAGATTCTGCTCCCCTCACTGACATGGTGAAGCACTGAACAGAAGGCAAAGGCTCTTTGCATTACCTACAAGCATCATTACCTGCATAGACTATGCTGAGAGCTTGTCTTAGGCATTTTACTTCAAAGCTGCCAGATCAGATTTGCCATTGGCTAGCAGAGGCCCAAAGTCATTACCACTTGTTGCCTGCCTGCAATCTGCTGGTTGTGCTGTACCTGTCCTAAGGGGAAGAACATTTCTTCAGTGGCAAGGACTATCAGGCTGGCAACTTTCACCTTGTGCTGCTCTTTACTCACTTAAAAGACAAGTTAGCGACCCAATATTCCTGTAACCTCATGGCCGATGAAGCCCCACAGTTAACTTTCCAAGCTCATTTCAAATCTGATTGTGGTGTCTGGCTCCCCAGAGGCTGCAGTCCTGGAGGATCAGATGATCTTCTTGACTGTCTGTCTCACTTCAATGAAAAGATAAAAGGAAGGGCTGAGCTTTGAGATTCATGCCTACTTTCACAGACTTCTGGGGCTCACAAGAATGAGAAAAAGGATATGGCCTCAGATCTGATGTGGTAGCACATATTTGCTTCCAGGAAAACATACTTTTACTGATTATATACCACTTTGAGAGTCATCCTATCCCTATGGATACTATAGATAGATTAGAAAGACTACAGCTAGACTTTCTGTATAGCCTTGGGCAAATCACTTGGTCTTTCTGTGGTCTGCATCTACAACATGGGAATAATAGCACTCTTCTATCGTACCAGGAGGTTGCAAGGATAAATATTTAAAGGTTATCAAATGGTCAGCACTACTGGAATGGGGATAATTCAGTTACTTAAGACAGGGAGGCACATTGCAGATACAATTAATATTTAGGATGTATATTATCCCCAAAAGTCATCAGGCAATCTTAAAAGCTGTGGTTCCTTCACTCTATGTACAGTTAGATCTTGAAGAAATGCTCACTTTTAGTTGTGGTGCCATTCTTTTCACAAGCTGAGCACAATCCCTAGTTCATGGTATTGCACAGCATCTTTGCCAGTGATGTGACCCAAGCTACACTGTGTACGGGTCAGATTCAGCTGCCCTCACAATCTGTGCATGGCTGGGTAGCTGGCCACAAGAGTGTGTGTGTGTGTGTGTGTGTGCATGTGCGTGTGCGCGTACGCACGCGTACACGTGGTGGGGCAGGACAGGGAGAAAGGGAAGGGAGAACAAATTCCATTATTTGCTTTCAAAGGTAAAGACAGCTGATGGGGAAGATGAAGCATGAAGGCCTGAGGATCCCAGAATAAACACAGGTATAAAAACAGCTTAAAGCTGTAAAATGGGTTATTTAATAGCTTGCAGGAAAGTCTCTAAGGCAAGTCAAAGCAGGGACAAATAAAACTCCTATCTGCCAACAAACTAAAGCTGAATTACTGAAGCCTCAACCTAGGGCATGAATCAATAGTCCTGGAAGACCCAAGAACATACATTCAAGAAATGCATAGAGATAAATAATAAAAAGCGTTATTAACTATATATATATGAAACAGGGGTTAGTGCCTGCAATTGACTCAAGATACAAAACGGTATGCGCTAGAAGGCTGCCCAAGGCCAAATCAACTTCTGCTGGCTGCCTTTCATTCCCTGAATCACTTGTCTTTTTGCCTGGTCAAGGCATTGAATCAAATCAGAGTTGAACTGGGTGGAAATGCACCGTTCTGTTTCTAGAGGTTGCTGAGCCTTAATTTTCTTCATTAGAAGGGCTTTATCTTGTTTGTTAAAAAATACTTTGGGTTGGCAGATAATAGCTGATAAGAAATGTTTATAGAAAAATTAAATAAATAAAAATGACATTGTGTCAAAATAGTGCATGTTTGCACCATATACTGTAAAATTTTATGGACAGCTGGAAGCCATGCCTTGAAATGGGTCCTTGGCCAAGCCTGCTTACGTTATTTAAGCTCATCATCATTTTGATATATGAGGGACAGCAAAAAAGATAGGATTTGGTTCTGGATGCTGGGGAAGGATCGTGGCTGCTTTTTGGGAGGCACGGCACAGAGAGGCGTTAAAAACCACCCTGGTGGCCCTGCAATTCTGGGCTGGCTGGAGATGAACCATCTCTATTTGCATTCTGGGGCTGTCTACAATGGAAAGTTTCACCAGAACGTGCCTCAAGTTACAGCACATCAACAGCTGTTGATGTTACTATGTCACTGGGTCCACTCTGGCATTATGCCAGTGGCTGCATGCCTATTGCAAGTTCATAATCTTCAGGGAGGTGGTTTTATTCACATGACAAAAAGGCTGGGTGTTGCCGGCTTCCCTCAGTGACGCGTGTGGACACATGCAAACCAGAGCCCACAAAAGGCAACTTCTGTTGACAAAAGTGCCAGTGTAGACTAAGCCTTTGTTACAGGCATAAGCAGTTCTGAGAAGAGGGCAAGGAGCCCGACGTAAGGCAAGGGTTGCTTGGGGCTTTCGCCAAGAGATGTATCAACCATCATCCCTTTCACTACATCCCTCATATGAGGAACTTGCTGTGGTTCTGAGCAGGTCCAACAATAGCTTGTGCTGTGTTACAATCTGTGATAGGAAACCGGAAAGGCTTTCAAAGACATGACCTCCTGTCTACACAGAGTCATCACAACTTGGGGTTTAGCTGAACTACTAGTTTTGAGGCCTGTTCCTGAGATTGCAGTAATTAGAGCCCTAGCGTGAGCTCTGTACAAGTGCTAAATGAAACTACACACCAATTACAAATTAACCACTCCATTCTAGGGGTAAGACAACCCCTTAGGAGGTTCTAACAAGCGTAAAGGAACCTGCCAGACTGCTGGCCTCTCTGCCACTCTTGTTTAGGGTGGTTCAGAAAGCTAGGGGAAGGGTTAATTGAAGTAGTAATGAGTGGCAGATAAAGCAAGCTCAATCATCTCTATAGACTCATTTCATCTCCAGCCCCATCATGGAAGTGTAACTTGAAAACAACTGGGTAATGCTATTAGAAACAAAAGAGGCTGAGCTAGCAGTGAAGCCACTTTGTCCCTGCTGCCTGCACATTCAGGACTACTGTTGTGCTGGGCGGGGTTTGGCACTCAACTTTTGCAGCAAGTCATTTTTCCATACCTGAGAACTGGGTGGTGCTTGTGATTAGTCAGTCTTTATAAAGCTTTTTTTTTTCTCCTTTGTGTTTCACTGAGTTACTTCAGATCTCCCCTTGGACCTTCCCAGCTCCTACCATGGCCTCACCAAGACTGACAAGGAGCAGTTTTCAGAGTGACCTGCACAATCCATGGCAGGAAATCTCAAGTCCATTGACTTCAGGCATTCCCAAGAAAAAGCAGGGCATGAGGTGTTCATATGCCATCAGCAGTACTCCAGAGCAGTGGTTCTCAAACTTGAAAATTGCTGAGGGTCTTGGCAGACCACTTAATAAACCTTTTTTAGTTCTATAAATCAATGCACACAACTTATATTTTAATATCAGTAGTCTTACCTTACAAGTACAGATAGTCTCGATTGTTCCGCAGCCTTTCTGCGGATCACCTGAATGGAGCGTGTGGACCAGTGGTGGTCCACAGACCACAGTTTGAGAACCTCTGCTCTAAGTTTCCTCTTCTTCTGAAGGAAATATAGCACCCGCTCAGAGGAATACAGTTGTTAGCCCTCATTCAGGGGAAGCAGTTGCTATGTCAAGGAACAGCAATACTTTATAAAGCTTAAAATGTGAAGTGTCCTGATCTGCCAATTATTAAGTAAAACATCCTTTTCAAGATTTGCTCTGTCAATGGGGATAGAGAGAAGTGCCACCCAAGAGTAGACACAAGTTAGTTGTGTTAGTCTGAAACCAAGCAGAAGGCAGGGTAAATTTGCAGCTTATGGACTAAATTAGATCTATGTCGCAATGGGGATTTTCACTTTGTTTAGGCCAAGACTTGACTCCCAAAACACATCTGAGCCTTTAGCTACTGAAGTACCTTCTGTCTAAATAATCTATGCATTCATTTAAATAAAAAAAGAAACAGGAGACTCCTGTTAGCAGATGTAACCCACAACTGTTTTTGCAAAGCTTTGCGTGTTGCATTTCATTTCCAACACGCATGTCTAACCTGCATTTATTCATGGCTGGTTTATACCCCTTTGTCCTTGTATTAACATTGTCCCTTGCCTTCAGTAGTTCTTTACTTTCCCTGGTTTGTACCTTCCACCAATGTATTTTACAAACAGTGGGTGCGTCTACACATGCATTAACGCTATTTAGTTAATGCACATTAAATCTAGTACCTCTGGGCACCTCTACATGAGCGTGAGGCTGTTCCAATGTGCTGGAATTCCAGCACATTGGACCAGACTCAGTTAATTCAGTCTGCTGGAGTGTGGCAATTACTGTGCTCCAGCAACCTCCTGCATTTCATGTATCAGTGTCCCCATGCTTAAAAATGGTGGTGGGGGCACTTGGTCTAAAGCTCATCAAATGAGCTTTAGTTCAAGTGGCCCCACCACCATTTTTAAGTGTGGGGATGCTAATACATGAGATGTGGTGGCCCTTTAATTACAGCAGCTCTCGGAGCCACTCTAATTAAAGCAATGCTACCACCACCACTGGAGCATGTGTAAAAGTGTTCTCCATTGTGAGATACTAGGAAAATGCACATTAGCCTGTCTTAATACACTAAAGAGCACAGTTTTTAAGTGACGCTTAATGAACATTAGCCTATTTTAATGTGGATTCACTAAAAGCATAGGGTGTTTATAGATGTACTTGGGGGTAGGGGGGGAAGTGTTTTAATTAGAGCGGCTCTGAGAGCTGCTATTATTAAAGTACCTGGAGCGTCAGGTGTATCAGCATCCCCATGCTGAAAAATGGTGGTGGGGGTGCTTTAACTAAGGTTTGTTGAATGAGCTTTAATTAAAGCACCCCACCACCAGTTTTCACCGCAGGAATGCTGATGCACATGATGCTGGAGTTTGCTGGAGCACAGTAATTACCATGCTCCAGAACACTTGTTTAACTGAGTCTGCTCAGATGTGCTGTAATTACAGTGTGTCAGAGCAGCCTCACTACATGTGCATAGGTGCCCATAGTTTTTTAGTGATGCTTTAATGCACATTAAAATAGCCTAATGTGTATTAAAGTACACATATAGATGTGCCCACTAGGTAAGCAGTATCCCCTGAGCCTTCAGTTTGTTAAAATAAACCAATTAAACTTTCCTAGCCCTCTCCTGTAAAATGGGCTCTCCATTTTCCATTTTAATATACCTTCTCTGCACTTGTTCAAGATGGAGAGCTGAACAAACAGCTGGGGAACTCCTCATAAGGTAGCAGATGTCTGGAACCAGTGGGAAAAGGAGGAGGTATTGCCCTACCTGTACTTTGGATCATGTTTTCATTAACTTTTTAACCCAGAAAGCAGATCTCCCCTTCACCTCCCTGTGCTTACTGTTGTAAAGGCTGGAATATCATATACTATTATGATATACTGGCCAGGACAGGTGACAGTGTCCCCAGGCTCTATTACCCCTCACTCTGACCCAAAGAGTATTGCACTGAACAGAACTTTGATTTTCTGGCCTGTGATTACTCAGGCACAAGTCCCAGCAAAGCCAGGCGAGGTTTGTCCAAGTAAGGACTTTCAGGTCTCAGCCATAGTGCTGGTAGGTAGCATTCTGGACTCCCTGCAAGCATCATTTCTTTAGGAGAGCAGGAGTTTAAACTGGTATTGAGACTACAGACTGTACTTGTAATGAAAGAGGAATTTCTACTGTAACCAGCCTTTCCTCATCCCATCATCCAAGGGAAGCCTCCAGCCCAGCTTGATCTCTTTATTTTCACAAGCAGGAAACCCGTTTTTCCCCCTCTCCATTAAGGCCAGCGGAGAAAACAGAGCTACCGTGTCTCAAGGGGTGCCCACTGCACAAACGAGTTGCTTTGAAGCCAATACCACTTTTACATCATGTGGACTCTTTGTGCCGGTTTCAGCATTTCAAAGCAACTGCAAACAAGACATAACTAAACAAGTGCAGAGAAAGTACAAGTGGATGATTAAAGAGGCAAGGAGAACTAGCCCAGGGAGTGATAGAAAAAACTGCAACTGCCTCAGCCCTTAATAGATATAATACTTTCTCATTAACATTTAAGGCAAAGGCTGGATTTAGAGGAGAATGCATCCAAAGATACAAGGGAGAGTGAGAAGATTCAAAAGAGAAGCCATGAAAACAGTTCTTAACTCTTGACCCTCAACCCTCTTTCAACCCCATTACTTGAGGCATTCCAGCCAGCACAGCATATATCAGCCTGTGTTTGTCTTGGATTAAAGATTAGTCCAAGACAAAATCTGAACCCTGGACCACAGCAAACTATTTCGGCTTTGTGCCTCAGGCCCATTTTGAGTCACCCTGCCAGGCTACTGGAATCGCTTAAGTTGGTTTATGAACTAGTAGCATTAATGGAAATTTTCTAAATTCCTAGTGACTTCAGAGGAATTGGATCAGGACCTTATTTGCTCAGTTCCTGTTCTCAGATGCAGCAATATAAATAGTAAAGAAAACAGTTTATTAAAGTAGGGTTTTTCCCAAGAGTGTAGATCCACTCACCTTCCCAGGCAACACTGAACTCTGCAGTTGGCCTTTTCTGTGATCAGTTTTTGTGCTCCAAATCAGGGCACCCTAACTAGGATTTAGAGGGAACTTTTCTTATGCATGAGGGAAATGCTGAGTTAAGATATTGTAAAAGAATGGGGAAGGATAGGGAGGAGATGAAAGAATAAATGAATGGAAGAAGAAGGCAAAGCCATCTGTAATGAATAGGATAAGGGGCGTATGAGTAAATCAATTTCTTTTTGACTATTTCTTCTGGTTCCCATGCTTGTGTCTTGGTAGCTTGATTGTTATGTGAACCTGGCATTATAGCAAAGGATTGTGCTTTGTCAAGTTCAATGTGAATTCAGATTGGAAACTGCTGAATTCCACTTGAGAATCAGATTGTACATGTGATAGTTGTCACAATGCACATGTGCAAAAATGTAATTTGTATGTCTTAACAGTGTCACACACTACACGTGTACCAGTTTTAGGGGTTTAAATGACTTTCCATCATTGCAAACTAAACTTCATATGGATGTAGTTCACTTTACAATGTTGCAAAGTGCAACAATACAGCTGTCAGCTTGTCCCCCTGGCCATGAGAGAAGTAGGCAGGCTCCACAGAAAAAAAAAGATCGGGCCCCTCACAGCTGCAGCCTTCAGCAGGTGCCTGGCTGCCACAAGCCTGCCAGGGGAGCACCTGGAAGGCTTCTGGCAGGTGAGCTCAGGGAAGAGTTGGATTAGGCTAGGCGCTGCCTGTGACTGAAGGGGCACCCACCTGCTAGCAGCCTACCCGGGTGGCCCCAGGGGGGTACCGCAGCTGTGTAGGGAAGGACTGGTTTCCCCTGGAGTTCAGAGGCCACTCTGCCCAATAGCAGCTTCCCCTCTGGCTGCAGGCAGGCTCCAGCTCTGACAAAAAGAAAAAGAAGAAAGGATTGAGCCCTTTGCTGTAATGTGACAGAAAAATTGAAATGATGGGTTTCAATTAAAAACACACCATTTCAATTTAGGGGACATAAAATAAAACTTTTGGGATTAAACCCCCGTCATGCGTACAAGTGCCCCCAGACACTAACCACACTCACTTCAGAGCTGCCAGAACCCCAGCGTAAATTCAGCCCTGCCTTTGACAGGACCTTTTGTGGCAGCCATGCAGCAAAGCCAAGTTACAGGCTTACTTTTATTTCCTCATTCCCTGAGTCAAAATGAGTGGGTGAAGAACAAATTCAGCCATAAGCACTTGTTAAACAGAGCAGTGCATTATAAAGGCATAAATATTGGGCTGGGAGACAGACACACCTGAGTTCCAGTTCTGGCCCTGACTCACTGGGTGGTCTTGAGGAAATCACTTGAATTTCTCACACTTCAGTTTGCACACCTGTAAAATAGAGACACTACTGCATAGTTCTCAGGCAGCTTATTTGGTGGGTGAGCCTATGTTGGTGGATAAGCCTATGCTATAAAGCACAGCATATTATCCTTTCAGCCAGAGATTCTCCAGAACAGCTTCTCATTCTGGGGGACTTTCCAGAAACAGATATATGGCACTTGGAAGATCCCTGTCTCTGCTGCTAGAAAGTCTGTCCCTACAGAGCCAGAGCCAGAGCCAGAGCCAGAGCCAGAGCCAGAGCCAGAGCCAGAGCAGTCTCTGTGTTACAGTAAACTGACTTTATGATTAGTTCTTATCTCTTCTCTCCTGTCCTGCAGAATCCTCTCTCTTTTGTGGCCTCACAGAACCACCCCCTATAGAAAGCACATATCCTTACACACCAGTGCAGAACCAGCAGCTTAGAGCTAGGCTCAGAATATACACAACCTGGCACACAACCCTTTGGGAGTGATGTCTCCTCTTCAGCACATACTTTGGTCCTTGTTTGGATAGCCCTTTTGGGTATACATATCTGTCCAGCACAGTCAAAGTCAGTACCACATGCTCTGCACACGATATATATAGTTGCTTTCATCCTGGTTGATATATATGTGTGTGTGTGTATATATATATATATATATATATATGCTACTAACAGTGTTAAACCTTGCAACTCTCAAAGGATTTTGCTTTTGCAGCCTTTTGCCCTACCTCAACAGTGAAAACAAATAGAAATTTGATTTGAGGCAGGAAGTTTTCTCCTCTCACTGTTGGGTGTTTTCTCTTCATCTCACATCTCACAGCTGCTAGGGAAAGAGAAAACTTTGCCTTGTCCCTGCCAAACAGTAAAGCACGATCTATCAGATTAATACCCAAACACTGATTAACACTCAAACACTGATTTCTGGCTTTGAACCTTATCCCTTTCCAGAACAGAACTGCACGTGTCCCTTCATCATCTGCTCCTTATCCAACCTGACGCAAATCTTGCCCGTGTATTAAGTCCTGTGAAGAGTGCGCTTCTCTATCTGCTCTCACCGAAATGTCACGTTCATTCTCTGCTCCATTTGGACAAGTGACAAAAGTGCAACTTGCAGTTGTTTCCTCTCCTCTCAGTCTCCAGGTAACACAGGAGCCCAGAATAGATTACAGGAAGGACAGGAGCACTCAAAGATAAAGACATGCTGCTAGATTTGGTAAAGATGTAAAGAGACACAAACACTGGTGCAGATTTTCAGACATTACCATTCCACTCTCTATCCCAGCTAACAAGTGCCAAACCGATCCTAAAGCCATTTTTACAACATCTTAACACAGAACATGTAGCTATTTGCTTCACTTTGGATAAAGTGAGCTGCAAACACAGTCACTTACTTGTAACAGCTTGGAAAAGCGAAGGCAGAATAATCAGGAACAGCTTCATGCCACTAGCTCCTGTAACCGTGATCCCAGCCTAGAAGTGATCTAGGAGTTGTCAGCGCTACTGAGGAGCAAGGGGAAGGTGAGGCAGGAAGGGGATTCTGGAGATGGCGTGGATGTCCTTTAATTATTCTTTTTGAGACCTGCGGTGTCCCCCGCGAGCACTGCCCACACCGACACGAGAGATGCTGCAGGTTCCTCTGTCTGAAGCATTCTTAGGCTCTGTAAAGTCACGTGCCATGTTCCATCCTGCACTCCAGAGAGAGCCGTCCCAAGGCCAATCAGAGCAGACCGGCAGCTCCTGGCATCCTTACGCTGAAATCCTGGGGAATGAAAGAAAGAGAGAAAAAAAAAGTAAAGATTTAAGGAGTTAAGACTATTTCCCCCCTTGACTCACTTGCCTGTCACATGAACCAGGGAGAATCGAGTTCAAGAGGGCAGAAGGCTGAATGGTGGAATTGTTTATATGTCCTCATCCCCGCTGAGGTTGATTTTGAAGGCAGGCAGCCCTGTTAGTCCTTGCCGTCTCTGTCTGTTGTTGTAGGTGGTTGCATGGTTGAGGGGAGCTGGGTGGAGTCGTTCCCCTCTACACTGCCCAGGTCCTAAGGAGGAGATGGGAAGAGGAGGTGGGGATTTTTTTCATTGGGTCAGATAAGCCCTGGCCAGAGGGCCCTCTGCTGGAGACACAGCTTAATGATCACTACAGCAACTTGGCAATCTTTCCTGTCTTCGCACAACAATGTTGCCCTGCTTCAAGTCCAGTCATGTAATTAACTCCATCTCCAGCATGGACACAGTTAAATTAGTGCAGCATAAGAGGGCGTATTTCAGTAAGCTATCACCATACTTGAAGAGAAATAAGCTACAGTGGTCTAAATCACCTTTATGCACCTACGCAAGGATTGTGCCAATAATTAGGTCCATTAAAAAAAAATCACACTTTAATCAACTTAGTGAATCTGTGAGTTGATCAGACCCGAGGACTGGATTCTGGCCAGCGCTCATAAAAGCCTGCCTGGTTTTTCACTCACAAAAATTTAAATGTACAAATGTCTGCAAATGGCTTCAGGGGTAAAGGTTTTAGCTGTGTTGGTCTAAGGGAAGGGCAGACAAGTTGTTTTGTGTAAATCTTATAGTTTTTTATTATACCAGCTCAAAAGGGCTTAGCATGCTTGTTTAGCAAGTCAGCCAAGCCTCACACTGGCAGCCAGGAAGCGCTAGGTCCTATTCCTGCCCCTGCCACTGGTCTCAGTCATGGTTTTCACTTAGCAGTTTATAAACATTCCTCATTTATGACTCCGGAGACCTCTGTAAGCTGGGTTTGTATGGATAATGACAGAAGGAAGCATGACTAGATTAAGTGACTTGTCTAAGCTCACCCAGTAATCCAGAAGCAGGTTGTCTTGCTAAGTGAGAGAATTGGCAACCAAATAGAGGAACTCTCCAGTTTTGCTCAGCTAACAGGCAGGTGTAAAGTGTAGGAGGGCTGCCCAGACCTGGAGGCACAGAACCTCCTGCCAAAAAATGTAGTAGTGAGTTTTCCACTCAGTCAGGGCAGCACAGAAAGGAACGTATACCTGCTGTCTTCCATCTCATGGGCAGTCTGTCACATAGCCAAGGGAGACCTCTGCTTGTGATATCACCTTGAATCGTGACTGGTGAGCCTGAACTGGAACCCCCGGTCCAGACACTGTGAACCTCAGAGGACGTTTGCATTCAGAGCTGGATGAGTTTGGGACAAGACTTGGTTGGGTCCGTGCAGTAAATGGACCCACACCTGAGCTCCACACCTTGCAACGTGCTTTGGGGTTGTTATTTTGCTGGAGGAAAGCAACAGGGTCAGTGGGAGAACACTGACTTTGGCCCAGCACGTAGAAGCAGCTCAGCAGAGAGCAGAACAGAGTCATGTTCCTAAGGTTTGGACTTTAGATATAGAGAACATAAAGAAGCTCATCTCCTGGACACATGTGCCCAGGGATCTGAGACAGCAGCAAGGAGCTTTTGGGAGGGGAAGCAGGTGAGGGGACACAGTAACATGTAAAGCCTGGAGTGAGGTGGAATCGAAGGGACGACATCTCAACACAGCCCTGGGTTTCTTTCCTGCTTGTTTCATCGCCCAGTATAGATCACATTACATCCAATGGTCTGAGCTATTGCTGATGGGTACAGGTCCATGTCGGGGACAGCCGGGGGCGGAAAGCACTGGGAAGGATCATGCCTCTGCTGCCCTCTATGTAGTGCACACACCATTTTCCAATGTACATGATGAGGGATCCTGGTTTTCTTTGATAAAACAAAATCCCCAATTTTTGGATTAAAAAAGTAACCCAAAATCCACATTTTTCCATGATTAAAATGAAATGCTACTATTTATATATTTATATATTAGTGGTATTTCAGTTGAATCATGAAAAAAGAGAATTTTGGGTTACTTTTTAACATCTGAAAATTGGGGATTTTTTTTTATCAGAGAAAACCAGGATCCCCATTCATGACCAATGGTGGGTAGCAGCAGGAAAGGAAAATGTGCAAGGTTTTTAGCAGCCCTGCAGCATGCACTAACCAAAAGGCCAGCTACTTACTTCCTTTGTAAAAGTTGCTAGATAGAAACCTAGACTTGGATGGTGTGTGCTTAGCACCCAGATTTTAGCACCCAGCACCATGAGCAGATTTCTGAAATTCGTGTTGGTATGATTGTTCAAGCTCTTTAGCTTTAAGAGGTGCTGCTCCGAGTGATCAGCTGTGGTCAGCATCTTTATTGAAGCATCCGCACATGGCAAAGCTTCTAACAAGGTGACCAATTTAAATGTCAAAGAAATCAGCCAGCCATCACTCAGATGGGGCTTCAGCTTTCTGGGTACTGTCTACAGTGGCCATAAAAACTTGTAACCATTTCTTTTCCACTCTTATGGGACAGATACACCCAGCTGCAGCAGCTTCTGAATGTTGAGGGGGGGAAATATCTTTCTGGGCTAAGAAGAGTCTTCTGGTTCAATGCTTATCTACCAACAGCCAAGGTACAGTACTTGCTTGTTTACAGTTTAACCATAAGTGCCCTGTAATATGTTGTCTTTTTCCAACCTCTTCTAGTCTAAGTTCCCAAAGCTTTTTCTAAACAATACTATAACTCATGCCATTCAGTAAGAAGCAGGAAAAGTGCAGTAGAAGCTTTGCAAATGGTTGAGCTGATGGTAAGGAACATGGCAAAGGTTGGAGAGCAAATTCTTCACAGTGCGGGGCTAAAATCCAGAAGCTCTGACCTCACAAATTTCTGCTCTAAGCCCATAAATCATACTTACTGCAGGGAAAAGGCTCCTCCAAGTCTCTTTTCCAAATGCCTCTTGTGATATCAGAATGCTAAATTCTAGAGATCAAACACCCAAGAGTTATTAATTAAAAGAAGCAAATATGTCTGTACACCGTAAACACCAGAACCAGCACAATGGGTTGAAGTTCATCTCAGCAGTGCATGGAATTAGCTTATACGAGGGATATCAAATTTATCAGGCCCTATGGTCTGGACAAGTGATACAGGGTTGGTCCGTGGATGTAGCATGTGCCCTAGACTGGCCCCACATGCTTAGTGCAGTGCATGGGCTGGGCCAGGGCATGCTACATACAGTGTGTGGGTCCAGTCTGAGACCAATGGGAAGCACCATGGGTCGGATGACAGGACTTGACCCACAGGGTATATTTTTGACACCCCAGCTTCCATGCCCGTGACTATTTTATATGGGCATTCCTAATTAATTTCAGTGCCTATTTTAAACCAGATTGGATTTCTTTCTATACTAGCTTATAGGCGGCACTGCAGAGAAAATCCCTGTTATTTTCACCACCTTGTGCCCAAGGGCACCAAGCACAACTGACTATGATGAGAGCTGCAGAGGCTGTAAAACAAGACACTATGTATGCACAAACTGCTGCACCAAACACAGGACTGTGCAACTTCAGGGGAGGCACCCATGTGCTGATGCTGTCCTTTGGGGAACTGGGAGCTGGTTAGAAAAAACAGTTGGTGGCGCTCCCCCATACAATAAGCTGCCACCCCAGATGAGACACTAGGGTGGAGAGTGGGGGCATTTGGAGTATGAAAGAGCATGCTTGTTGGGCTGTTTATGCTCATATCTTTCTTGCTGGGGATCTAATATACCTAAAGGCTCTATTTGAGTTCTTGGGCTCTCTCTCTTCAAAACCATCAGGACACTGCTCACCTGCAAAACCCAAATGCGATGTTGCTCACAGTGAATTGTGCAGGCTTTTTATCCTCTCTCATGATCAGTAAAAGAACAGCAAGGTACATGTTGAAAATGATCATCCCAGGCCATTGGAATTACTCACCCATGGAGGTGAATGGGGTTCTGACTCCAGGCTCAGCTCTGTGTCAATAATTCCTTCGAACTATGAAACACTCAATAACACCTAAAACAGTGATTCCCAACCAGGGTGCCGCAGCAACTGAGGGTGCCTTCAGATCGTTTCATGGACACCATGGGGTGCCACACTAGGTTAGCAATGTTGGGTGTGCAAACACGATTCACAAAATAAACCCAGAGGGCGCATCCCAATGAGCATGCATGTGCAGGGGCACACATTTCCTGTGGGACAAATAGCAGCAGTACATATTTGTGTTGCTTCTATATGTCCCTAGGCATGCCCCTGCACACACACTCCAGAGCATGGCAGAGTGACCCGGGTGAGCTAGAGGAGTCTGAGGTCTACACTTGTGCTGGCCCTAGCAACCTTACTGGAGTCCTGGGGGCTCCCAGGGCACCAGTGGTGCTTACCTGGCTGCCTGGAGCCTGGCTAGCAGTCAGAGCATGACTGGTTGGCCAAGCTCCCTTTCTAGCAGCCTGTATGCCATGCTGTTTTTTCAGAAGCAGTTTTTGTGACACTGGGATCTCCTGGTGTCCAAGAACTCACTGTGCTGCAAATTAGCAATATGCCAAATGGGTGTATGTGCACTGTGTGTGGTTTGTGGCACCTCAGACTGCTTTGATGCACCACAAACCACATATGTGCACTCATTTGGATGTGCCCAGACATTTTAAATGGGAATCTGTACTGTCAAGAACATTCTGACTTCCAGTTGTCTTTCCGAGTTCTTTGCAGTGGAAGAACTGCTCTATTATTTTTCTGTAGTCTAATCATGAGTGAAAACAAAACACTGGCTGTGAAAAAGGCTTACCTTGTGAAGCTGGGAGGCGGCGAAAGTGAAACCGTGGTGGGCGGAGCCACTTTGGATACACTTCAAAGAGAAAAAAAGCAGACAAGCTGGAGGGATCCAGGAATGGCTCCTGCATTGGCTTGGATGTGCTTTATACAGGCATGCCAGGGCCGACTGGCTGGCTGGATGCCTGGAGCCAGGCTAAAAAGCCTGGTGGAACACCACCCTGGGGGACCAGAGGTGGAGTCCCCAGTGCAGCAGGGAGGGCAAGAGCCCACGAAAAACCCACAAGGGAGGCCTTGGTGGGCACCCCAGGAGGGGGTCACCTCAGGACTGTATAGGCAGCCTAGATTGGAGTCGCTATCCACAGAGCCACTGTGGACAGCCACGACCTTCAGGAAAGACTGGAGCCTGGTGGGACCCAGCGGCATGGCAGGTCAACCGCAGCTGTCAGACAATCAAATACAACCCCAGAAGAGGGACAAGGTACCAAGCACGGATGCTATATAGATGAAGAAAGAGGGCCACCAGAGTTGCCCATGAGGAGGGGGGGTGTCGCTACGGCCATCAGACCCGGTGGACTCGAGCATGGCAAGAACCCGGAACATCATCCTTGATTACGAATGGTTCCATTACAGTTGGCGGTAGGCAGGGTGTAGGGGAGGCGGAGCCCCACGAAAAAGCTGCAAAGGAATACACCTGGGGGGGGAAGCATGAGGGGAAGCGGGACCAGAACATGGTCCTCCCAACTGAAATAAAATGATCATCAAAGATGTGGCAGGCAAGGCTCCTGGTGCATCATCCTAAAGTTGCCCAGCGACTGGCCCATTTGTCCCGAAGAAGCCACAGCCAGGCTCGAGTGGACGTTGCATGCACAACGTCTGGTAGAGAGACACGGGAGTTTACGCTGGCATTTTCCAAGGTGAGTCTGAAGTCTAAAAATGAATGCCTTGTGTCTAAAAAGGTTGAGAACTGATGATTTAGAGAGTTAGGAGGATGTTCCAAGAAAGATGAGATGTGGCAAACAGGACAGTAACTTTAGACGTGTGCTAGTCTAGTGCAGACAGCTAGCCCTGTCTAGTAGGGCTGTGTGAAATGCCTGTGTTTTGTTTTGGTTTTGGATTCGTTGTTTCGGAGGGACAGTGTTTCACTTTCGCATTTCGGAGGGCTGTCTGAAACGTCTGTGCTTTGTTTTGATTCGGAATTGGCATTACAGAGAGACGGTGATTTGTTTCAGTGTTTTGAATCACTGTCTTGTTTCACTTTGGCCTAAACTGTTTTGGAGCTGTTTCAGAAATTCGACGGTGTTTTGGCCATAGGCTATAACGGGCAATCACAAAACTGCCTATAACTTTGCCATTTCTTGCCTGATTCAGATGAAACATGCAGGAATGCTAGCCCCTTCTGAGGCCATAACACCTGCCAAGTTTCAAGGAGATAGGTGCAGGGGGTTCTAAGAAACTGTACCTCAAACTATTCAAAGCAAAACTTGTGATGTATGAGTGTAAAGGTAGAGTGGGATGAAAACTACAGGGACTGTAGCCTCAGCTGAGGCTATGAAGTCTGCCAGGTTTCAAGGAGATAGGTGCATGGGGTTTCTGGGAAACTACCTCAGGCTGCCAACAAGCAAAACTCATGACATGTGTGACTGCGTGTGTGTGTTATGGTGTGCCCTCAGTGGTGCTGGGGCCTCTACATGACACAGTAGTGTGCCCCAGTGAGGACTCCTCCTCTCCTACTGCCTCATCCTGGTCCACCACTATAAATAACAACAGGTAATAACTTAGTAAGAAGCACAATAGCACCAGCAGCATCTCAGGCAGCCAAACTGTGACAGAGCCTTTCTTTCCTCTCCTGCAGGAGCTTCACACCACTTTTCACAGACAGGCGTATGACCTTCACTTCATCAACCTCCTAGATGCAGAAACTCATGGACTTAATATAGATATTGGATTTATGACACACTACAACCTGCCTGACATCTGACTCCCCAGGTATCTCTCCACTTTTATCTGTTACATCCCCTTCCCCCCTACCCCAGCCTGTCTCTCACACCCTGATGCCTCCATTTCCATTTTCACTGACTAGCTTTTTTGCCTGCATTGCATGCCAGCCTCTGGCTTCTTTACTATTCCTTCCATCCAGGAACAGCACACACACCAACTGCAGGTGCTTCCTCAGCCTGATGAAGTGTTTTAAACCCGAAAGCCCATGCCTCACAGATGGCATTCCAGGCACCTAAGCTGCCTCGGTGTTACCTGCCCAAGACTGAGGTCTGGTGCATCTGGACCCCACCATGAAAGCCAAGCTCTTGGCCCACATTGGCAGTGGCTGGCATGGAAGAGACTGGCTGGTGATGGTGCTGGAAGTGCTGGCACGGGAAAGTGGATCCCCCTCTTCCACATCCCCGCACCTCTGCCCTTCTGCCTCCCTGATTCTGTTCACTAGCACCTCTGTCCAGTGATTGAGGGTCCTGGTGCTGCCAATGCACATGCTCCCCTTCACCTTTGGGTTGCACATGTCCACCAGCATGTGGACCGTACTGTACTGCAATGGATCTAGCCATTTCCTGATGCCCTTCTTCAGCCGCTTCACCAGTGCCTATACCTCTGGTGAAAGTGGCTTGCCCCAGCCAGGAACATTGATACCCTAGAGCTTCTTCATTTGGTTCTCAAGCTCCTTGACTATGGGGATCACCTGGCTAAGGCAGGCATCACCGGTGTTGAGGGTCTCGGTGGCCTCAAGGAATGGCTTAAGGACCAGCAAGATCTGGGAGATGGTATTCCAGTCATCTCTGTTAAGGGGGTCACCAATCCCAATCTCCCCAAGGAAGTCCATCTCATGGATGGACTTCTGTTGCTCTACCAGCCTCTTCAGCATCAAGTATGTGGAGTTCCACCAATTATCCACATCCTGGATGATTTTGTGCTGTGGGACGCTCAGCTCTGCTTGTTTGTCCTGCAGCATCTTGCCCCGCCACTTGTTACTTTGGTGGAAGTAGCCTGCCACCTTCCTGCATTTTGAAATGAGCTGGCTGGTGGTGTTGGCACCATCACCAGCAGTCCTGTCCCACTCCAAAGTGTCCTTGACTATGAGATAGAACTTGTGTGCCACACAGCGGATGCCACCAAAGTTGACATCGCGGACTGCCTTGACCTTGTTGGCCCCATTGTCAGTGACCATGAGCCCACAGTGAGCTTGCCCTGCCCAATAAGCCACCCCTGCACCACGTGTTTCATAGCTCCTATGACCTCTGTAGCCGTGTGAGAATCATCCATCACCTCGACTGGAAGGAGAGCACACCGATGGCCTGACTGATCGCACCAGTGCCCTGTGAAGGAGAGGTAGGCATTAGGGCCGTGTGAAATTTTGCCAGCCGTTTCATTTTGACGCAGTTTCGACTTGTTTTGAGTTTGAAACAGCAAAATCAAAACGAAACAGATAGCTTCGAAACAGCCTTGTAACAATATGAGGCAAGTCAAAACGTTTTGAAATTTCTGAAACGTTTTGAGTTTCGAAGCTCAACCTGGGCTTGCCTATAGGGAAACAGAAACTAAAGTAAGGGGGCAAGGTGTGCTCTCATTATTGACTGTGTGGCTGGCCAGTAACTGTCATCCTTCCCTGAGGTCCCTTCCAATCCCAGCGTTCTGGGGGAGGGATGGAAAAACTGCATAAAAGGCCCTGCTTTCTGCCTTGGTGTCAGTTGAGTAAGGGCACACCTTAACACACACACAGTGTCACCCACCCATGTCACGAGTTTTGCCTCTCAGCAGCTAGGGGTGCAGGACCCCAGAACCCAGACTCCCCCTGCACCGATCTCCTTGACAGCTGGCAGTCTTCGTGGCCGCAGCAGGGCCTAGCAGGCCTGCAGCTTTCACCCTGCTGCACCTTAACACACACAGTGTCACCCATGTCATGAGTTTTGCTTGTCTGCAGCTTGAGGTGGAGTTTCCCCCAAGCCCCTGCACCTGTCTCCTTGAAACCTAGCAGGCTTTGTGGCCTCAGCAGGGGCTAGCATGCCTGCAGTTTTGACCCCACTGTGGCTTAACACATAGATGTGATGTGAGTTTTTCACTTTCAAGAGTTTGAGGTGCAGTTTCCCTGAAACCCCTGCACCTATCTCCTCAAAACTTGTCATATTTCATGCCCTTAGAAAGAGCTACCACTCCTGCAAGTTTTATCCAAATCAGGCCAGAAATGACACAGTTATAGGCTGTTTTGAGTTTCTCCATTATAGCCTATGGTCGAAACGTTGAAAGCGTTGAAACAGCTGAAGTGTTTTAACAAAATGAAATGGAACAGCAGTTTCGAATCAAAATGACATTTGAAAAAAAATGCTGTTCCGTCAAAACAGACTGGTGTCATTTTGCACAGCCCTGGTAGGCATGATCTCCATCCACCCTGGCTGCTCCAGATATCTGAGGTCAAGTGCAAGGCCACCCACAGATCTGCCTTGTGCAGTTCCTCCCTCAAGTACTCTCTCCATGCCTCAGACAGAGAGGGCACCACCGTTCTGCTGAAGGTGGTGCATGTGGGCACTTGGTAGGATGGAGCCATGACTGCCATGAGCTGCCTGAACTCTGGCCGCTTAACTAGGGAGAATGGCTGGCCACCCAGAGTCAGCATCTCTCCAATGCTGTGGGTGATCTCGGTCACCTTTGCAATCCCCCCCCTTTCTGTTCGCCTTTGTCCCACTGTTCCAGGATGGCCTGCCTCTGCTTCAGGAGGATGGGGGCTTTGGAGCGAGAGAAGGACTTCTGTTTGGGCATGCTCCCACTGGTGCCAGACTTAGGAGGATCAAAGGCCTTGGAGGTCAGGAGCAGGGGGGAGAAGAGGGACACAGGCGCACGTGTGTCCTTCCCACACGTGTGCCTCCTTTCTGGACCCGGAGCGGAGGAGAGTGCAGCAGTAGCAGCGGCGGCGGCGGTGAGCGGAGCAGCTGAGGGGGCAGCAGCAGCTGATCCCCCTAAGGTAAGTGGGGCTGAGGGACTGAGGGGCCGGCGC
>NW_017728916.1:1799516-1804237 GCF_001723895.1 Crocodylus porosus
GTCGGACTAGATGATCTACCTAGGTCCCTTCCGACTCTAGCTACTATGAAACTATGAAACTATGAAAGGCAAGGGGGTGATGCCTGCAGAGATGCATCATCATCCCCGTGGTGCTGTAGTGTTTCTCCTCCTTTCCCTGGCTGGTCTTTGGCAGTGCAGGCAGATGGCATACTTGGGATCATCTGCCACCTCAAAATGATCCCACACCACACTACCCTCCTCACTTCTGGGGTGCGGGTGTGGATCCTGCCTGTCCTTGATCTCCCTGCTCAGCAGGCAGAGGCACAACAACAGGAGAAGCGGACTCAGCTGAGCCACTTGCCTCCACAACCTCAACCTCCTCTGAAGTGCCTTCTTGGGAAGGAGACCTGGCTCTAGGAGAAACTTGAGGGGAGTGGAGCACAAACTCAGATTTCTGCCCAGCCCTCAGAATTTTTTTAGCTAGGGCACTCAAATCCCCTGCTTCCAGATCCAGCTCCTCCTCTGGCACTGGAAGGCTCAGGCTGGAAACCGAAACGGGGGTGGAGGAGACTGTCAATGACATGCTCATGCTGCTTGTCATGCTAGTGGTGCTGGGGGTCATTGTTATGGTTGGTGTTCTTGGAGGAGGGGTGCAGATGCAGGCACTGGTCCCACCTCCTTGCTGCCACTAGCACCAGAAGAAGCTTCATGCCTTAGGGAAGAGGCTGCAGCTAAGTGTGGGGCAGGGGAGAGGAGGGAACTTACAGGTCTCCCTCTGCCCCCTCTTAATCCCCAACTAGAAGACCTGGCTCCTGCCTTTCCAGCATACTTCATATTTCATGTGTTGGAAACAAGTGTGTGTGTGCGTGTGTGTAATAAATACAATTAAATCTATGTGTATTGAGTGCTTTCCAGGCAAAGTACTGCTTTCTTTTTGTTTGGTGGGGGAGGGAGGAATAAGAAGAATAAATAACAGGATTTTGGGGGAAGGGTAGGCAAGGCTAAATAAATAGGAAAGGATTGGTAAATGAAATGGCTACAACTGGGTAGCAAGACACTACCAAGCTGCAAGCTTACAGAGTTATGCTGCAGTGCTTTCAGTCTCTGCTGTTCCTGCTGAGACAGATGCAGCTGCAAAGTGGCAGGCTCAGTTCACAAACAGCCTTTTATGCTGCTTCTCTGTCCCTCCCCCAGAGCACTGGGATTGTAAGGGACCTCAGGGACAGATCATTGTCACTGGCCAGCTACAGCTCTGACAGCTACAGCTGTCAGTATGAGAGCAGTCCTTCCCCACTCCTCCCCCTCCCTCTTTCCCTGCAAACCCAGCTCCAAAACAGCTCCAAAACATCCAAAACATTTTGGAAACATCTGAATTGTTTCAGAAAATTTCCGAAACACTTCAGACAGCCTGCTTCACTTTGGAGCCTGGCATTTTGTTTTGGATTCGGTGTTTTGACCATCAAAACATCCGAATCCAAAACAAAATGATACAGCTGCTGAAATTTCGCACATCCCTGCTGTCTAGCTCTCCTGGGCTGAGTTACCATGCTGTTTGAAATGAGGGGAAGATGGAAGTGGTGTCTGCACAAGGGGTACTCAGATCCTCAAGTGGCTGAGGACCAGAGAAAGACCAGACCACACTTAAGACTGCCATTATTGAAAAACGCTGGCACATGTCACTGGGACCAAAGCCAATTTACAGCTGGCCAGATAATGACAACATTTATTCAGGAATAATTTATTAGCCAAGAGATGGGAACAAGTAATTGAGAATGGTTTTCACCCAACATTATTCAGCTTTCTATGCAGCTGGTCAAGGTAGAGAAATTAGTCAAGAATAATTTATTTAAAAAATATGGGACATTAATTTCATGAAACAAACAACAAATAAGCTTTAGCAGCAGGTAGAGAAGAGGGAAGTCAACTCTGACCCTGCTCATGCTGGTTTTTCTTACATTTTCGTCAATATATGGGATGTATGCTACTGCCTATGACTTTAGTAACAGAACCCCTTTCATGTTAAATCACCAGAAATAACACAGCTGTTGGATTATCATTTTACTTCAGGCTAAAACCTCTTTTTGGGGAATTACTTAGGTTGGAGGATCTGTTTGCTATAAGACTTCCTTTTGGGGCAGGTGTGGGAAAGGGACGCAGCTGCCACGTGCTTGCTACCAATCCCAAGTCTTACCAATATCAGCCCAGAAAGTAAACGGCCTGTAGGAGACACTGCTTTTGCTCTCTTGTTCTAAAGAGGCAGAGTCATGGTCAAAGCTCCACGTGAAGCTTTCTTGATATGCTGATCACTAGTTACATTAAATGATGGCCTGCCTGAGATCATAGCACCCTAAGAAAAGCCGTCCAACTTGTTAGTAATTGCCACTAGCGCTGCAGTGCACTGCAACTCCTCTGTCTCCTTGTTTGATCCCAGGAAAATAACCCCTCCCATCACCGCAGGACCTCTCTGACAGCAACTAAATCAGTTGCTCTTACATCAGTTTCGTAGGGAAGCAAAGAGCAGTTTTCAAAAGGCCCCGACATAAAATGTTTGAGATTCTAAATTAAATTTATTTAAGATCTAATGATCCTTTGAAGCTAAAAGCTGGCTAGGGGTGAGGACTGCAGGGGTGGAATCAAAGAGAAGCAAAATGTTTCCTTCTCAGAGAGGGAAATAAATAAATAATAGGGAAATTGGTTGAGGGCACGTGTACATGGGTATGAATGTGTTGGCTACGCAGAGTTTTGAAGGACTGAGACATTACTTACTTTGGTGAAAACTCTTTAGAGAAACTGCAGAGTGTACGTTTCAGTCTCTTTATGGAGGTTTCACATTTGCCCTATTAAAGCGAAAAGCCCCCAAACCTAAAACCACTCCTGCCCTCCCCAGCTCACCCTCTGCAAAACAGGCTGGGCTGGGTGCTGCCTATTACCCCCCTGGTGTTGGAGTCCCACAGTGCTTCAGCACCTAGAACAGGGGCGGGGAAAATGTGGCCCACAGGCTGGATGTGGCCCTCCAGGCCATCCTATTTGACCCTTTTACTGAGAAGACAAAGGCATTATATGTGTGGATACCTCTGATCTGCAGTTTGGTGCATGACATTTTGAAACAGTTCGCTTGCGTATGTCCACATCTGCTAGCATTTATTTTATTTCACCTCAAAGCACTCCTTAGTGTTTGCAACCCCATTAGCAATCAACAGCTCTGTCCTCCACTTATTGCCACTTAACATCATCGTAAGCTTTTCTTGTCAGCTGCTTCCTCCCGCCCCTGTCATTTCTGCTCCCTTTCTATGAAATTCTTCAATTTGCAACATCTTTTGTAGTGCTCTTTCACACTTGCATTTCAGAACATGGGGTGTGTTAACAGCATTATCATTTAGGCCAGTAATTAAAGTGTTTTATTATCCCTCACTCTATAACACATAAGCTAACACAAGCACCAGGTGTCTGCCTAGTTCCTTTTATCTAGAGAGACAAAGAAATGATACTTCACTGCAGCTAACTTTTTACTCTACCCGTCTCTGTCTGCTAAGAGCTCTGATGAGAGCTGCTCAGATGTGTGAACTGAGGAGATTGCATTTCTAAATCTCTATCTCAACAGGGAAATCATTGCATTGTTCAAAAGAAGTCGAGTTTTTAGTTTAAGGAATTCCATCTGTGTGCTTTGTGATTTGCTAATGAACGAGATGATTTCCATTAAACTCTCTTGTTGCTCCTTTCTAATTCTTCCTCTGCAACAGCAATAAAATCTTTCTTCTCCAGCCCTTTGGCAATTACCCTCATCCAGGGCTCAGATTTCTCTTTCATTTGACTTTTCAACAAAATTCATATGGACAGCAGATATTTGGACACGTACATCAAATACTTGTTGCACACATACCATTAAACAAATTTCACCTCAACAACTGAAGGTCTGTGCTTCCAGTGTGTTGCTTGGCTTTACAGAATGGAAGTTCCTTGAGACAGAGATTGACTTTCTGGAAACACTGTACAGAAGTTTCTGCACCTAGTTATTAACCTAGCGACACAGCCCATCAGGGTATTAAAAGAGGGATGGACAACACTGGCCAGGCCTGCTGGCCAGCCTTATAAAGAACAAAATAGTTAGATTTTAGTTATGAAAGTGTGATGTAGAGAGACTGAATATTTCAGTCCTGCTCACTGGGCATTGCCTGATGTACTGTTCTGAAACAGGATTTTTGTAGATTTTTATTTTGTGCTGCTCTAAAAGCCCACCCTCACTGAGAATGCTACAAGCAATAGTAGGAGGATTTTTTCCATATTCCCTCCAGGAGTTATCATCTCCACCATACACAGTAGAAAACTGAGGCATGGAGTGATTTCAGTGACTTGCTCCAAGTTGCACAGAAGTCTGTGGCAGAGCTGGAAACAGAACTTTAACTGCTGATTCTCCAAATTGTCCTTCAGCTTCAAGGGCAGCCATCCTCACATACTGTTGTGTTGCTCATCCTGACCTTGCACTCCTGGGGCCAGCTGCCAAGGCCCTTAGAGTTCTCTTGAGAATGATACAGTAAAGTTCTTGGCCAGAGTGCAGGACCTCCATCTAACCTAGGAGGTGCACAGCCCCACCAGGGGGGACGCCTTGTTGGACCTGGTGCTGGCCACGGTTAATGACCTGGTGAGAGGGCTGCGGGTGCTCGACCACCTGGGCGACAGTGATCATCGCCTGCTGGAATTCACCATCCAGCGCAAGGTGGCAAAGGCATGCAGTAAGGCAGCGGCCCTAGATTTTAGGAGGA
>NW_017728916.1:1804248-1805361 GCF_001723895.1 Crocodylus porosus
ACCCCAGTACTCTTTCCTGCCATGGCAGGGGGTCGGACTAGATGATCTGCTCAGGTCCCTTCCGACCCTAGAAACTATGAAACTAGGAAACATCTCTCTTACTCTGGGCTGGCGTTGAATTTAGAGGTTTTAAAATGAAAGATGCACTTTGAGATCCCTGTGGACTTTTATAACAAGTACCAATCATTTCTCAGGGGACTTCATCTAAGTACAATCCTACAAAATAATGCTATAAAGTTTGGGGTTTTTTGTCAGGAATTTCCTGTATCATTTCACTGTTCATTACTGAAAAGGTTTGGTAGTTGCAGATAGCTTTAGTCTTCAAGGCTAAGTACAGACAGTCAAAAAGCCCGAGGCTGAATTGATTCAGTTTTTGCAGGTTAGTCTAAGCTGCAAAGATTGAACCAATAAGCAAATAAACAGACATTCACTTTTGATTCAGGAAATGCAGCCATATACCTTCAGTGGCTCAGGCCAGAAGCCAGGGGACACTACAGCATGGCTTTGTAACACATAGCCAGCATGGGCTGTGTGCTTGCTGCTTCTTCCTGCTGCCCCTGAGGTCTCTGGGATTTGCAGTCCACAATCACAACAGGAGGACTCTGCAAGATTGCTCATCACTTCTTCTTCCTGCTTGCAGGTGCCTCCGGAATTGGAGTCCACAGTTGCAGCCAGCACTAAGTAAATAGGCAGGTAGGCTCTTTACTTGGGGGAAGGGGAGTTTAACCCTCTCGCTGTCCCCAGACCCCAGCAGGGGTTTGCCTGCACAGGGGTAGTGAGCCAGCCTTCACTGCTCCATCTGGAAGCAGAGGGGCAAGGCCAACCCTGCTCTCTGGAGCAGACAGCTCAGCCCAGGGCTGCAAAATGCTGGGCAACTCTGATTTAAGGTCTGGGACAGAAGTTTCATAAACTGGTTTGGCCTAAATCAGTTAAGTCTGATACTACATTCTCTATTACTCTTCCCAAATTATGCCTGTAAAACAGCAGGGTATTCGTATCCCACCGCTATCACCACGTGTATCGGGCTCAGGGATCCCACCGCAGTAAAACAGCTGGGTATTCATATCCCACCGCTACCACCACGTGTAGTGGGCCAGTAGGGGGTGCTCCTGT